>NC_086173.1:158270029-158573059 GCF_023053635.1 Elgaria multicarinata webbii
CTTGAAATTTTCTTTCTCTCTTAAGCACTTCCCACACTGAGAACATTTGTACGGTTTCTCTCCAGTATGAGTTCTCTGATGTCTCTTCAACGTGCCTCCCTCTCTGAAGCCTTTCCCACACTCAGGGCATTTGTATGGTTTCTCTCCAGTATGAGTTCTCTGATGTGTCTTCAACGTGCTTCCCTCTATGAAGCATTTCCCACACTCAGGGCATTTGTATGGTTTCTCTCCAGAATGAAGTTTCTGATGTCTCTTGAAATTGGTGTTCACGCTGAAGCACTTCCCACACTGAGAACATTTGTATGGTTTCTCTCCAGTATGAGTTCTCTGATGTTTCTTCAACTTGCTTCTCTCTGTGAAGTATTTCCCACACAGAGGACATTTGTATGGTTTCTCTCCAGAATGAATTCTCTGGTGTCTTCTGACACTGCCTCTATAACTGAAGCACTTCCCACACTGAGAACATTCGTATGGTTTCATTCTAGTATCAATTTTCTCATGTCTAGCAAAGATTTCCCCAGACTCAGGATCTTCACGTACCCTCTCTCCAGTATGAAGCTGCTCATGGTTCATCAATTCTTCTCTCTGGTGGAAACATTTGCTACAATGAGAACATTCATATGGCTTCCCCCCACTTTGAATTTCTCGATTATGCTTTAGTGATTTTGTATAAATAAAGTTCTGTACACACTCAGTAGAGATTTGAGATTTCTCTTCTGGGTGGTTAATCTGAAGTCGATTCATATTACCCTCGTTGCCATTCTCAGAAAATTCAGATTTACACCTTCCTTTAATTGTTTGTTGATGCTGATCGAAGCATGGATTTCGCTGGAGATTTTCATCTGTCATGGGGCATTCGTCCTGATCCTCCGCAGTATCTATCACATCAGGTTGTAACTTGTAGCGATATCTTCTACCGTACCTGGAGAACATGGGCATGTTGTCCCTTGTGCGTCCTTTGGAAGGGGGACTAAACGCAGCTGTAAGATCTTCCGTGACTTTATGACATTCCTTCTCTCTTCCCTCTGTGTCTGTCTCCTGACCCTCTTCGGACTTGCACCTTTCTTTGTGCATCTCAGCTGTCTCCATCACATTCTCTTGGCCCATCTGTGATGCTTTCCCAGACGTATCCTGTGGCTCCTTTCCTCCATACTGACAATCCTCCATCTTGACCTTGCTTCCGTTATTGTCGCCTGTGGAAATGGAAAAAGAAATGGTGCTCATTCTCTGCCGAGCTCTTTTGCCTGACTCCGTTTGCCTGACTCTTCCTTCTAAGGCATCTCTCTCTGTGCTGCATCCGGGTCAATTTGATTTCTGTAATCCTTTCAACCCCCCCCCCCAAATATTCTTAAATTATAAGATAACTGGAGCATAAGATCAGGCAAATATTAGATAAATTAATTTAAAATATTAATTACAAATAAAGGGTGGGGAGATTATGTTCTCGGTGAAGGGAGCCAGGACCAATACAGTATTGTGAGGCCTGTGAGAATACAGAGAAAGCTGTACCCAATGGTGCCCCTCTGCCAGCGGAAGCCATACCAGTGACAGGACGGAATTTCCCTTCATCCTACGGCACATCACCCACATCTGCTCTACACGCTTGGGAGACCCCTAATGCCAATTCCCAGGCTTGCATTGGAGCTACCTCTGATTAAAACCCTGTTTAGGTTTTGTGTTTCCCCCCAGATATATACGTATTTGGAATTCAAACGAGGACCACGCTTTAAGACAATCAACGCTTTGGAACTGCTCTTTCTATCCACTCTTCTTAGTTCTTAAAATGACAAATCGCCTCAATTATTCTTTCCTTCCTTGACAGGACTTGAGCAAAAGAGCTCCTTACCTAAAGGCTCTACGTTCCCCCCGTCCTCCTGCAGGACTTGCCAGACTGTGGTCTGTTGGGCTGGCCGGGGCAAACTCCGGCTGATGATCTGCAAACACAGGCGACTTCCACGGACATCTATCTCTTCCTGCAGGGGCAAAAATAGGCAGAAGGAAGGACACTATGGCAAAACCCCAAACAATTAATTCCACAAATATCAGTCCATGGATATACATTCTGTGAAATGAATTAATGGTAAAACCTACCCCGTGCCACCCAAACATTTATAATTATTGTTTTAGAGACAGTTCTGGATCCACGAGCATCCACGATCCTTTAGGTGGAGTGAAATCTCAATCCGTATTGTCCGGATTGAGTCTCAGTTTATTGGCTCTCATCCAGTCCATTACTGGGCTCAGGCACTGATTCAGAAGAGCTACTGCCTCACCTGGGTTTGATGAAAAGGAGACGTAGAGCTGGGTGTCATCCGCATATATTCCGTGAAACGAATTAATGGGGGAAACTGCCCCATCCCACCCGAACATTTGTAATTATTGTTTTAGAGATAAACCTGAGAAAAGAGGTGGCTGGTTGCAGCATTTCGCTTCCGCCTCTGGCCGCAACCCCATTGATCCTTGGGAGATCAGGGCTCTGCAGGCCTTCTCCCAGCTGCTCGGAAATGAGAACATCCCATCGGCGAAGTTCCTCAAACCACGTGGACATCCATTTCAGCATCCGTGTGACCCTGAATCACCAGAATGTCGCCTACCTCTTTCACACCAGGTTGGTCCATTTCTTGTTCTTCAGGAAGAAGTGAAGAATTTGAAAAGCTGGGAAATTGGCTTCCACTGCCTGGGAAGGACAGAAGGAGGATTTTACTAAGGGAAGCAGCCCCTTCTTTCCAGGGTTATTATTTTACTTATAATAATAATGGTCTTTGGCAGCCACAGACCATTATTATTATAAGTAAAATGAATGGACTTTGGACCAACAGGTCATTGACCAGGTTTGCTCATTTAGATATCTGGGCATTCTCTTTAGTGAGTCCCATGGAAAGGGTACAGGGAGGCAGCGAAATTGAAAGCACAAAAAACTATAGGGGCTCTAATGAAGTTTTATTATAAGAAAGGGGGACAGTTGATAGAACCTGCCCTAAACATCTTTAACACCAAAGTAATAACACAGCTGCTTTATGGGTCTGAAATCTGAGGGTCTGACAACACCATGACCGAAGCCTTGGAGACTGTGCAGAACAACTTCCTTCGAAAACTTTTCTCTCTTCTATCTGGTTCCCCTGCAGCTTTCTTGCGTCCAGAAGCTGGTAGTCCTTCAGTTAGGGCAAGAATTGAGAGTGCTCAGCTAAAATATTTTAAACGAATCGCCATCTTGCGAAATGAGCGTCTTCCTACTAAGTGTTTTCTAGAAATGGATAATAATTGTCATTGGGCGGCAATATTCCAAAAGCTCCTGCATAGTTATCATCTGCCTGAATTGAAGTTTGCTCTAGGCATGGATAAGAAGCAACTAAGGGGTTGGTGTTTTGGGATAGATTTCAGGAGGGTCCTGCAACTTATTAAAAATTCTAAATTCTCTCAGTGGTTCCCTCTTCTAAAAACAGAACAATATAGAGCATGTTATCTGTCCAAATTGAATCCACTGCCCCTGAGAAATGCTTTCATTGAACTGAGATTTCAAGTGATGCCAACCGCAGTGCTGTACGGACGCTACCACAAGGTACCATTCGAATTTAGATTATGTATCTGTGGTCAACAACAAGTGGAAGACATAGCACACTACATGTTAACTGGCCCTCTGTATAGGGACCCAAGAGAGAGACTCTAGAAACTGCTGCTGACATATGGAGATAGGAATGACTATACAATCATAGACTGGCAGAGTTGGAAGGGGCCTCCAAGTCCATCGAGTCCAACCCCATGCTCAATGCAGGAATCCACCCTAAAGCATCCCTGACAGATGCTTGTCCAGCTGCCTCTTGAAGGACTCTAGTGTGGGAGAGCCCACAACCTCCCTAGGTAACTGATTCCATTGTCGTACTGCTCTAAGTGTCAGTAAGTTTTTCCTGATGTCCAGCTGGAATCTGGTTTCCTTTAACTTGAGCCCATTATTCTGTGTCCTGCACTCTGGGAGGATCGAGAAGAGATCCAGGCCCTCCTCTGTGTGACAACCTTTTAAGTATTTGAAGAGTGCTATCATGTCTCCCCTCAACCTTCTCTTCTCCAGGCTAAACATGCCCAGTTCTTTCAGTCTCTCTTCATAGGGCTTTGTTTCCAGACCCCTGAACATCCTGGTTGCCCTCCTCTGAACACGCTCCAGCTTGTCTGTGTCCTTCTTGAATTACGGAGCCCAGAACTGGCCGCAATACTCTAGATGAGGCCTAACCAGGGCCGAATAGAGAGGAACCAGTACCCCAAGCAGAAACAGTTCTCTTTCTCCTTAGCGATACCAACAGTTATGTCACTCATAAAGTGGCCCTGTTTGCACTGGCAGAGAAAAAGATTAGGAAGAGAGAACTAGATAAAATTGCTATAAACTGCCATGGAGACTCAGAGTGCTGAGCGAAATGAGAGCTTTAGACATAGTAAATTTAAGGTTGTCTTTATGGTTCTCTTGGTTATTTGAAACTACTGTGTACTTTTATAGCTGTATGCTTTCCTATGGATGTATTTGTCATGGCCTTCGGCTAGCACAATAAACTGATGATGATGAACTTATAATAAAACTGGCCATCCAAAGCACTGAAATGCCAAGCGGTAGAAAATAGTTTTAAAAGCCCACCTAAAATTAAGTATTGAAAGAACCAATCTAATCTCCCTAAGGAGGAAGTTCCTTTAAGTGTTGCAGACATGAGGGGATTTTGGCACAGACAGCCTGTAATTCCGCAGTAGGAAAGGATGCCTCTGCTGAAATTCCCTTTTCCTTGCAACTGCTGAAGGCTCAGGAGTCCTGCCTCCCTTTTCACCTCCTCATCACCCAGGAGGAAATCTCTCTCGGTGCTCCTTGCTCAGCCTTCTTTACATACTGTTGTTTTATACTTTTGTTTTTATATTCTTGATGGTTTTAAATTTTGTATACTTTTTTAATGTTCACTGTTTTTAACTTCTGTAAACCGCCCAGAGTGCTTCGGCTATGGGGCGGTATATAAATTTAATAAATAAATAAAATAAATAAACAGCTGCTTCCATTGCACAATCTATGTGCAGCTAAGTTGTTCTAGTGAACTCCCTTTTGATCTGGCATCTCAGCTCTCACACAATGTCTTGCAATAATAGGCTGACCCTATGGAAAGGAGGACAGGGCTCCTGTATCTTTAACAGTTGCATAGAAAACGGAATTTCTACAGGTGTCATTTGAGTGTGTGCAAATGTGCAAACCTGGTGAAATTTGCTGTTCATCACAACAGTTAAAGCTGCAAGTGTTCTGCCCTCTTTTAAATCTGGTCACAGTATAGCTGCAGTATGGCTCCCGAAGCTTTAACTCTTGTGATGAAGAGGGAATTTCACCAGGTGCTGCAGGAATACAAATGACACCTGCTGAAATTCCCTTTTCTATGCAACTGTTAAAGATACAGGAGCCCGGTCCTCCTTTTCATAGGGTCACACTAGCAATAATCTTGCTTAGGAGCTGGTCTTCCATTTTAAACTGATCAGTCTAAGCTTCGCACAAATACCAATGTAGCATCACCATTTTGCTCAGGTTCTTTGTAGATCTCTCCCTTCACAGGATCTGGCAGTTCTTCAAACTCCTCCTTCAGCGGCCCCTGAAACAGGCAGGATGATTCTACTCAGAACAGAGGGCAAGAAACACTTTCTGCTCATCTGGGTAAAAATGGTTTATCTGCGTTTTAATTCATTGAATATAGTATTTGCTGTTTCAAAACATGCAGCGCTAAGGCAGGGTATATCTAGAGTCACTGAAATATTAGTAACAACAAAAACAGTTATAAAGTAAAGGCAGGTATTGTATGTGACAATACACTATAAGGGGGGAACTTCCAACAACTGTACAACTTTTGAAAACAATGAAAAGGCTCTGATTTAAATTGGCATTCAGTGTCCAAAGCTCAGCTTGTCATTAGCTATTGTTTGATCACTTCTGCCCATATTTAACTGAATAAATGGAGATGCTTCCAGCTGCCTTATGTACATCCTACGTCCTTTCTGAGATTCTAGGAATAAAATATAGAAACCTCACCTGCAACTTCTCTCCCTTGGCCTCTTGCTGGCTCATGAGGAAGTCCTCGGCCAGGGCCACGGCCTGGGAGCAGGTGTCCGGCCCTCCTGCCCGGATCCAGCCCTGGAGGTCCACTGGCAGGCTGGCCAGGAACTGCTCCAGGATCAGCAGCTCCAGGATCTGCTCCTTGCTGTGTCTCTCCGGCTTCAGCCACTGCCGGCAAAGCTCCTGGACTTGGCTGTGAATCCTTCGGGGGTCTCTGACCTCCTGGCAGCAGAATTGCCTGAAGTGCTGGCGCTGCACCTCCATCCTCAGGGCTTCCCCTCGCAAGATGGCCGCCTTCACTTTCCCATAATCCTCCTGATCTCTGGCTTCCAGGCTGCCAAAGGCCTCTTCTGCTTCCCCACTCAGGGCTGGCAGGAGCCGGGCCGCCCACTCTCCTCTCGGCCACCGGAAGGCCTTGGCCACTTGCTCAAAGGAGGCCAGAAAGGACTTGGAGTCATCCCACGGCTCCATCTCTGACATCCATGGGCTTCCCCATGTTGTGTGAAGGGGCTGCAGTGTCCTCAGGAACTCCTGCCATTGGGCTTCCCAGCGCTCTTGCATCCCCCTGGATGGTTCCGCATTGCCCTCTTGCGATGTGTCCCATCCTGGTCGGTCTGTCGCGTATTCCGGCTGAACTGGACTGGAGGCTTTTCCGGCTCTGCCTGGTCCTTCTTCTAGTTCTGGGCCTGCAGGTTTCCTCCCCTTCATCGCTTTCCCTCCTAGCTGTGCCCTCTCAGATCTAGAGTAAGAGTATTTCCAAATTAGACATTTTTAGTGGAATATCTTAGACATCACCAATATTTAACAGTTTAAAAAACTAATTTTGAAATACTGTATTTAAAAATCAAATAAAGGATGACACTGGACCAGAAGTTCATAATGAAAAGAATATTTGGAACTAAAGTCACACATTCACTCCAAAGAAGATGCTGCTTTAAGATCATAACATGATGATAATTATTCTAGCAATAACACACTTAAAGTTTCTTATATATGGGTCGAAGTGAGATAGAGAGACAGGCAAAATTACTATTACCTATGGTAAACCTGGTGAAATTCCCTCTTCATCACAACAGTTAAAGTGCAGGAGCTATACTAGAGCGTAGGGTGACCATATGAAACGGAGGACAGGGCTCCTGTATCTTTAACAGTTGCACTTAAAAAGGAATTTCAACAGATGTCGTTTGTATATATGGAGAACCTGTAAAATTTCTTTTTCATCACACCAGATAAAGCTGCATGTGCCCTGCCCTCTTTTAAATCTGGTCAGTCTAATATAGCTCCTGCAGCTTTAACTGGTGTGATGAAGAGGAAATTTCACCAGGTTCTCTATATATACAAATGACACCTGCTGAAATTCCCTTTTTAATACCACTGTTAAAGATACAGGAGCCCTGTCCTCCTTTTCATAGGGTCACCCTATAGTAAAGTACCAAGCAGAGAGAAACGGCTCAAAAAACAAAGGGACATCAAACTAGCTTACCATAACTTCCTGCCTGGCATTTTTTCTCATTTTTGTGTTAAGTCTGACAAATCTGTCTACACTTCCACCCTGCAAGGTAGGACAGGCTGCAAGACGCATTTTGTCTCTGCTCCCCAAAAGTAGTGCTTCAACCACCCCTGTGCTTTTCCAATATCCCTTCAGATGCCCACGGAAGGTCAGGCTGGGGGTTATTTCATAGAGGGAGAAGGATGGGCCCCATTTCAGAACTTTCTTTAATCTCTTTAACAGCCTAAGGAGCAGGTTTGCCAGGCAGCTCAGCGCACGGAGAGGCTGGAATCCAGGCGAAACTAGAGAGCCAAATCAACCCCAACGTAAAATGAAACATCAAACTAGCTGGCGATAACTTGCTGACTAGAGCCTGAAGAGTTACTCACCTGCGCGTCTTACACCTGGGCGTCCTCTTGGGCCTCCAGGGCTTGGCAGAGTTTGGGCTCCGATTCTTTGCCCACCAGCAGAAACACAAAAGTCCTTCCAGGTTTCCCAGGGAGGGCAATTCAAACTGACCAATCAAGATCCTTGGGGGACGGGATCCTCCCAAGTAAGCTCTACTTCATTTATTTTGCATAACTTGACTTTTGGGGGAGGGAGAGTGAAGCTGGACTCTGGAATGTCAGCCTGGAAGGCACAGAGATGTAAATTTGGGCACTTTGGCTGATCTTTGTGCACTTCCTTGGAGTAAATCGCACTGAAAGTCTTTTGGGCTCAAGCTGCACAAAGCCAGGAAATGGGAAGCTAAGGTTTAACAGCCATCCCCCATGATCAGAAATGTTGTGCAAAATCACACATTTGCTTACAACTTACTCACATGTCTCCTTGGTCTTTCAGGCCTAAATATAGAGGGGAAGATGGAGGGTCTGGAACTAATAAATGAGATGCCTGCTGGATCAGACCTTCATCTAGCCCAGCGCTCTGTTCACACAGTGGCCAAAGAACTGGTCATGGGAAACCCACAAGCAGGACATGAGTGCAACAGAACCCTCCCACCCATGTTCCACAGCAACTGGTATACATAGATGACACCGTGACCCACAGGGCTAATGCCTTTTGAGCTAAACTTCATCGCTTAGTGTGTTGTGTGAACTGTTCCTAACCATGGAGGCCACCACGGTTTAAACACGCCCACTAACCATTTGCTGCAAGGGTTAGCAGCTTAGCCGTGACTTAGCGTGTTGTCTGATCAGGCACATAGGCAAACTGCCTTTGATACTGGAGGTAGCAGATAGCCTTTAGGACTAGTAGCCATTGAGAGCCATCTACTCCATGAATTTGTTTAAGCCCCTTTTAAAGCCATCCAAAATAGGGGCCATCTTGTGGAAGTGAATTCCAGAGTTTAACTCTGAGCTATGAGAAGAAGTTGTTCCTTTTATTTGTCATAAATTGCTCACCAATCAGCTTTTGGGGATGGCCCTGGGTTCTAGTATTATACAGATAATATAAACATAGTATTATAAAAAATAAGTAGGTTTGTATAGTACCAGTAGGCCCCTAGAATCAAGAGCCTCACTCAGGGCAAGGTCCTAAGGCAGTCAGTGGAGGCTGGTGATTCCGATGTCAGCGGGGTGGTTAATCCGCTCCGGGTTTCACTCGGAACCAACCAGAGCTCTAAGGAAGCTGTCCAAGAGCACTTTGGATAGCTCCTTTAGAGTTCTGACGGAAACCTGGAGTGGATCCACACACCCCACTGACATCACAGCCTCCACTGAATGGCGTCAAGCCCTGTCCACGCATCCAAGAGAATGTGTGATGGTTTAAAATGTGTCTTGGAATAGGGCCATGTACTCTCTGTGCGCCAAGGAACCCTAAAAAGGCAGGGGCTGCAATCACACAGAGTTGTATTAACATTCGAGTTGTATTAACATTCAACTGCTATTTAGTTCAGATGCTACCGTGTATAAATAGACATAAATATACGGTATGCGCTTGACCATCTCCTTGAAGGTAAAATCAGGAATGCTAGAATGCCAGAGAAGAAATAAAATCACCAGGTCCACTGTCAAGTGCTTGGTGGCATATTCTTTCCTACGTATGATGTAAATGGTGTATTAAATCTACTTCTAATGCTTTCACAAAGACAGAATTGAAGCAAATGGTCAGTGTTATGAAGAGAGAGATGCCTGAGGAAGAGAAAGAGGGATTGAACTATTGAAGGCAAGACAAGTTCAATGTGGTTGGTGGGCCTAGAAGGCCCAAAGGGGGAGCTAAGAAAACAAGGCCAGAAGCCTTGATATTCCTGCTCTGTATGTAGGCCTCTGACTGTCAAAATTTATTGATATATAAGGAGGACTGACATTGCCATTGACTTAGATGCTAAATATTTGGAATGCATCATTTAAGGGCTCAATCCTTTGTGGATAGTCAATATATCAAAAATGTCGCTCTACATTTCTGTTTCAGAGAAAGTATTGGCCTGCTGCAGCTAACAGTGCTGCTTTGGAGGGGGACGGAAAGAGGAGACACCGTACTGCAGCTGCCAGGGTCTCCTCCCCAACCCCAGGAATGTCCCCCTTTCTCTTCTCCACGCTCTATTTTTCGAGCATGTAGACATAGCCAGTGCAGTTCCCTCCACAAAGGCTACAACAGATAGGGGAGCAGGGATTCCTGGCTCCAAGGAAGAAAAATAGCTAGCAGGGTGATCAATACTCTTGGTTCAAAGTGTTCTAACACAAAACCAAAATCCCTCATGCATTGGAGACATTCTTATGTACTGTTATCTAGAAGTTGTGAATTGGTGGGTTTACATTATGTTGGACAATGGCAGCTGGTGGGACGGAACCAAGGGCTCGCCATAGGCGGAAAAAACTGTGTCATTATCATGTCTAACCCTACTGCCGCTGTTATGGGAGAAGGTGTTTCAGGTAATCAATCAGAATCAGATTCGGACCTATAGGAGGTGGCACCAGACACCAGCCAGCCTGTACCAGTGGGGCAGGTGATTCATTAGCTGGGAGTCAGCCCTCTCCGGAGCTGTTCTCCTCAAGGCCAAATCCTACACACAGTGGGAAGTGAGCTTTCTTCTGGAGGAGAGTGCCCCAACAAGCTAACTGACGCAAAAGTCCGCTGGAAGCTAAAATGCAGAGCGGAAGGAAGGTGTGAGAAAGTCAGTCAGACGAGGATTGCCCCAGAACCTGCATCTGCACCAGGCTCTCTGAAGACCGCAAATTTCATGGCTGAAGACCTCTGGCAGCATTTTAACCCCCTCAAGTTCCCTCCAGCTGAAATCACACGGACACATTCATGTCCTTTCACTCTCTTTTAATAAGACAGATTTCATTCAAAAAAAATTATTTGGATTTGTAAATCCTTCCTACATTAGGATGGAACACAAAAACAATTCATTTGTAATTATTCTCTCTTTCAAAAATCCAATATTCAATCAATTCATCCACCCATTAGAAGCTTCTTTTACCCAATTACATTCCTATGTATATTTTGTTAAAGCTGAGGCTGCTTATTAACATTCACATAGTTAATTCATTTGTAAGTATGCCCTCTTCTTCGGTTACACTAATAGCCAGTCAATTCCTCAACTCAAGCATTGACCACACTGAGAACACATTGGTACGGTGTCTCTCAAGAATGAATTCTCGAACGGGTTCTCAGACTGTGAGTCCTCCTGGAGCACTCTCCACACTCAAGGCATTATAAATAGTTTCTCTCCAGAATGAATTCTCTGATGTCTCTTGAAATTGGTGTTCACGCCGAAGCACTTCCCACACTGAGAACATTTGTATGGTTTCTCTCCAGAATGAATTCTCTGGTGTCTTCTCAAACTTCTTGTCACAGTGAAGCACTTCCCACAATGAGAACATTTGTATGGTTTCTCTCCAGTATGAGTTCTATGATGTTTCTTCAACTTGTCTCCCTTACTGAAGCACCTCCCACACTGAGAACATTTGTATGGTTTCTCTCCAGTATGAGTTCTATGATGGATCTTCAAAATGCTTTGTTGAGTGAAGCTTTTCTCACAGTCCGCTGGAAGCTAAAATGCAGAGCGGAAGGAAGGTGTGAGAAAGTCAGTCAGACTACGATTGCCCCAGAACCTGCGTCTGCACCATGCTCTCTGAAATTACAGGAGTTTGGGAAGGCGCTTCCTGTTTTCCTTGGTTGGACAATTGTCTTGCTTAGTTTGCATAGTTTTGCCTAGGGGGAAGTTTCCAAGAGATTAGCCTCTCTTCAGGTAGAAGAGATGTTTGCTGCTTAATAAAAGCTTTGTGGATTATCTAGCAGGCCTCTTCATTTGTCTCCCATCAAAAGCAGGAGCTTTCTGAGAAACACCACAGTCATCATGATGCTGAACATATCCTCCAATCAACCACATGGTGATGACAACATTACTCATAGGAGGCAATGTTGAGACCGCAAATTTCATGGCTGAAGACCTCTGGCAGCATTTTAACCCCCTCAAGTTTCCTCCAGCTGGAATCACACGGACACGTTCATGTCCTTTCACACTCTTTTTATGAGACAGATTTCATTCAAAAAAAATTGGATTTGTAAATCCTTCCTACATTAAGATGGAACACATTAACAATTCATTAGTAATTATTTTCTCTTTCAAAAATCCAATATTCAATCAATTCATCCACCCATTAGAAGCTTCTTTTACCCAATTACATTCCTATGTGTATTTTGTTAAAGCTGAGGCTGTTTATGATGATGCTTTCACATAGTTAATTCATTTGTAAATATTCTCCCTTCTTCGGTTACACTAATAATCAGTCAATTCCACAGCTCAAGTATTTCCCACACAGAACATTGGTATGGTGTCTCTCAAGAACGAATTCTCTAATGGGTTCTCAGACTGTGAGTCCTCCTGGAGCATTCTCCACACTCAAGGCATTATAAATAGTTTCTCTCCAGAATGAATTCTCTGATGTTTCTTGGCTTTCCTGCTGAAGCACTTCCCACACTGAAAACATTTGTATGGTTTCTCTCCAGTATGAGTTCTCTGATGTCTCTTCAACTTGGTTTTCTCACTGAAGCACTTCCCACACTGAGAACATTGGTATGGTTTCTCTCCAGTATGAGTTCTTTGATGGATCTTCAAAATGCCTAGCCAAGCGAAGCTTTTCTCACACTCAGGGCATTTGTACGGTTTCTCTCCAGTATGAGTTCTACAATGCCTCTTTAACGTGCTTCCCTCGCTGAAGCACCTCCCACAATGAGGACATTTGTATGGTTTCTCTCCAGAATGAATTCTCTGGTGTCTTCTCAAATCGTATCTCTTAGTGAAGCACCTCCCACACTGAGAACATTTGTATGGTTTCTCTCCAGAATGAATTCTCTGGTGTCTTCTCAAATCGTCTCTCTTAGTGAAGCACCTCTCACACTGAGAACATTTGTGTGGTTTCAATCTAGTATCAATTTTCTCATGTCTAGTAAAGATTTCCTCAGACTCAGGATCTTCACGCCCCCTCTCTGCAGTATGTAGTTGCTCATGATTCATCAATTCTTCTCTCTGGTGGAAGCATTTCCGACAATGAGAACATTCATATGGTCTCCCCCCGCTTTGAATTTCTTCATTACGCTTTAGAGACTTTGAATAAATAAAGCTCTGTACACACTCAGTAGAGGTTTGAGATTTGTCTTCTGGGTGGTTAATCTGAAGTCCATTCGAATTACCCTCTTTGCTATTCTCAGAAAATACAGATTTACACCCACCTTTAATTGTTTGTTGATACTGATCAAAGCTTGGATTTTGGTGGAGATTTTCATCTGTCATGGGGCATTCGTCCTGATCCTCCCTGGCATCTATCATATCAGGTTGTAACTTGTAGCGATATCTTCTACCGTACTTGGAAAACATGGGCATGTTGTCCCTTGTGCGTCCTTTGGAAGGGGGGCTAACATCAGCTGTAAGAACTTCTGTGACTTTATGACATTCATTCTCTCTTCCCTCTGCCTCCGTCTCCTGTCCCTTACTGGACTTGCATCCTTCTTTGTGCATCTCAGCTGTCTCCAGCACATTCGCTTGGCCCATCTGTGATGCTTTCCCGGACACAGCCTGTGGCTCCCTTCCTCCATACTGACAATCCTCCATCTTGACCTTGCTCCCCTTCCTGTCGCCTGTGGAAAAATAAATGGTGCTCATTCTCTGCCGAACTCTTTTCAACACAACCACAGCCTCCGTTTGCCTGACTCTTCCTTCTAAGGCATCTCTCTCTCTCTCTCTGCTGCATCCAGGTCTCTTTCTATTTCTGTAATCCTTTCAACCCCCTCCTTTATTCTTAAATTATAAGATAATTGAAGCATAAGATATAAATGTAATAAATAAGGCAAATATTAGATAAATTAATTTATAATATTAATTACAAATAAGGACTGGTGACATTATGTTCTCAGTGAAGGAAGCCAGGACCAATACAGTATTGTGAGGCCTGTGAAAAATGCAGAGAAAACTGTACCCAATGGTGCCCGTCTGTCAGCAGAAGAGATACCAATGGCAGACGGAATTTCCCTTCATAGAATGGTAGATTTGGAAGGGGCCTACAAGGCCATTGAGTCCAACCCCATGCTCAATGCAGGAATCCACCCTAAAGCATACCTGACAGATGGTTGTCCAGCTGCCTCTTGAAGGCCTCCAGTGCGGCAGAGCCCACAACCTCCCTAGGTAACTGGTTCCATTGTTGTACTGCTTTAACAGTAGGTATGTTTTTCCTGAAGTCCAGCCATAATCCGGCTTCCTGTAACTTGAGCCCGCTGTGTCCTGCACTCTGCGCTAATCAAGAATAGATCCTGGCCCTCCTCTGTGTGACAACCTTTTAAGTATCTGAAGAGTGCTATCATGTCTCCCTCAATCTTCTCTTCTCCAGGCTAAACATGCCCAGTTCTTTCAGTCTCTCTTCATAGGGCTTTGTTTCCAGACCCCTGATCATCCTGGTTGCCTGCCTCTGAACATGCTCCAGCTTGTCTGCGTCCTTCTTGAATTGTGGAGCCCAGAACTGGATGCAATACTCTAGATGAGGCCTAACCAGGGCCGAATAGAGAGGCACAGTCCCCACACCTGCTCAAATGCTTGGGAGACCCCAAATTCCTGCATTGACGGGACTTGAGCAAAAGAGTTCCTTACCTAAAGGCTCTACATTCCCCCCGTCCTCCATTAGGACTTGCCAGACTGTGGTCTGTTGGGCTGGCCGGGGCAAACTCCGGCTGACGATCTGCAAACACAGGCGACTTCCACGGACATCTATCTCTTCCTGCAGGGAGGAAAATAGGCAGAAGGAAGGACACTGTGGCAAAACCCCAAACAATTAATTCCACAAATATCAGTCCATGGATATACATGCCGTGAAATGAATGAATGGAGTACACTGCCCCGTGCCACCCGAACATTTACAATTATTGTTTTAGAGACAGTTCTGGATCCATGAGCACCCCCAAACTATGAACCCGATCCTTTAGGGAGAGCGAAACCTCAATCCGTCTTGTCTGGATTGAGTCTCAGTTTATTGGCCCACCCCCATCCACCATGATTCAGAACAGCCACTGCCTCACCTGGGTTTGATGAAAAGTAGAGGTAGAGCTGGGTGTCATCCGCATATATTCAGTGAAACAAATTAATGGAGAAAACTGCCCCATCCCACCCGAACATTTTAGAGACAAACTTGAGAAAAGAGGTGGCTGGTTGCAAGATTTCGTTTTTGCCTCTGGCCCATTGTTACTTGGGAGATCAGGGCTCTGCAGGCCTTCTCCCAGCTGCTTGGAAATGAAAACATCCCATTGGCGAAGTTCCTCAAATTCCAGCATCTCTGTTACCCTGAATCACCAGAACGTCACCTACCGCTTTCACACCAGTTTGGTCCGTTTCTTGTTCTTCAGGAAGAAGTGAAGAATTTGAAAAGCTGGGGAATTGGCTTCCACTGCCTGAGAAGGACAGAAGGAAGATTTTATAAAAGGAAGCAGCCCCTTCTTTCCTTTGTGCTTAGGATAGCCGGGATTATTATTTTACTCATAACATTAATAAACAGAGAGAAGAATTATTGTCAACAAAATTGAAATGATTCCGAGATCCCTGAACTTCTAAAATAGTGACATGGGTGCTAGATTTCAAACGAAAAAGGCACCGTAGGAACAATGGTCATCTCTGGTGTTAATAGATAATTTGAAAATTAGCTACTTCCCCAAGTTAAAAAAACAACAACGCTACTGGAAGCTCCTTCTAGGAACACCGTTAATCTTCACATGTGCCTGCATGCAGAAACAACTGTGCTGTAAGGAGGAGTCAACTTCTGAGTTACAAGATTGGGTTGTTATCTGGAATAATGGTAAAAGAGCAATGCACAGGAGACAGATAAAAAACTGGGTGCTATTGACAAAGGCATGGCTTCCGGTGATACACACTGCTTTTGTCCTACTGTAATCTCTAGGACACCTTTGCAGGATTTTTTCTTTAAACCCCCCCACTGAAAAACTGCTTTTTCAGTTCTGACAGTCTATGAGTATAACACAGAAACAAGAGAAGAAATTCTCAAATGTTGCCTATAAGTGTTTTAAATAAACATGAATGACCTTGTTTACCAATACAGATGACACATAAGAAATGGAAGGCCAAAAGTTTATTTTGTTTCCCATTTCCTATGTGTAGTATAAATATGTGGAGTTACAACATGGATAAAATGTTGCCTTATAAGATAGTGGTTCCCAATTGGTGGTCCCACCCAGAGCGTCCGTGGCACCTTTCACATATTCACCATTCATTCCCGGAGTCCACTGATGACGCATTCCTACCAGAAGTAAAATATACCATCACTGAGCACCTGCGTGATTTAGCGACTAGCTTCAGAGATTAATTCCCTGCACCTAATCCTGAAAACTCATGGAGAAGGAATCCTTTTGCACAGGAGCTGTGCAAGAGCTGCCCCCACCCCCCTGAATCTGAACTAGTCCAAGCATCGCACAATCACAAAAGTAGCATCACCGTTTTGCTTGGGTTCTTTGTAGATCTGTCCCTTCACAGGATCTGACGGTTCTTCAAACTCCTCCTTCAGCAGCCCCTGAAACAGGCAGGATGATTCTACTCAGAACAGAGGGCAAGAAACACTTTCTGCTCATCTGGATAAAAATGGTTTATCTGTGTTTTAATTCATTGAATATAGTATTTGCTGCTTCAAAACACCCTGCGCTAAGGCAGGATATATCTGTAATCAATAAAATATTAGTAATAATAATAATAACAGGAATATTGTAACATATTGTGTGTGGCAATACACTACAATGGGGGAAGTTTCTACAATTGTAGAACTTCTAAAAACAACGAAAAGGCTCTGATTTAAATTGGCATTCAGTGTCCAAAGTAAAGCTTGTCATTAGCTAGGTTTGATCACTTCTGCCCATATTTATCTTAGTAACTGCAGATGCATCCAGCTACCTTATGTACATCCTATGTCATTTCTGAGATTCTAGGAATAAAATATTAAAACCTCACCTGCTGGCTCAGGAGGAAGTCCTCGGCCAGGGCCACAGCCTGGGAGCAGGTGTCCGGCCCTCCTGCCCGGATCCAGCCCTGGAGGTCCGCTGGCAGGCTGGCCAGGAACTGCTCCAGGATCAGCAGCTCCAGGATCTGCTCCTTGCTGTGTCTCTCCGGCTTCAGCCACTGCCGGCAAAGCTCCTGGACTTGGCTGTGAATCCTTCGGGGGTCTCCGACCTCCTGGCAGCAGAATTGCCTGAAGTGCTGGCGCTGTGCCTCCATCCTCAGGGCTTCCCCTCGCAAGATGGCCGCCTTCACTTTCCCATAGTCCTCCTGATCTCTGGCTTCCAGGCTCTGAAAGGCCTCTTCTGCTTCCCCAGTCAGGGCTGGCAGGAGCCGGGCTGCCCACTCTCCCCTGGGCCACCGGCAGGCCTTGGCCACTTGCTCAAAGGAGGCCAGAAAGGCCTTGGTGTCATCCCATGCCGCACCCTCTGACATCCCTGGGCTTCCCCACTTTGTGTGAAGGGGCTGCAGTGTCTTCAGGAACTCCTGCCATTGGGCTTCCCAGCGCTCTTGCACCCCCCTGGATGGTTCCGCATTGCCCTCTTGCGATGTGTCCCATCCTGGTCGCTCTGTCGCGTATTCTGGCTGAACTCCCCTGGAGGCTTTTCCGGCTCTGCCTGGTCCTTCTTCTAGTTCTGGGCCTGCAGGTTTTCTCTCCTTCATCTTTTTCTCTCCTAGCTCTGCCCTCTCAAATCTAGATTTAAGAGTATTTCCAAACTAGACATTTTTAGAGGAATATCTTACACATAACCAATATTTAAAAGGTTAAAAAACTAATTTTGAAATACAATGAAAATTCCTGTCCATTGTTTACAAAGTATTTAAAAATAAAATAAAGTATGACACAGAACCAGAACAAATGAAAGAGTTCATAATGAGAAGAATATTTGGAACTGAAATCACTCCAAATAAGATGCTGCATTAAGAACCTAACATGATGGTAATTATTCAAGCAATAAACATATATGGTTTTTTTTCAGTGTTTCTCATGTATAGGTCAAAGTGAGATAGACAGACAGACAAGATTAGTATTACCAATGGTGGGAAATATTCTGTGGGTAAAAGTTTCTGGACAATCAAATTAGTAACAGAAGAGCTGGCAAGACATAACATTCCATTTGAACCAGTTCAGAGTGCTTCGAATATTTTATCAATAATCTTTCAAGAATTCTTCCAATTAGGATGCAATTTTGAACACCCATTTTGCAGATGAAGGACTGACACTCAAAGGTTACTGAAGGGCATCTAATCATCAACTTGGTTTCTGCCAAATGTCTGTGCTGGTGGGGGTGATGGGAGTTGTAGTCCAAAACAGTTTAAAAAATTAATTAAAAATATAGTGAGAAAGGGTGAGCAAGATGGAGCAATGTTTGTAGTTGATGTCAGGCAGCTTCCAGTTCGTGACCACTCCTTCTCATTTTTATATGAAATGTGACCAGGCATTATGTCTTCACCTCCACCCTGCAAGGTAGGACAGGCTGCAAGCCACATTTTGTCCAAAAGCAATGCCTCAACTACCCCTCTCTTTGAAAAATTCCTTTCACGTGCCCTTAGGAGAAGTCAGACTCATGGGTATTATACAACATAGGGAGAAGAAATGGATCCCTTTCCACAACTTTCTTGAAACTCTTTTAACAACCTAGTCAGTAGTTTTACCAAACAGTCCAGATCATGGGTAGGTCAGAGTCCAGGCTAGGCCAGAAAATCAAATCAACTCCAACACATTTATTAAATAGGGTGACCATATGAAAAGGCGGACAGGGCTCCTGTACCTTTAACAGTTGCACAAAAAAAGGGAATTTCAGCAGGTGACATTTGTATATATGGAGAACCTGGTGGAATTTCCTCTTCAATACACCAGTTAAAGCTGCAGGGGCCCTGCCCTCTTTTAAATCTAGTCACTCTAGTATAGCTCTTGCAGCTTTAACTGTTGTGATGAAGAGGAAATTTCACCAGGTTCTCTATATATACAAATGACACCTACTGAAATTCCTTTTTTAATACAACTGTTAAAGATACAGGAGCCCTGTCCTCCTTTTCATAGGGTCACCCTATAGTAAAGTACCAAGCAGAGAGAAGCTGCTCAAAAAACAAAGGGACATGAAACTAGCTCACCATAACTTCCTGCCTGGCATTTCTTCTCATTTATGTGTTAAATCTAAAAAAACCCTAAATCTGATAAATCTGTCTACACTTCCACCCTGCAAGGTAGGACGGGCTGCAAGACGCATTTTGTCTCTGCTCCCCAAAAGTAGTGCTTCAACCACCCCGGTGCCTTTCCAATATCCCTTCAGATGCCCACGGAAGGTCAGGCTGGGGGTTATAATATAGAGGGAGAAGGATGGGCCCCATTTCAGAACTTCCTTTAATCTCTTTAACAGCCTAAGGAGCAGGTTTGCCAGGCAGCCCAGCTCACGGAGAGGCCGGAATCCAGGCGAAACTAGAGAGCCAAATCAACCCCAACGTAAAATGAAACATCAAACTAGCTGGCGATAACTTGCTGACTAGAGCCTGAAGAGTTACTCACCTGCGCGTCTTACACCTGGGCGTCCCCTTGGGCCTCCAGGGCTTGGCAGAGTTTGGGCTCCGATTCTTTGCCCACCAGCAGAAACACAAAAGTCCTTCCGGGGTTCCCAGGGAGGGCAATTCAAACTGACCAATCAAGATCCTTGGGGGACGTGATCCTCCCAAGTAAGCTGTACTTCACTTCTTTTGCATAATTTGACTTTTGGGGGAGGGAGAGTGAAGCTGGAGAGTCAGCCTGGAAGGCATAGAGATGTAAATTTGGGCACTTTGGCTGATCCTTCGTGCACTTCCTTGGAGTAAACGCACTGAAAGTCTTTTTGGCTCAAGCTGCACGAAGCCAGGAAATGGGAAGCTAAGGTTTAACAACCATCTCCCGTGATCAGAAATGTTGTTCAAAATCACACATTTCCTTACAACTTACTCACATGTCTCCTTGGTCTTTCAGGCCTAAATATAGATGGGCAAGATGGAGGGTCTGGAACTAATAAATGAGATGCCTGCTGGATCAGACCTTCATCTAGCCCAGCGCTCTGTTTACACAGTGGCCAAAGAACTGCTCATGGGAAACCCACAAGCAGAACATGAGTGCAACAGAACCCTCCCACCCATGTTCCACAGCAACTGGTATACATAGATGACACCGTGACCCACAGGGGTAATGCCTTTTGAGCTAAACATTATCGCTTAGTGTGTCGTGTGAACTGTTCCTAACCATGGAGGCCACCACGCTTTAAACACGCCCACTAACCATTCGCTGCAAGGGTTAGCAGCTTAGCCGTGACTTAGCGTGTTTTCCGAAAACGCACATAGGTAAACTACCTTTGATACTGGAGGTAGCAGATAGCCCTCAGGACTAGTAGCCATTGAGAGCCAAATACTCCATGAACTTGTTTAAGCCCCTTTTAAAGCCATCCAAAATAGGGGCCATCTTGTGGAAGTGAATTCCAGAGTTTAACTCTGAGCTGTGAGAAGAAGTCCTTCCTTTTATTTGTCATAAATTGCTCACCAATCAGCTTTTGGGGATGGCCCTGGGTTCTAGTATTATACAGATAATATAAACGTAGTATTATAAAAATAAGTATAGTACCAGTAGGCACTTAGAATCAAAAGCCTCACTCAGACCAAAGTCCTAAGGCAGTCAGTGGAGGCTGGTGATTCCGATGTCAGCGGGGTGGTGAATCCGCTCTGGGATTCACTCGGAACCAACCAGAGCTCTAAAGAAGCTGTCCAAGAGCACTTTGGATAGCTCCTTTAGAGTTCTGACGGAAACCTGGAGTGGATCCACACACCCCACTGACATCACAGCCACCACTGAATGGCGTAAAGCCCTGTCCACACATCCAAGAGAATGTGTGATGGTTTAAAATGCGTCTTGGAATAGGGCCGCGCACTCTCTGTGCGCCCAGGAACCCTAAAAAGGCAGGGGCTGCAATCACACAGAGAGTTGTATTAACATTCGAGTTGTATTTACATTCAACTGCTAATTAGTTCAGATGCTACCATGTATAAACACACATAAATATAGGTGTGCGCTTGACCATCTTCTTGAAGGTAAAATCAGGAGTGCTAGAATGCCAGAGAAGAAATAAAATCACCAGGTCCGCTCACTGACAGTCAAGTGCTTGGTGGCATATTATTTCCTATGTACGATGTAAATGCTGTATTAAATCTACTTCTAATGCTTTCACAAAGCCAGAATTGAAGCAAATGGTCAGTGTTATGCAGAGAGAGACACCTGAGGAAGAGAAAGAGGGATTGAACTATTGATCACAATCCAAGCTCAGAAAAAGGGGGAGCTAAGAAAACAAGGCCAGAAGCCTTGATATTCCTGCTCTGTATGTAGGCCTCTGACTGTCAAAATTTATTGATATATAAGGAGGACTGACCATGCAGTCCGATCTGACATTGCCATTGACTTAGATGCTAAATATTTGGAATGCATTTTTTAAGGGCTCAATCCTTTGTGGATAGTGAATATATCAAAAATGCCGCTCTACATTTCTGTTTCAGAGAAAGGATTTGCCTGCTGCATCTAGCAGCGCTGCTTTGGAGGGGGACGGAAAGAGGAGACACCGTACTGCAGCTGCCAGGGTCTCCTCCCCAACCCCAGGAATGTCCCCCTTTCTCTTCTCCACGCTCTATTTTTCGAGCATCTAGACATAGCCAGTGCAGTTCCCTCCACAAAGGCTACAACCGATAGGGGAGCAGGGTTTCCTGGCTCCGAGGAAGAAAAATAGCTAGCAGGGTGATCAATACTCTTGGTTCAAAGTGTTCTAACACAAAACCGAAATCCCTCATGCATTGGAGACATCCTTATGTACTGTTATCTAGAAGTTGTGAATTTGTGGGTTTACATTATGTTGGACAATGGCAGCTGGTGGGACGGAACCAAGGGGTCGCCATAGGTGGGAAAAACTGTGTCATTGTCATGTCTAACCCTACTGTCGCTGTTTTGGGTGAAGGTGTTTCAGGTAATCAATCAGAATCAGATTCGGACCTAGAGGAGGTGGCACCAGACACCAGCCAGCCTGTACCAGTAGGGCAGGAAGCTCTTATGGGTGATTCATTAGCTGGGAGTCAGCCCTCTCCAGAGCTTATCTCCTCAAGGCCAAATCCTACACACAGTGGGAAGTGAGCTTTCTTCTGGAGGAGAGCGCCCCGACAAGCTAACTGATGCAAAAGTCCGCTGGAAGCTAAAATGCAGAGCGGAAGGAAGGTGTGAGAAAGTCAGTCAGACTAGGATTGCCCCAGAACCGGAAATTTCATGGCTGAAGACCTCTGGCTGCATTTTAACCACCTCAAGTTTCCTCCAGCTGGAATCACACGGGCACATTCATGTCCTTTCACACTCTTTTTATGAGACAGATTTCATTCAAAAAAAAAATTGGATTTGTAAATCCTTCCTACATTAAGATGGAACACATTAACAATTCATTAGTAATTATTTTCTCTTTCAAAAATCCAATATTCAATCAATTCATCCACCCGTTAGAAGCTTCTTTTACCCAATTACATTCCTATGTGTATTTTGTTAAAGCTGAGCCTGCTTATGGTGATGCTTTCACATAGTTAATTCATTTGTAAATATTCTCCCTTCTTCGGTTACACTAATAATCAGTCAATTCCACAGCTCAAGTATTTCCCACACAGAACATTGGTATGGTGTCTCTCAAGAATGAATTCTCTAATGGGTTCTCAGACTGTGATTCCTCCTGGAGCATTCTCCACACTCAAGGCATTATAAATAGTTTCTCTCCAGAATGAATTCTCTGATGTCTGTTCAACTTGTCTTTCTCGCTGAAGCACTTCCCGCACTGTGAACATTTGTATGGTTTCTCTCCAGTATGAGTTCTCTGATGTTTCTTCAACTTGGCTTTCTCGCTGAAGCACTTCCCACACTGAGAACATTTGTATGGTTTCTCTCCAGTATGAGTTCTTTGATGGATCTTCAAAATGCTTAGCCAAGCAAAGCTTTTCTCACACTCAGGGCATTTGTACGGTTTCTCTCCAGTATGAGTTCTACAATGCCTCTTTAACGTGCTTCCCTCGCTGAAGCACCTCGCACAATGAGGACATTTGTATGGTTTCTCTCCAGAATGAATTCTCTGGTGTCTTCTCAAATGGTCTCTCTTAGTGAAGCATCTCTCACACTGAGAACATTTGTATGGTTTCAATCTAGTATCATTTTTCTCCTGTCTAGTAAAGATTTCCTCAGACTCAGGATCTTCACGCCCCGTCTCTGCAGTATGAAGTTGCTCATGAGTCATCAATTCTTCTCTCTGGTGGAAGCATTTCCGACAATGAGAACATTCATATGGTCTCCCCCCACTTTGAATTTCTTCATTACGCTTTAGAGTCTTTGAATAAATAAAGCTCTTTACACACTCAGTAGAGGTTTGAGATTTGTCTTCCGGATGGTTAATCTGAAGTCTATTCAAATTACCCTCTTTGCTATTCTCAGAAAATTCAGACTTACACCCACCTTTAATTGTTCGTTGATACTGATCAAAGCTTGGATTTCGCTGGAGATTTTCATCTGTCATGGGGCATTTGTCCTGATCCTCCCTGGCATCTATCATATCAGGTTCTATCTTGTAGCGATATCTTCTACCGTACTTGGAAAACATGAGCATGTTGTCCCTTGTGCGTCCTTTGGAAGGGGGGCTAATCACTGCTGTAAGATCTTCCGTGACCTCATGACATTCATTCTCTCTTCTCTCTGGCTCCGTCTCTTGACCCTTTTTAGACTTGCATCTTTCTTTGTGCATCTCAGCTGTGTCCATCACATTCGCTTGGCCCATCTGTGATGCTTTCCTGGACACAGCCTGTGGCTCCTTTCTTCCATACTGACAATCCTCCATCTTGACCTTGCTTCCCTTCATGTCGCCTGTGGAAATGGAAAAAGAAACGGTGCTCATTCTCTGCCAAGCTCTTTTCAACACAACCACAGCCTCCGTTTGCCTTACTGGTCCTTCTAAGGCAGCGGTTCTCAACCTGTGGGTCGGGACCCCTTTGGGGGTCGAATGACCCTTTCACAGGGGTCGCCTAAGACCATCGGAAAACACATATTTCGATGGTCTTAGGAAACTGTATTGACTGAACTATGTCATGTATCATCTTTTGTATTATTAAAGCTATTGTTATGTATTATTTTCATTAGCAAACCATCCCATGACAATGGATCGTGTAGAGAAGAACGAAAATAATTTTATGGTTGGGGGTCACCACAACATGAGGAACTGTATTAAAGGGTCGCGGCATTAGGAAGGTTGAGAACCACTGTTCTAAGGCATCTCTCTCTCTGCTGCATCCTGGTCTCTTTCTACTTCTGTAAACCTTTCAACCCCCTCCTTTATTCTTAAATTATAAGATAATTGAAGCATAAGATATAAATGTAATAAATAAGGCAAATATTAGATAAATTAATTTAAAATATTAATTACAAATAAAGACTGCCGACATTATGTTCTCGGTGAAGGAAGCCAGGACCAATACAGTAATGTGAGGCCTGTGAGAAATACAGAGAAAGCTGTACCCAATGGTGCCCCTCTGCCAGCGGAAGTCATACCAATGGCAGACGGAATTTCCCTTCATAGAATGGTAGATTTGGAAGGGGCCTATAAGGCCATCGAGTCCAACCCCCTGCTCAATGGAGGAATCCACCCTAAAGCATCCCCGACAGATGGTTGTCCAGCTGCCTCTTGAATGACTCTAGTGTGGGAGAGCCCACAACCTCCCTAGGTCACTGGTTCCATTGTCGTACTGCTCTAACAGTCAGGAAGTTTGTACTAAATCTTCATACATTGTTTTAATTATTACAGATTTTTTTTCTTTACTTCCCCCCTTTTTTGTTATTCTTTTATCTCATTATTATTATTATTAATTATTTATTTATATAGCACCATCAGTGTACATGGTGCTGTACAGAGTAAAACAATAAAATAGCAAAACCCTGCCGCATAGGCTTACATTCTAATAGAATCATAATAAGACAAAAAGAAGGGGAAGGGAATGCACCAAAAAGGCACAGGGGTAGATATGACAGATTTGTAAGCTGTTGTAATTGAAGCATATTGCTAAAAAAAAAATTAAAAAATTAAAACTATGGTAAGAAAGGCTGAGCTTCGTCTATTGGGCGGTATAGAAATGTAATAAATAAATAAATAAATAAATAATAGATGGACCAATATTTGCAGTTGATGTGAGGCAGCTTCCTGTTCCTGTGTTACGGGTGCCCCCCCTCCCTTTTATCTTAAATTTGATAAACTACGATGTCTTCACATCCACCCTGCAAGGTAGGACAGGCTGCAAGCCACATTTTGTCTCTGCTCCCCAAAAGTAGTGCTTTAAACACCCCTGTGTCTTTCCAATATCCCTTCATATACCCACTTTAGGTCAGGCTCGTAGTTATTATATAGAGGGAGGAGGAATGGATCCCTTTCCAGAACTTTCTTTAATCTCTTTAGCAACCTAGTGAGCAGGTTTACCAAGCAGACCAGCACATGGAGAGGCGGGAATCCAGGCAAAGCCAAAGAACCAAATCTACCCCAACCTATTCCTTAAACAACCAAGCAGAGAGAAGTTGCTCAAAATATATAAATGAAGCATCAAACTACCTTTCGATAACTTGCATACTAGAGCCTGAAGAGCTACTCTCCCACACGGCTTCCACCGGGGTGTCCCCTTGGGCTTCCAGGGCTTTGCAGAGTTTGTGCCTCGACTCTTTGCTCACCAGCAGAAACGTAAAAGTCCTTATAGGGGACCAGGCGGTTCTCAGGGAGGGCAATTCAAACTAACCAATCAATGTCCTCGGAGGACTTGGTCCTGCATCCTCCAGTCGATCCCCACTCCAGTCCTTTTGCATGAGGGAGGGGAATCTGGTGAGTCAGCCTGGAAGGCATAGAGATCTAAATTGGGTGCTTAGTCTGACCTTTGTTCAAACACGTTTCTAGAAAGATGGGGGGGGAGGGAAGCGTCGGAGTAGGCTGTCCTGAGTTTGATTTTATCAGAAAGAGACTGGGTATAATAAATATCCTAACACGTGTCTTCTAATTGAAGACAAGACATAGAATCATAGAATAGTAGAGTTGGCAGGGACCTACAAGGCCATCGAGTCCAACCCCCTGCTCAATGCAGGAATCCACCCTAAAGCATCCCTGACAGATGGTTGTCCAGCTGCCTCTTGAAGGCCTCTAGGGTGGGAGAGCCCACAACCTCCCTAGGTAACTGATTCCATTGTCGTACTGCTCTAACAGCCAGGAAGTTTTTCCTCATGTAGCTTCCTTTAACTTGAGCCTATTATTCTGTGTCCTGCACTCTGCGCTAATCGAGAAGAGATCCTGGCCCTCCTCTGTGTGACAACCTTTGAAGTATTTGAAGAGTGCTCTCATGTCTCCCCTCAATCTTCTCTTCTCCAGGCTCAACATGCCCAGTTCTTTCAGTCTCTCTTCATAGGGCTTTGTTTCCAGACCCCTGATCATCCGGGTTGCCCTCCTCTGAACACGCTCCAGCTTGTCTGCGTCCTTCTTGACTTGTGGAGCCCAGAACTGGATGCAACACTCTAGATGAGGTTTAACCAGGGCCGAATAGAGAGGCACATCCCCCACATCTGCTCTACACGGTTGGGAGACCCCAAATGCCAATTCCCAGGCTTCCATGGGAGCCACCTCTGATTAAAACCCGGTTTAGGTTTTGTGTTTCCCCCGATATATACATATTTGGAATTCAAATGAGGACCACGCTTTCTGACAATCGATGCTTTGGAACTGCTCTTTCTATCCACTCTTCTTAGTTCTTAAAATAACAAATGGCCTCAGTTATTCTTTCCTGCATTGACGGGACTTGAGCAAAAGAGCTCCTTACCTAAAGGCTCCACGTTCCCCCCGTCCTCCTGCAGGACTTGCCAGACTGTGGTCTGTTGGGCTGGCTGGGGCAAACCTGGGCTGACAATCTGCAAACACAGGCGACTTCCACGGACATCCATCTCTTCCTGCAGGGAGGAGAACAAGCAGAAGGAAGGACACTGTGGCAAAACCCCAAACAATTAATTCCACAAATATCAGTCCATGGATATACATTCCGTGAAATGAGTTAATGGAGTAAATTGCCCCGTGCCACCCGAACATTTACAATTATTGTTTTAGAGACAGTTCTGGATCCACGAGCACCCCCAAACTATGAACCTGATCCTTTAGGGGGAGTGAAACCTCAATCCGTCTTGTCTGGATTGAGTCTGTTTATTGGCCCACCGCCATCCACCATGATTCAGAACAGCCACTGCTTCACCTGGGTTTGATGAAAAGGAGACGTAGAGCTGGGTTACATCCACATATATTCAGTGAAATGAATTAATGGAGAAAACTGCCCCATCCCACCTGAACATTTTTAATTATTATTTTAGAGATAAACTTGAGAAAAGAGGTGGCTGGTTGTAAGGTTTTGTTTCTGCCTCTGGCTGCAACCCCATTGATCCTTGGGAGATCAGGGCTCTGCAGGCCTTCTCCCAGCTGCCTGGAAATGAGAACATCCCATCGGTGAAGTTCCTCAAATTCCAGCATCTCTGTTACCCTGAATCACCAGAACGTCACCTACCGCTTTCACACCAGTTTCGTCCATTTCTTGTTCTTCAGGAAGAAGTGAAGAATTTGAAAAGCTTGGGAATTGGCTTCCACTGCCTGAGAAGGACAGAAGGAGGATTTTACCAAGGGAAGCAGCCCCTTCTTTATGTTTAATTGAATAAACTAAAAAAAATTCCTCTTCATCAAACCTGCAGGAGTTATACTAGAGTGACCAGATTTAAAAGAGGGCAGGGCACCTGCAGCTTTGACTGTTGTGATGAAGAGGGAATTTCACCAGGTTCTCCATATCTACAAATGACACCTGCCGAAATCCCCTTTTCAATACAACAGTTAAAGATACAGGAGCCCTGTCCTCCTTTTCATACTGTCACCCTATGTGAATGCTTATTTAGACAACCTGATTAGTGAATGTGGGGGGGGGGGGATACAATTCTGTACCTTTACTATAAAAATATTTTTTCCATATGCTGTTTTAACATGTTATTGTGACTTTAGAGCTGACACATTGGACACTATTATTGTTTTCTTTATTTTATATATAGTGGAAGCTTCTGCACCGTTGGATTTCTTTGGAGGGGTTTACGGTGGTGTATCGGCAAGGAGAAAGTGTTTTGTATACTTTTTACAAACTGTATACGTAAGAATTCTGAATATATCACTCACATTTGTAATAGATTGTGTCTATCTTAAATTCCACGTGTGAGTCTTTGTGGTTGAGTGCTCAGCACCCCAATTGTGTTTTTGCAATTTCAACCACAGCCTTCTATTTTCTCTACACCATGTATAAATATACATAAATATACGGTGTGCGCTTGACCAGCTTCCTGAAGGTAAAATCAGGAATGCTAGAATGCCAGAGAAGAAATAAAATCAGCAGGTCCACTCACTGACGGTCAAGTGCTTGGTGGCATATTATTTCCTATATATGGTGTAACTGCTGTTTATATCTACTTCTAATGCTTTCACAAAGACAGAATTGAAGCAAATGGTCAGTGTTATGCAGAGAGAGATGCCTGAGGAAGAGGAAGAGGGATTGAACTATTGATGGCAAAACAAGTTGGCAAAGACTGCTGGCAAGGGATGGGTTGCACCTCACAAGGGCTGGAAAGAATGAGTTCGGCCACAGCATGAAGAACTTCATCAGGAGGGCTTTAAACTGAATCTTGCAGGGGTGGGAGACATAAATTTTGAGGCAACAATGGATGAAGGCCAATGCACCACAGTACAGAGAACAGCTCCAACAGAGTCCCAAAATAGTGTCTGCAACAAGGTAGGAACAAAGCCAAACTATAAAACACATGGTCTTCGATGTCTATATACTAATGCCCAGAGCATGGGAAACAAACAGAATGAACTTGAACTCTTATTACATGAAGGCAAATACGACTTGATAGGTATAACTGAAACTTGGTGGGATGACTCCCATGACTGGAATACAGCAATTGAAGGATATAACTTGTTCAAAAAGAACAGAAGAAATAGAAAGGGAGGTGGAGTTGCACTATATGTTAAAAATACCTATCCCTGCACAGAAATACAGGCGGATGAGATTGGGAGCCCCGTTGAGAGCGTCTGAATTAAAATAAATGGGGCTAGGAATAAAAAGAATATGATAATCGGAGTCTACTACCGACCACCCAATCAAGAAGACGAGGACGAAACTTTTGAGAAACAAATTGCCAGTGTTTCAAGGAAGTGTGATGTAGTAGTGATGGGGGACTTCAATTACCCTATCTGTTGGGAGACCATTACTGCCAAAAGCGGCCCTTCCAAGAAATTCCTGACATGTATGGGTGATAACTTTCTCCTACAGAAAGTGGTGGAAGGAACTAGAGGATCGGCAATCCTTGACTTGTTATTCACCAATAGGGATGACTTAGTGGATAAAGTGGCAGTTACGGGAACTCTGGGGGAAAGTGACCACGTCATACTTGAATTCTTGATTATGAAGGAGACAAAAGCCATACACGTACTCTGGATTTTAGGAAAGCTGATTTTAATAAACTCAGAACTATAATAAGTAAGGTCCCGTGGCAAGGGAGCCTAAAAAGAAAAGGAGTGCAGGATGGGTGGGAGTATCTAAAAAATGAAATTTTAAAGGCACAGTTACAAACAATTCCAACAAGGAGAAAAGATAGAAGACAACAGAGGAAACCAATGTGGCTCCACAAAAAGCTTATTGATGAACTGAAAACAAAAAGGGATACATATAGGAAGTGGAAGGAAGGCCAGGCTACAAAAGAAGAGTACAGACAAGTGGCGCAGAAGTGCCGAAATGGCGTCAGGAAGGCTAAAGCTGTGAATGAGCTGAGATTAGCGAGGGATGCTAAAAGCAATAAAAAGGCTTTCTTCAGATACGTGAGTAGTAAAAGACAGAGGAAAGAAATGGTGGTTCAACTGCTTAATGAGGATGGCAAATTGATAACAGACGACAAACAAAAGGCTGAAGTGCTCAATTCCTACTTTGCCTCGGTCTTCTCCCAAAAGCGGGTCTATGACCCCCCTGGAAAAAGTGAAGCAGAAGTTGAGGGGGCAGGATTGCAGTTTGAGATTGATAAACAAATGGTCAAAGAACACCTAATTTCCTTGAATGAGTTCAAATCTCCAGGGCCCGATGAACTGCATCCTAGAGTAATGAAGGAGCTAGCGGAAGAACTCTCAGAACCTTTGTCTATTATCTTTGCAAAATCATGGAAGACGGGTGAGGTGCCGGACGACTGGAGGAGGGCTAACGTTGTCCCTATCTTCAAAAAGGGCAAAAAGGAGGAACCTGGGAACTACAGACCAGTCAGTCTGACATCCATCCCTGGGAAAATTCTGGAGCAGATTATAAAGAAGTCAATCTGTAAACACCTTGAAATCAATGCAGTGATTACTAGAAGCCAACATGGATTTGTCAGGAACAAATCCTGTCAGACTAATTTGATCTCATTTTTTGATAGGATAACCTCCCTTGTGGACTGTGGGAATGCTGTGGATGTCATATATCTTGACTTCAGCAAAGCTTTTGACAAAGTACCACATGACATTCTGATTAACAAACTAGCTAAAAGTGGGCTAGATGGAACAACTATTAGGTGGATCCACAGTTGGCTACAGAATCGGACTCAAAGAGTACTTATCAATGGAACCTTCTCAAACTGGGGAGAGGCAACGAGTGGGGTGCCTCAGGGCTCAGTCCTGGGCCCAGTGCTCTTCAACATTTTTATTAATGATTTGGACGAGGAGGTGCAGGGAACGCTGATCAAATTTGCAGATGACACCAAATTGGGTGGGATAGCTAATACCCTGGAAGACAGAAACAAACTTCAAAGTGATCTTGATAGGCTGGAGTGCTGGGCTGAAAACAACAGAATGAAATTTAATAGGGATAAATGCCAAGTTCTACATTTAGGGAATAGAAACCAAATGCACAGTTACAAGATGGGGGACACTTGGCTCAGCAATACTACAAACGAGAAAGATCTTGGAATTGTTGTAGATCACAAGCTGAATATGAGCCAACAGTGCGATATGGCTGCAAGAAAGGCAAATGCTATTTTGGGCTGCATTAATAGAAGTATAGCTTCCAAATCACGTGAGGTACTGGTTCCTCTCTATTCGGCCCTGGTTAGGCCTCATCTAGAGTATTGCGTCCAGTTCTGGGCTCCACAATTCAAGAAGGACGCAGACAAGCTGGAGCGTGTTCAGAAAAGGGCAACCAGGATGATCAGAGGTCTAGAAACAAAGCCCTATGAAGAGAGACTGAAAGAACTGGGCATGTTTAGCCTGGAGAAGAGAAGATTGAGGGGAGACATGATAGCACTCTTCAAATACTTAAAAGGTTGTCACACAGAGGAGGGCCAGGATCTCTTCTCGATCCTCCCAGAGTGCAGGACACGGAATAATGGGCTCAAGTTAAAGGAAGCCAGATTCCGGCTGGACATCAGGAAAAACTTCATGACTGTTAGAGCAGTGCGACAATGGAATCAGCTACCTAGGGAGGTTGTGGGCTCTCCCACACTAGAGGCATTCAAGAGGCAGCTGGACAACCATCTGTCAGGGATGCTTTAGGGTGGGTTGCTGCATTGAGCAGGGGGTTGGACTCGATGGCCTTGTAGGCCCCTTCCAACTCTGCTATTCTATGATTCTATGATTCTAAGTTCAATGTGGTTGGTGGGCCTAGAAGGCCTAAAGGGGGAGCTAAGAAATTAAGGCAAGTAGGCTTGATATACCTGCTTTGTATGTAGGCCTCTGTATGGAGTTTGGTTCTTGCAAGTGAACTGAATGATGGGATTGGAATCATGGAAGTGCCTGAATGTGCATTAATGCTAAAACGGTGATATCAACCAGGAAATGCTTGATTGGAATTTCTGACTGTTAAGACTTCTTGATATATAAGGAGGACTGACCATGCAGTCCAATCTGACATTGCTGGAAAACTCATGGACCATTTGTTGATACGGTATAATGAAGAAGTTTTCTTTCATCTCTCTTTGTTTTGCTAATTAGTTCGGATGCCACCATGTCTAAATACACCTGCCTTTCACACTGGCAGTTGTCTGTAGGACTTTCTCCATAAGCTGTATTACGCTCAATAAAACAGAGTTGGCTTACAACCAAAGTGAATTTTTATCTTTAACATCTGCAAAAAGTCCTCCGGAAGCTAAAACGCACAGAGCACAAGGAAGGTGTGAGAAAGTCGGTCCAACTAGGATTGCACCAGAACCTGCCTCCGCACCAGGCTCTCTGAAGTTACAGGAGTTTGGGAAGGGTCTTCCTTTTCACTTTGGTCAGACAATTGTCTCGCTTAGTTTGCATAGTTTTGCCTAGGGGGAAGTTTCCAAGAGATTAGCTTCTCTTCAGGTAGAAGAGATGTTTGCTGCTTAATAAAAGCTTTGTGGATTACCAAGCAGGCCTCTTCATTTGTCTCCCATCGGAAGCAGGAGCTGTCTGAGAAACACCACAATCATCATGATGCTGAACATATCCTCCAATCAACCACATGGTGATAATGACAACATTACTCATAGGAGGCAATGTTGAGACCGCAAATTTCATGGCTGAAGACCTCTGGCAGCATTTTAACCCCCTCAAGTTCCCTCCAGCTGAAATCACACGGACACATTCATGTCCTTTCACACTCTTTTAATAAGACAGATTTCATTCAAAAAAAATTATTTGGATTTGTAAATCCTTCCTACATTAGGATGGAACACAAAAACAATTCATTTGTAATTATTCTCTCTTTCAAAAATCCAATATTCAATCAATTCATCCACCCATTAGAAGCTTCTTTTACCCAATTACATTCCTATGTATATTTTGTTAAAGCTGAGGCTGCTTATTAACATTTACATAGTTAATTCATTTGTAAGTATGCCCTCTTCTTCGGTTACACAAATAACTAGTCAATTCCTCAACTCAAGCATTGCCCACACTGAGAACATTGGTACGGTGTCTCTCAAGAATGAATTCTCTAATGGGTTCTCAGACTGTGAGTCCTCCTGGAGCATTCTCCACACTCAAGGCATTATAAATAGTTTCTCTCCAGAATGAATTCTCTGATGTCTGTTCAACTTGGCTTTCTCGCTGAAGCACTTCCCGCACTGTGAACATTTGTATGGTTTCTCTCCAGTATGAGTTCTCTGATGTTTCTTCAACTTGGCATTCTCGCTGAAGCACTTCCCGCACTGTGAACATTTGTATGGTTTCTCTCCAGTATGAGTTGTCTGATGTTTCTTCAACTTGGCATTCTCGCTGAAGCACTTCCCGCACTGTGAACATTTGTATGGTTTTTCTCCAGAATGAATTCTCTGATGTCTCTTGAAATTGGTGTTCACGCCGAAGCACTTCCCACACTGAGAACATTTGTATGGTTTCTCTCCAGAATGAATTCTCTGGTGTCTTCTCAAACTTCTTGTCACAGTGAAGCACTTCCCACAATGAGAACATTTGTATGGTTTCTCTCCAGTATGAGTTCTATGATGTTTCTTCAACTTGTCTCTCTTAGTGAAGCACCTCCCACACTGAGAACATTTGTATGGTTTCTCTCCAGTATGAGTTCTATGATGGACCTTCAAATTGATTTGTTGAGTGAAGCTTTTCTCACACTCTGGGCATTTGTACGGTTTCTCTCCAGTATGAGTTCTCTGATGGATCTTCAACGTGCTTTTCACTCTGAAGCATTTCCCACACTGAGGACATTTGTGTGGTTTCAACCTAGTATCAATTTTCTCATGTCTAGTGAAGATTTCCTCAGACTCAGGATCTTCATGCCTCTTCTCTCCATTATGAAGTTGCTCATGATTCATCAATTCTTCTCTCTGGTGGAAGCATTTCCGACAATGAGAACATTCATATTGTCTCCCCACACTTTGAATTTCTTGATTATGCTTTAGAGACTTTGAATAAATAAAGCTCTGTACACACTCAGTAGAGGTTTGAGATTTGTCTTCTGGGTGGTTAATCTGAAGTCCATTCGAATTACCCTCTTTGCTATTCTCAGAAAATTCAGACTTACTCCCACCTTTAATAGTTTGTTGATACTGATCAAAGCGTGGATTTTGGTGGAGATTTTCATCTGTCATGGGGCATTCGTCCTGATCCTCCCTGGCATCTATCATATCAGGTTGTAACTTGTAGCGATATCTTCTACCGTACTTGGAAAACATGGGCATGTTGTCCCTTGTGCGTCCTTTGGAAGGGGGGCTAACATCAGCTGTAAGAACTTCTGTGACTTTATGACATTCATTCTCTCTTCCCTCTGCCTCCGTCTCCTGTCCCTTACTGGACTTGCATCCTTCTTTGTGCATCTCAGCTGTCTCCATCACATTCGCTTGGCCCATCTGTGATGCTTTCCCGGACACAGCCTGTGGCTCCCTTCCTCCATACTGACAATCCTCCATCTTGACCTTGCTCCCCTTCCTGTCGCCTGTGGAAAAAGAAATGGTGCTCATTCTCTGCCGAGCTCTTTTCAACACAACCACAGCCTCCATTTGCCTGACTCTTCCTTCTAAGGCATCTCTCTCTCTCTCTCTGCTGCATCCAGGTCTCTTTCTATTTCTGTAATCCTTTCAACCCCCTCCTTTATTCTTAAATTATAAGATAATTGAAGCATAAGATATAAATGTAATAAATAAGGCAAATATTAGATAAATTAATTTATAATATTAATTACAAATAAAGACTGGTAACATTATGTTCTCGGTGAAGGAAGCCAGGACCAATACAGTATTGTGAGGCCTGTGAAAAATGCAGAGAAAACTGTACCCAATGGTGCCCCTCTGTCAGCAGAAGAGATACCAATGGCAGACGGAATTTCCCTTCATAGAATGGTAGATTTGGAAGGGGCCTACAAGGCCATCGAGTCCAACCCCCTGCTCAATGCAGGAATCCACCCTAAAGCATACCTGACAGATGGTTGTCCAGCTGCCTCTTGAAGGCCTCTAGTGCGGCAGAGCCCACAACCTCCCTAGGTAACTGGTTCCATTGTTGTACTGCTTTAACAGTAGGTATGTTTTTCCTGAAGTCCAGCCATAATCCGGCTTCCTGTAACTTGAGCCCGCTGTGTCCTGCACTCTGCGCTAATCAAGAATAGATCCTGGCCCTCCTCTGTGTGACAACCTTTTAAGTATCTGAAGAGTGCTATCATGTCTCCCTCAATCTTCTCTTCTCCAGGCTAAACATGCCCAGTTCTTTCAGTCTCTCTTCATAGGGCTTTGTTTCCAGACCCCTGATCATCCTGGTTGCCTGCCTCTGAACACGCTCCAGCTTGTCTGCGTCCTTCTTGAATTGTGGAGCCCAGAACTGGATGCAATACTCTAGATGAGGCCTAACCAGGGCCGAATAGAGAGGCACAGTCCCCACACCTGCTCTAAATGCTTGGGAGACCCCAAATTCCTGCATTGACGGGACTTGAGCAAAAGAGCTCCTTACCTAAAGGCTCTACATTCCCCCCGTCCTCCTGCAGGACTTGCCAGACTGTGGTCTGTTGGGCTGGCCGGGGCAAACTCCGGCTGACGATCTGCAAACACAGGCGACTTCCACGGACATCCATCTCTTCCTGCAGGGAGGTAAATAGGCAGAAGGAAGGACACTGTGGCAAAACCCCAAACAATTAATTCCACAAATATCAGTCCATGGATATACATGGCGTGAAATGAATGAATGGAGTACACTGCCCCGTGCCACCCGAACATTTACAATTATTGTTTTAGAGACAGTTCTGGATCCATGAGCACCCCCAAACTATGAACCCGATCCTTTAGGGAGAGCGAAACCTCAATCCGTCTTGTCTGGATTGAGTCTCAGTTTATTGGCCCACCGCCATCCACCATGATTCAGAACAGCCACTGCCTCACCTGGGTTTGATGAAAAGTAGAGGCAGAGCTGGGTGTCATCCGCATATATTCAGTGAAACAAATTAATGGAGAAAACTGCCCCATCCCACCCGAACATTTTAGAGATAAACTTGAGAAAAGAGGTGGCTGGTTGCAAGATTTCGTTTTTGCCTCTGGCCGCAACCCCATTGTTACTTGGGGGATGAGGGCTCTGCAGGCCTTCTCCCAGCTGCTTGGAAATGAAAACATCCCATTGGCGAAGTTCCTCAAATTCCAGCATCTCTGTTACCCTGAATCACCAGAACGTCTCCTACCGCTTTCACACCAGTTTGGTCCGTTTCTTGTTCTTCAGGAAGAAGTGAAGAATTTGAAAAGCTGGGGAATTGGCTTCCACTGCCTGAGAAGGACAGAAGGAAGATTTTATAAAAGGAAGCAGCCCCTTCTTTCCTTTGTGCTTAGGATAGCCGGGATTATTATTTTACTCATAACATTAATAAAGAGAGAGAAGAATTATTGTCAACAAAATTGAAATGATTCCGAGATCCCTGAACTTCTAAAATAGTGACATGGGTGCTAGATTTCAAACGAAAAAGGCACCGTAGGAACAATGGTCGTCTCTGGTGTTAATAGATAATTTGAAAATTAGCTACTTCCCCAAGTTAAAAAAACAACAACGCTACTGGAAGCTCCTTCTAGGAACACCGTTAATCTTCACATGTGCCTGCATGCAGAAACAACTGTGCTGTAAGGAGGAGTCAACTTCTGAGTTACAAGATTGGGTTGTTATCTGGAATAATGGTAAAAGAGCAATGCACAGGAGACAGATAAAAAACTGGGTGCTATTGACAAAGGCATGGCTTCCGGTGATACACACTGCTTTTGTCCTACTGTAATCTCTAGGACACCTTTGCAGGATTTTTTCTTTAAACCCCCCCACTGAAAAACTGCTTTTTCAGTTCTGACAGTCTATGAGTATAACACAGAAACAAAAGAGAAGAAATTCTCAAATGTTGCCTATAAGTGTTTTAAATAAACATGAATGACCTTGTTTACCAATACAGATGACACATAAGAAATGGAAGGCCAAAAGTTTATTTTGTTTCCCATTTCCTATGTGTAGTATAAATATGTGGAGTTACAACATGGATAAAATGTTGCCTTATAAGATAGTGGTTCCCAATTGGTGGTCCCACCCAGAGCGTCCGTGGCACCTTTCACATATTCACCATTCATTCCCGGAGTCCACTGATGACGCATTCCTACCAGAAGTAAAATATACCATCACTGAGCACCTGCGTGATTTAGCGACTAGCTTCAGAGATTAATTCCCTGCACCTAATCCTGAAAACTCATGGAGAAGGAATCCTTTTGCACAGGAGCTGTGCAAGAGCTGCCCCCACCCCCCTGAATCTGAACTAGTCCAAGCATCGCACAATCACAAAAGTAGCATCACCGTTTTGCTTGGGTTCTTTGTAGATCTGTCCCTTCACAGGATCTGACGGTTCTTCAAACTCCTCCTTCAGCAGCCCCTGAAACAGGCAGGATGATTCTACTCAGAACAGAGGGCAAGAAACACTTTCTGCTCATCTGGATAAAAATGGTTTATCTGTGTTTTAATTCATTGAATATAGTATTTGCTGCTTCAAAACACCCTGCGCTAAGGCAGGATATATCTGTAATCAATAAAATATTAGTAATAATAATAATAACAGGAATATTGTAACATATTGTGTGTGGCAATACACTACAATGGGGGAAGTTTCTACAATTGTAGAACTTCTAAAAACAACGAAAAGGCTCTGATTTAAATTGGCATTCAGTGTCCAAAGTAAAGCTTGTCATTAGCTAGGTTTGATCACTTCTGCCCATATTTATCTTAGTAACTGCAGATGCTTCCAGCTACCTTATGTACATCCTATGTCATTTCTGAGATTCTAAGAATAAAATAGTGAAACCTCACCTGCCAGGCCGCTGTCACAGCTATCTGCTGGCTCATGAGGAAGTCCTCGGCCAGGGCCACGGCCTGGGAGCAGGTGTCCGGCCCTCCTGCCCGGATCCAGCCCTGGAGGTCCACTGGCAGGCTGGCCAGGAACTGCTCCAGGATCAGCAGCTCCAGGATCTGCTCCTTGCTGTGTCTCTCCGGCTTCAGCCACTGCCGGCAAAGCTCCTGGACTTGGCTGTGAATCCTTCGGGGGTCTCTGACCTCCTGGCAGCAGAATTGCCTGAAGTGCTGGCGCTGCGCCTCCATCCTCAGGGCTTCCCCTCGCAAGATGGCCGCCTTCACTTTCCCATAGTCCTCCTGATCTCTGGCTTCCAGGCTCTGAAAGGCCTCTTCTGCTTCCCCACTCAGGGCTGGCAGGAGCCGGGCTGCCCACTCTCCCCTGGGCCACCGGCAGGCCTTGGCCACTTGCTCAAAGGAGGCCAGAAAGGCCTTGGTGTCATCCCATGCCGCACCCTCTGACATCCCTGGGCTTCCCCACTTTGTGTGAAGGGGCTGCAGTGTCTTCAGGAACTCCTGCCATTGGGCTTCCCAGCGCTCTTGCACCCCCCTGGATGGTTCCGCATTGCCCTCTTGCGATGTGTCCCATCCTGGTCGCTCTGTCGCGTATTCTGGCTGAACTCCCCTGGAGGCTTTTCCGGCTCTGCCTGGTCCTTCTTCTAGTTCTGGGCCTGCAGGTTTTCTCTCCTTCATCTTTTTCTCTCCTAGCTCTGCCCTCTCAAATCTAGAGTTAAGAGTATTTCCAAACTAGACATTTTTAGAGGAATATCTTACACATAACCAATATTTAAAAGGTTAAAAAACTAATTTTGAAATACAATGAAAATTCCTGTCCATTGTTTACAAAGTATTTAAAAATAAAATAAAGTATGACACAGAACCAGAACAAATGAAAGAGTTCATAATGAGAAGAATATTTGGAACTGAAGTCACTCCAAACAAGATGCTGCATTAAGAAGTTAACATGATGGTAATTATTCAAGCAATAAACATATATGGGTTTTTTTCAGAGTTTCTCATGTATAGGTCAAAGTGAGATAGACAGACAGACAAGATTAGTATTACCAATGGTGGGAAATATTCTGTGGGTAAAAGTTTCTGGACAATCAAATTTGTAATAGAAGAGCTGGCAAGACATAACATTCCATTTGAACCAGTTCAGAGTGCTTCGAATATTTTATCAATAATCTTTCAAGAATTCTGCCAATTAGGATGCAATTTTGAACACCCATTTTGCAGATGAAGGACTGACACTCAAAGGTTACTGAAGGGCATCTAATCATCAACTTGGTTTCTGCCAAATGTCTGTGCTGGTGGGGGTAATGGAAGTTGTAGTCCAAAACAGTTTAAAAAATTAATTAAAAATATAGTGAGAAAGGGTGAGCAAGATGGAGCAATGTTTGTAGTTGATGTCAGGCAGCTTCCTGTTCGTGACCACTCCTTCTCATTTTTATATGAAATGTGACCAGGCATTATGTCTTCACCTCCACCCTGCAAGGTAGGACAGGCTGCAAGCCACATTTTGTCCAAAAGCAATGCCTCAACTACCCCTCTCTTTGAAAAATTCCTTTCACGTGCCCTTAGGAGAAGTCAGACTCATGGGTATTATACAACATAGGGAGAAGAAATGGATCCCTTTCCACAACTTTCTTGAAACTCTTTTAACAACCTAGTCAGCAGTTTTACCAAACAGTCCAGATCATGGGTAGGTCAGAGTCCAGGCTAGGCCAGAAAATCAAATGAACTCCAACACATTTATTAAATAGGGTGACCATATGAAAAGGAGGACAGGGCTCCTGTACCTTTAACAGTTGCACAAAAAAAGGGAATTTCAGCAGGTGACATTTGTATATATGGAGAACCTGGTGGAATTTCCTCTTCAATACACCAGTTAAAGCTGCAGGGGCCCTGCCCTCTTTTAAATCTAGTCACTCTAGTATAGCTCTTGCAGCTTTAACTGTTGTGATGAAGAGGAAATTTCACCAGGTTCTCTATATATACAAATGACACCTACTGAAATTCCTTTTTTAATACAACTGTTAAAGATACAGGAGCCCTGTCCTCCTTTTCATAGGGTCACCCTATAGTAAAGTACCAAGCAGAGAGAAGCTGCTCAAAAAACAAAGGGACATGAAACTAGCTCACCATAACTTCCTGCCTGGCATTTCTTCTCATTTATGTGTTAAATCTAACAAAACCCTAAATCTGACAAATCTGTCTACACTTCCACCCTGCAAGGTAGGACAGGCTGCAAGACGCATTTTGTCTCTGCTCCCCAAAAGTAGTGCTTCAACCACCCCGGTGCCTTTCCAATAGCCCTTCAGATGCCCACGGAAGGTCAGGCTGGGGGTTATTATCTAGAGGGAGAAGGATGGGCCCCATTTCAGAACTTCCTTTAATCTCTTTAACAGCCTAAGGAGCAGGTTTGCCAGGCAGCCCAGCGCACGGAGAGGCCGGAATCCAGGCGAAACTAGAGAGCCAAATCAACCCCAACGTAAAATGAAACATCAAACTAGCTGGCGATAACTTGCTGACTAGAGCCTGAAGAGTTACTCACCTGCGCGTCTTACACCTGGGCGTCCCCTTGGGCCTCCAGGGCTTGGCAGAGTTTGGGCTCCGATTCTTTGCCCACCAGCAGAAACACAAAAGTCCTTCCGGGGTTCCCAGGGAGGGCAATTCAAACTGACCAATCAAGATCCTTGGGGGACGGGATCCTCCCATGTCAGCTCTACTTCACTTCTTTTGCATCATCTGATTTATTGGGGAGGGAAATTGAAGCTGGAATGTCAGCCTGGAAGGCAAAGAGATGTAAATCTGGGCACTTTGGCTGATCCTTTGTGCACTTCCTTGGAGTAAATCGCACTGAAAGTCTTTTTGGCTCAAGCTGCACGAAGCCAGGAAATGGGAAGCTAAGGTTTAACAGCCATCCCCCATGATCAGAAATGTTGTGCAAAATCACACATTTGCTTACAATTTACTCACATGTCTCCTTGGTCTTTCAGGCCTAACTCTAGATGGGGAAGATGGAGGTTCTGGAACTAATAAATGAGATGCCTGCTGGATCAGACCTTCATCTAGCCCAGCACTCTGTTCACACAGTGGCCAAAGAACTGCCCATGGGAAACCCACAAGCAGAACATGAGTGCAACAGCACCCTCCCACCCATGTTCCACAGCAACTGGTATACATAAATGACACCGTGACCCACAGGGGTTATGTATTTTGAGCTAAACATTATCGCTTAGTGTGTCGTGTGAACTGTTCCTAACCATAGTAGCCACCAAGGTTTAAACACGCCCACTAACCATTTGCTGCAAGGGTTAGCATCTTAGCCGTGACTTAGCGTGTTGTCCGAAAAGGCACATAGGTAAACTACCTTTGATACTGGAGGTAGCAGATAGCCCTTAGGACTCGTAGCCATTGAGAGCCATCTACTCCATGAACTTGTTTAAGCCCCTTTTAAAGCCATCCAAAATAGGGGCCATCTTGTGGAAGTGAATTCCAGAGTTTAACTCTGAGCTGTGAGAAGAAGTCCTTCCTTTTATTTGTCATAAATTGCTCACCAATCAGCTTTTTGGGATGGCCCTGGGTTCTAGTATTATACAGATAATATAAACGTAGTATTATAAAAATAAGTATAGTACCAGTAGGCACTTAGAATCAAAAGCCTCACTCAGACCAAAGTCCTAAGGCAGTCAGTGGAGGCTGGTGATTCCGATGTCAGCGGGGTGGTGAATCCGCTCTGGGTTTCACTCGGAACCAACCAGAGCTCTAAAGAAGCGATCCAGGAGCACTTTGGATAGCTCCTTTAGAGTTCTGACGGAAACCTGGAGTGGATCCACACACCCCACTGACATCACAGCCACCACTGAATGGCGTAAAGCCCTGTCCACGCATCCAAGAGAATGTGTGATAGTTTAAAATGTGTCTTGGAATAGGGCCATGTACTCTCTGTGCGCCCAGGAACCCTAAAAAGGCAGGGGCTGCAATCACACAGAGAGTTGTATTAACATTCGAGTTGTATTTACATTCAACTGCTAATTAGTTCAGATGCTACCATGTATAAACACACATAAATATAGGTGTGCGCTTGACCATCTTCTTGAAGGTAAAATCAGGAGTGCTAGAATGCCAGAGAAGAAATAAAATCACCAGGTCCGCTCACTGACAGTCAAGTGCTTGGTGGCATATTATTTCCTATGTACGATGTAAATGCTGTATTAAATCTACTTCTAATGCTTTCACAAAGCCAGAATTGAAGCAAATGGTCAGTGTTATGCAGAGAGAGATGCCTGAGGAAGAGAAAGAGGGATTGAACTATTGATCACAATCCAAGCTCAGAAAAAGGGGGAGCTAAGAAAACAAGGCCAGAAGCCTTGATATTCCTGCTCTGTATGTAGGCCTCTGACTGTCAAAATTTATTGATATATAAGGAGGACTGACCATGCAGTCCGATCTGACATTGCCATTGACTTAGATGCTAAATATTTGGAATGCATTTTTTAAGGGCTCAATCCTTTGTGGATAGTCAATATATCAAAAATGCCGCTCTACATTTCTGTTTCAGAGAAAGGATTTGCCTGCTGCATCTAGCAGCGCTGCTTTGGAGGGGGACGGAAAGAGGAGACACCGTACTGCAGCTGCCAGGGTCTCCTCCCCAACCCCAGGAATGTCCCCCTTTCTCTTCTCCACGCTCTATTTTTCGAGCATCTAGACATAGCCAGTGCAGTTCCCTCCACAAAGGCTACAACCGATAGGGGAGCAGGGTTTCCTGGCTCCGAGGAAGAAAAATAGCTAGCAGTGTGATCAATACTCTTGGTTCAAAGTGTTCTAACACAAAACCGAAATCCCTCATGCATTGGAGACATCCTTATGTACTGTTATCTAGAAGTTGTGAATTTGTGGGTTTACATTATGTTGGACAATGGCAGCTGGTGGGACGGAACCAAGGGGTCGCCATAGGTGGGAAAAACTGTGTCATTGTCATGTCTAACCCTACTGTCGCTGTTTTGGGTGAAGGTGTTTCAGGTAATCAATCAGAATCAGATTCGGACCTAGAGGAGGTGGCACCAGACACCAGCCAGCCTGTACCAGTAGGGCAGGAAGCTCTTATGGGTGATTCATTAGCTGGGAGTCAGCCCTCTCCAGAGCTTATCTCCTCAAGGCCAAATCCTACACACAGTGGGAAGTGAGCTTTCTTCTGGAGGAGAGCGCCCCGACAAGCTAACTGATGCAAAAGTCCGCTGGAAGCTAAAATGCAGAGCGGAAGGAAGGTGTGAGAAAGTCAGTCAGACTAGGATTGCCCCAGAACCAGAAATTTCATGGCTGAAGACCTCTGGCTGCATTTTAACCACCTCAAGTTTCCTCCAGCTGGAATCACACGGGCACATTCATGTCCTTTCACACTCTTTTTATGAGACAGATTTCATTCAAAAAAAAAATTGGATTTGTAAATCCTTCCTACATTAAGATGGAACACATTAACAATTCATTAGTAATTATTTTCTCTTTCAAAAATCCAATATTCAATCAATTCATCCACCCGTTAGAAGCTTCTTTTACCCAATTACATTCCTATGTGTATTTTGTTAAAGCTGAGCCTGCTTATGATGATGCTTTCACATAGTTAATTCATTTGTAAATATTCTCCCTTCTTCGGTTACACTAATAATCAGTCAATTCCACAGCTCAAGGATTTCCCACACAGAACATTGGTATGGTGTCTCTCAAGAATGAATTCTCTAATGGGTTCTCAGACTGTGAGTCCTCCTGGAGCATTCTCCACACTCAAGGCATTATAAATAGTTTCTCTCCAGAATGAATTCTCTGATGTCTGTTCAACTTGTCTTTCTCGCTGAAGCACTTCCCGCACTGTGAACATTTGTATGGTTTCTCTCCAGTATGAGTTCTCTGATGTTTCTTCAACTTGGCTTTCTCGCTGAAGCACTTCCCACACTGAGAACATTTGTATGGTTTCTCTCCAGTATGAGTTCTTTGATGGATCTTCAAAATGCTTAGCCAAGCGAAGCTTTTCTCACACTCAGGGCATTTGTACGGTTTCTCTCCAGTATGAGTTCTACAATGCCTCTTTAACGTGCTTCCCTCGCTGAAGCACCTCGCACAATGAGGACATTTGTATGGTTTCTCTCCAGAATGAATTCTCTGGTGTCTTCTCAAATGGTCTCTCTTAGTGAAGCATCTCTCACACTGAGAACATTTGTATGGTTTCTCTCCAGTATGAGTTCTATGATGGATCTTCAAAATGCCTATTTGAGTGAAGCTTTTCTCACACTCTGGGCATTTGTATGGTTTCTCTCCAGTATGAGTCCTCTGATGGATCTTCAACGTGCTTCCCACTCTGAAGCACCTCCCACAATGAAGACATTTGCATGGTTTCTCTCCAGTATGAGTCCTCTGATGGATCTTCAACATGCTTCCCACTCTGAAGCACTTCCCACACTGAGAACATTTGTATGGTTTCAATCTAGTATCATTTTTCTCCTGTCTAGTAAAGATTTCCTCAGACTCAGGATCTTCACGCCCCCTCTCTGCAGTATGAAGTTGCTCATGAGTCATCAATTCTTCTCTCTGGTGGAAGCATTTCCGACAATGAGAACATTCATATGGTCTCCCCTCACTTTGAATTTCTTCATTACGCTTTAGAGTCTTTGAATAAATAAAGCTCTGTACACACTCAGTAGAGGTTTGAGATTTGTCTTCCGGATGGTTAATCTGAAGTCTATTCAAATTACCCTCTTTGCTATTCTCAGAAAATTCAGACTTACACCCACCTTTAATTGTTCGTTGATACTGATCAAAGCTTGGATTTCGCTGGAGATTTTCATCTGTCATGGGGCATTTGTCCTGATCCTCCCTGGCATCTATCATATCAGGTTGTAACTTGTAGCGATATCTTCTACCGTACTTGGAAAACATGAGCATGTTGTCCCTTGTGCGTCCTTTGGAAGGGGGGCTAATCACTGCTGTAAGATCTTCCGTGACCTCATGACATTCATTCTCTCTTCTCTCTGGCTCCGTCTCTTGACCCTTTTTGGACTTGCATCTTTCTTTGTGCATCTCAGCTGTGTCCATCACATTCTCTTGGCCCATCTGTGATGCTTTCCTGGACACAGCCTGTGGCTCCTTTCCTCCATACTGACAATCCACCATCTTGACCTTGCTTCCCTTCATGTCGCCTGTGGAAATGGAAAAAGAAACGGTGCTCATTCTCTGCCAAGCTCTTTTCAACACAACCACAGCCTCCGTTTGCCTGACTGGTCCTTCTAAGGCAGCGGTTCTCAACCTGTGGGTTGGGACCCCTTTGGGGGTCGAATGACCCTTTCACAGGGGTCGCCTAAGACCATCGGAAAACACATATTTCGATGGTTTTAGGAAACTGTATTGACTGAACTATGTCATGTATCATCTTTTGTATTATTAAAGCTATTGTTATGTATTATTTTCATTAGCAAACCATCCCATGACAATGGATCGTGTAGAGAAGAACGAAAATAATTTTATGGTTGGGGGTCACCACAACATGAGGAACTGTATTAAAGGGTCGCGGCATTAGGAAGGTTGAGAACCACTGTTCTAAGGCATCTCTCTCTCTGCTGCATCCAGGTCTCTTTCTACTTCTGTAAACCTTTCAACCCCCTCCTTTATTCTTAAATTATAAGATAATTGAAGCATAAGATATAAATGTAATTAATAAGGCAAATATTAGATAAATTAATTTAAAATATTAATTACAAATAAAGACTGCCGACATTATGTTCTCGGTGAAGGAAGCCAGGACCAATACAGTAATGTGAGGCCTGTGAGAAATACAGAGAAAGCTGTACCCAATGGTGCCCCTCTGCCAGCGGAAGTCATACCAATGGCAGACGGAATTTCCCTTCATAGAATGGTAGATTTGGAAGGGGCCTATAAGGCCATCGAGTCCAACCCCCTGCTCAATGGAGGAATCCACCCTAAAGCATCCCCGACAGATGGTTGTCCAGCTGCCTCTTGAATGCCTGCCTCTAGTGTGGGAGAGCCCACAACCTCCCTAGGTCACTGGTTCCATTGTCGTACTGCTCTAACAGTCAGGAAGTTTGTACTAAATCTTCATACATTGTTTTAATTATTACAGATTTTTTTTCTTTCCTTCCCCCCTTTTTTGTTATTCTTCTATCTCATTATTATTATTAATTATTTATTTATATAGCACCATCAGTGTACATGGTGCTGTACAGAGTAAAACAATAAAATAGCAAAACCCTGCCGCATAGGCTTACATTCTAATAGAATCATAATAAGACAAAAAGAAGGGGAAGAGAATGCACCAAACAGGCACAGGGGTAGATATGACAGATTTGTAAGCTGTTGTAATTGAAGCATATTGCTAAAAAAAAAATTAAAAAATTAAAACCATGGTAAGAAAGGCTGAGCTTCGGCTATTGGGCGGTATAGAAATGTAATAAATAAATAAATAAATAAATAATAGATGGACCAATATTTGCAGTTGATGTGAGGCAGCTTCCTGTTCCTGTGTTACGGGTGTCCCCCCTCCCTTTTATCTTAAATTTGATAAACTACGATGTCTTCACATCCACCCTGCAAGGTAGGACAGGCTGCAAGCCACATTTTGTCTCTGCTCCCCAAAAGTAGTGCTTTAAACACCCCTGTGTCTTTCCAATATCCCTTCATATACCCACTTTAGGTCAGGCTCGTAGTTATTATATAGAGGGAGGAGGAATGGATCCCTTTCCAGAACTTTCTTTAATCTCTTTAGCAACCTAGTGAGCAGGTTTACCTAGCAGACCAGCACATGGAGAGGGGGGAATCCAGGCAAAGCCAAAGAACCAAATCTACCCCAACCTATTCCTTAAACAACCAAGCAGAGAGAAGTTGCTCAAAATATATAAATGAAGCATCAAACTACCTTTCGATAACTTGCATACTAGAGCCTGAAGAGCTACTCTCCCACACGGCTTCCACCGGGGTGTCCCCTTGGGCTTCCAGGGCTTTGCAGAGTTTGTGCCTCGACTCTTTGCTCACCAGCAGAAACGCAAAAGTCCTTATAGGGGACCAGGCGGTTCTCAGGGAGGGCAATTCAAACTAACCAATCAATGTCCTCGGAGGACTTGGTCCTGCATCCTCCAGTCGATCCCCACTCCAGTCCTTTTGCATGAGGGAGGGGAATCTGGTGAGTCAGCCTGGAAGGCATAGAGATCTAAATTGGGTGCTTAGTCTGACCTTTGTTCAAACACGTTTCTAGAAAGATGGGGAGGGAGGGAAGCGTCGGAATAGGCTGTCCTGAGTTTGATTTTATCAGAAAGAGACTGGGTATAATAAATATCCTAACACGTGTCTTCTAATTGAAGACAAGACATAGAATCATAGAATAGTAGAGTTGGCAGGGACCTACAAGGCCATCGAGTCAAACCCCCTGCTCAATGCAGGAATCCACCCTAAAGCATCCCTGACAGATGGTTGTCCAGCTGCCTCTTGAAGGCCTCTAGGGTGGGAGAGCCCACAACCTCCCTAGGTAACTGATTCCATTGTCGTACTGCTCTAACAGCCAGGAAGTTTTTCCTCATGTAGCTTCCTTTAACTTGAGCCTATTATTCTGTGTCCTGCACTCTGCGCTAATCGAGAAGAGATCCTGGCCCTCCTCTGTGTGACAACCTTTGAAGTATTTGAAGAGTGCTCTCATGTCTCCCCTCAATCTTCTCTTCTCCAGGCTCAACATGCCCAGTTCTTTCAGTCTCTCTTCATAGGGCTTTGTTTCCAGACCCCTGATCATCCGGGTTGCCCTCCTCTGAACACGCTCCAGCTTGTCTGCGTCCTTCTTGACTTGTGGAGCCCAGAACTGGACGCAACACTCTAGATGAGGTCTAACCAGGGCCGAATAGAGAGGCACATCCCCCACATCTGCTCTACACGGTTGGGAGACCCCAAATGCCAATTCCCAGGCTTCCATGGGAGCCACCTCTGATTAAAACCCGGTTTAGGTTTTGTGTTTCCCCCGATATATACATATTTGGAATTCGAATGAGGACCACGCTTTCTGACAATCAATGCTTTGGAACTGCTCTTTCTATCCACTCTTCTTAGTTCTTAAAATAACAAATGGCCTCAGTTATTCTTTCCTGCATTGACGGGACTTGAGCAAAAGAGCTCCTTACCTGACGGCTCTACGTTCCCCCCGTCCTCCTGCAAGACTTGCCAGACTGTGGTCTGTTGGGCTGGCTGGGGCAAACCTGGGCTGACAATCTGCAAACACAGGCGACTTCCACGGACATCCATCTCTTCCTGCAGGGAGGAGAACAAGCAGAAGGAAGGACACTGTGGCAAAACCCCAAACAATTAATTCCACAAATATCAGTCCATGGATATACATTCCGTGAAATGAATTAATGGAGTAAATTGCCCCGTGCCACCCGAACATTTACAATTATTGTTTTAGAGACAGTTCTGGATCCACGAGCACCCCCAAACTATGAACCTGATCCTTTAAGGGGAGTGAAACCTCAATCCGTCTTGTCTGGATTGAGTCTCAGTTTATTGGCCCACCGCCATCCACCATGATTCAGAACAGCCACTGCTTCACCTGGGTTTGATGAAAAGGAGACGTAGAGCTGGGTTACATCCACATATATTCAGTGAAATGAATTAATGGAGAAAACTGCCCCATCCCACCCGAACATTTTTAATTATTATTTTAGAGATAAACTTGAGAAAAGAGGTGGCTGGTTGTAAGGTTTTGTTTCTGCCTCTGGCTGCAACCCCATTGATCCTTGGGAGATCAGGGCTCTGCAGGCCTTCTCCCAGCTGCCTGGAAATGAGAACATCCCATCGGTGAAGTTCCTCAAATTCCAGCATCTCTGTTACCCTGAATCACCAGAACGTCACCTACCGCTTTCACACCAGTTTCGTCCATTTCTTGTTCTTCAGGAAGAAGTGAAGAATTTGAAAAGCTTGGGAATTGGCTTCCACTGCCTGAGAAGGACAGAAGGAGGATTTTACCAAGGGAAGCAGCCCCTTCTTTATGTTTAATTGAATAAACTAAAAAAAATTCCTCTTCATCAAACCTGCAGGAGTTATACTAGAGTGACCAGATTTAAAAGAGGGCAGGGCACCTGCAGCTTTGACTGTTGTGATGAAGAGGGAATTTCACCAGGTTCTCCATATCTACAAATGTCACCTGCCGAAATCCCCTTTTCAATACAACAGTTAAAGATACAGGAGCCCTGTCCTCCTTTTCATATGGTCACCCTATGTGAATGCTTATTTAGACAACCTGATTAGTGAATGGGGGGGGGGAAACAATTCTGTACCTTCACTATAAAAATATTTTTTCCATATGCTGTTTTAACATGTTATTGTGACTTTAGAGCTGACACATTGGACACTATTATTGTTTTCTTTATTTTCTATATAGTGGAAGCTTCTGCACCGTAGGATTTCTTTGGAGGGGTTTACGGTGGTGTATCGGCAAGGAGAAAGTGTTTTGTATACTTTTTACAAACTGTATACGTAAGAATTCTGAATATATCACCCACATTTGTAATAGATTGTGTCTATCTTATATTCCACGTGTGAGTCTTTGTGGTTGAGTGCTCAGCACCCCAATTGTGTTTTTGCAATTTCAACCACAGCCTTCTATTTTCTCTACACCATGTATAAATATACATAAATATACGGTGTGTGCTTGACCATCTTCCTGAAGGTAAAATCAGGAATGCTAGAATGCCAGAGAAGAAATAAAATCACCAGGTCCACTCACTGACGGTCAAGTGCTTGGTGGCATATTATTTCCTATATATGGTGTAACTGCTGTTTAAATCTACTTCTAATGCTTTCACAAAGACAGAATTGAAGCAAATGGTCAGTGTTATGCAGAGAGAGATGCCTGAGGAAGAGGAAGAGGGATTGAACTATTGATGGCAAAACAAGTTGGCAAAGACTGCTGGCAAGGGATGGGTTGCACCTCACAAGGGCTGGAAAGAATGAGTTCGGCCACAGCATGAAGAACTTCATCAGGAGGGCTTTAAACTGAATCTTGCGGGGGTGGGAGACGTAAATTTTGAGGCAACAATGGATGAAGGCCAATGCACCACAGTACAGAGAACAGCTCCAACAGAGTCCCAAAATAGTGTCTGCAACAAGGTAGGAACAAAGCCAAACTATAAAACACATGGTCTTCGATGTCTATATACTAATGCCCAGAGCATGGGAAACAAACAGAATGAACTTGAACTCTTATTACATGAAGGCAAATACGACTTGATAGGTATAACTGAAACTTGGTGGGATGACTCCCATGACTGGAATATAGCAATTGAAGGATATAACTTGTTCAAAAAGAACAGAAGAAATAGAAAGGGAGGTGGAGTTGCACTATATGTTAAAAATACCTATCCCTGCACAGAAATACAGGCGGATGAGATTGGGAGCCCCGTTGAGAGCGTCTGAATTAAAATAAATGGGGCTAGGAATAAAAAGAATATGATAATCGGAGTCTACTACCGACCACCCAATCAAGAAGACGAGGACGAAACTTTTGAGAAACAAATTACCAGTGTTTCAAGGAAGTGTGATGTAGTAGTGATGGGGGACTTCAATTACCCTGATATCTGTTGGGAGACCATTACTGCCAAAAGCGGCCCTTCCAAGAAATTCCTGACATGTATGGGTGATAACTTTCTCCTACAGAAAGTGGTGGAAGGAACTAGAGGATCGGCAATCCTTGACTTGTTATTGACCAATAGGGATGACTTAGTGGATAAAGTGGCAGTTACGGGAACTCTGGGGGAAAGTGACCACGTCATACTTGAATTCTTGATTATGAAGGAGACAAAAGCCATACACATACTCTGGATTTTAGGAAAGCTGATTTTAATAAACTCAGAACTATTATAAGTAAGGTCCCGTGGCAAGGGAGCCTAAAAAGAAAAGGAGTGCAGGATGGGTGGGAGTATCTAAAAAATGAAATTTTAAAGGCACAGTTACAAACAATTCCAACAAGGAGAAAAGATAGAAGACAACAGAGGAAACCAATGTGGCTCCACAAAAAGCTTATTGATGAACTGAAAACAAAAAGGGATACATATAGGAAGTGGAAGGAAGGCCAGGCTACAAAAGAAGAGTACAGACAAGTGGCGCAGAAGTGCCGAAATGGCGTCAGGAAGGCTAAAGCTGTGAATGAGCTGAGATTAGCGAGGGATGCTAAAAGCAATAAAAAGGCTTTCTTCAGATACGTAAGTAGTAAAAGACAGAGGAAAGAAATGGTGGTTCAACTGCTTAATGAGGATGGCAAATTGATAACAGACGACAAACAAAAGGCTGAAGTGCTCAATTCCTACTTTGCCTCGGTCTTCTCCCAAAAGCGGGTCTATGACCCCCCTGGAAAAAGTGAAGCAGAAGTTGAGGGGGCAGGATTGCAGTTTGAGATTGATAAACAAATGGTCAAAGAACACCTAATTTCCTTGAATGAGTTCAAATCTCCAGGGCCCGATGAACTGCATCCAAGAGTAATGAAGGAGCTAGCGGAAGAACTCTCAGAACCTTTGTCTATTATCTTTGCAAAATCATGGAAGACGGGTGAGGTGCCGGACGACTGGAGGAGGGCTAACGTTGTCCCTATCTTCAAAAAGGGCAAAAAGGAGGAACCTGGGAACTACAGACCAGTCAGTCTGACATCCATCCCTGGGAAAATTCTGGAGCAGATTATAAAGAAGTCAATCTGTAAACACCTTGAAATCAATGCAGTGATTACTAGAAGCCAACATGGATTTGTCAGGAACAAATCCTGTCAGACTAATTTGATCTCATTTTTTGATAGGATAACCTCCCTTGTGGACTGTGGGAATGCTGTCCATGTCATATATCTTGACTTCAGCAAAGTACCACATGACATTCTGATTAACAAACTAGCTAAAAGTGGGCTAGATGGAACAACTATTAGGTGGATCCACAGTTGGCTACAGAATCGGACTCAAAGAGTACTTATCAATGGAACCTTCTCAAACTGGGGAGAGGCAACGAGTGGGGTGCCTCAGGGCTCAGTCCTGGGCCCAGTGCTCTTCAACATTTTTATTAATGATTTGGACGAGGAGGTGCAGGGAACGCTGATCAAATTTGCAGATGACACAAAATTGGGTGGGATAGCTAATACCCTGGAAGACAGAAACAAACTTCAAAGTGATCTTGATAGGCTGGAGTGCTGGGCTGAAAACAACAGAATGAAATTTAATAGGGATAAATGCCAAGTTCTACATTTAGGGAATAGAAACCAAATGCACAGTTACAAGATGGGGGACACTTGGCTCAGCAATACTACAAACGAGAAAGATCTTGGAATTGTTGTAGATCACAAGCTGAATATGAGCCAACAGTGCGATATGGCTGCAAGAAAGGCAAATGCTATTTTGGGCTGCATTAATAGAAGTATAGCTTCCAAATCACATGAGGTACTGGTTCATCTGTCAGGGATGCTTTAGGGTGGATTGCTGCATTGAGCAGGGGGTTGGACCCGATGGCCTTGTAGGCCCCTTCCAACTCTGCTATTCTATGATTCTATGATTCTAAGTTCAATGTGGTTGGTGGGCCTAGAAGGCCTACAGGGGGGGCTAAGAAATTAAGGCAAGTAGGCTTGATATACCTGCTTTGTATGTAGGCCTCTGTATGGAGTTTGGTTCTTGCAAGTGAACTGAATGATGGGATTGGAATAATGTAAGTGCCTGAATGTGCTTTAATGCTAAAACGGTGATATCAACCAGGAAATGCTTGATTGGAATTTCTGACTGTCAAGACTTCTTGATATATAAGGAGGACTGACCATGCAGTCCAATCTGACATTGCTGGAAAACTCATGGACCATTTGTTGATACGGTATAATGAAGAAGTTTTCTTTCATCTCTCTTTGTTTTGCTAATTAGTTCGGATGCCACCATGTCTAAATACACATGCCTTTCTCACTGGCAGTTGTCTGTAGGACTTTCTCCATAAGCTGTATTACGCTCAATAAAACAGAGTTGGCTTACAACCAAAGTGAATTTTTATCTTTAACATCTGCAAAAAGTCCTCCGGAAGCTAAAACGCACAGAGCACAAGGAAGGTGTGAGAAAGTCGGTCCAACTAGGATTGCACCAGAACCTGCCTCCGCACCAGGCTCTCTGAAGTTACAGGAGTTTGGGAAGGGTCTTCCTTTTCGCTTTGGTCAGACAATTGTCTCGCTTAGTTTGCATAGTTTTGCCTAGGGGGAAGTTTCCAAGAGATTAGCCTCTCTTCTGGCAGAAGAGATGTTTGCTGCTTAATAAAAGCTTTGTGGATTACCTAGCAGGCCTCATCATTTGTCTCCCATCAAAAGCAGGAGCTGTCTGAGAAACACCACAATCATCATGATGCTGAACATATTCTCCAATCATCCACATGGTGATAATGACAACATTACTCATAGAAGGCAATGTTGAGACCGAAAATTTAATAGCTGAAGACCTCTGGCAGCATTTTAACCCCCTCAAGTTCCCTCCAGCTGAAATCACACGGACACATTCATGTCCTTTCACACTCTTTTAATAAGACAGATTTCATTCAAAAAAAATTATTGGGATTTGTAAATCCTTCCTACATTAGGATGGAACACAAAAACAATTCATTTGTAATTATTCTCTCTTTCAAAAATCCAATATTCAATCAATTCATCCACCCATTAGAAGCTTCTTTTACCCAATTACATTCCTATGTATATTTTGTTAAAGATGAAGCTGCTTATTAACATTCACATAGTTAATTCATTTGTAAGTATGCCCTCTTCGTCGGTTACACGAATAACCAGTCAATTCCTCAACTCAAGCATTGCCCACACTGAGAACATTGGTATGGTGTCTCTCAAGAATGAATTCTCTAATGGGTTCTCAGACTGTGAGTCCTCCTGGAGCATTCTCCACACTCAAGGCATTATAAGTAGTTTGTCTCCAGAATGAATCCTCTGATGTTTCTTCAACTTGGCATTCTCGCTGAAGCACTTCCCGCACTGTGAACATTTGTATGGTTTCTCTCCAGAATGAATTTTCTGATGTCTCTTGAAATTGGTGTTCACGCCGAAGCACTTCCCACACTGAGAACATTTGTATGGTTTCTCTCCAGAATGAATTCTCTGGTGTCTTCTCAAACTTCTTGTCACAGTGAAGCACTTCCCACAATGAGAACATTTGTATGGTTTCTCTCCAGTATGAGTTCTATGATGTTTCTTCAACTTGTCTCTCTTAGTGAAGCACCTCCCACACTGAGAACATTTGTATGGCTTCTCTCCAGTATGAGTTCTATGACGGATCTTCAAAATGATTTGTTGAGTGAAGCTTTTCTCACACTCTGGGCATTTGTACGGTTTCTCTCCAGTATGAGTTCTCTGATGGATCTTCAACGTGCTTTTCACTCTGAAGCATTTCCCACACTGAGGACATTTGTGTGGTTTCAATCTAGTATCAATTTTCTCATGTCTAGTGAAGATTTCCTCCGACTCAGGATCTTCATGCCTCTTCTCTCCATTATGAAGTTGCTCATGATTCATCAATTCTTCTCTCTGGTGGAAGCATTTCCGACAATGAGAACATTCATATGGTCTCCCCACACTTTGAATTTCTTGATTACGCTTTAGAGTCTTTGAATAAATAAAGCTCTGTACACACTCAGTAGAGGTTTGAGATTTGTCTTCTGGGTGGTTAAACTGAAGTCCATTCGAATTACCCTCTTTGCTATTCTCAGAAAATTCAGACTTACACCCACCTTTAATAGTTTGTTGATACTGATCAAAGCGTGGATTTTGGTGGAGATTTTCATCTGTCATGGGGCATTCGTCCTGATCCTCCCTGGCATCTATCATATCAGGTTGTAACTTGTAGCGATATCTTCTACCGTACTTGGAAAACATGGGCATGTTGTCCCTTGTGCGTCCTTTGGAAGGGGGGCTAACATCAGCTGTAAGAACTTCTGTGACTTTATGACATTCATTCTCTCTTCCCTCTGCCTCCGTCTCCTGTCCCTTACTGGACTTGCATCCTTCTTTGTGCATCTCAGCTGTCTCCAGCACATTCGCTTGGCCCATCTGTGATGCTTTCCCGGACACAGCCTGTGGCTCCCTTCCTCCATACTGACAATCCTCCATCTTGACCTTGCTCCCCTTCCTGTCGCCTGTGGAAAAAGAAATGGTGCTCATTCTCTGCCGAGCTCTTTTCAACACAACCACAGCCTCCGTTTGCCTGACTCTTCCTTCTAAGGCATCTCTCTCTCGCTCTCTGCTGCATCCAGGTCTCTTTCTATTTCCGTAATCCTTTCAACCCCCTCCTTTATTCTTAAATTATAAGATAATTGAAGCATAAGATATAAATGTAATAAATAAGGCAAATATTAGATAAATTAATTTATAATATTAATTACAAATAAAGACTGGTGACATTATGTTCTCGGTGAAGGGAGCCAGGACCAATACAGTATTGTGAGGCCTGTGAAAAATGCAGAGAAAACTGTACCCAATGGTGCCCCTCTGTCAGCAGAAGAGATACCAATGGCAGACGGAATTTCCCTTCATAGAATGGTAGATTTGGAAGGGGCCTACAAGGCCATCGAGTCCAACCCCCTGCTCAATGCAGGAATCCACCCTAAAGCATCCCTGACAGATGGTTGTCCAGCTGCCTCTTGAATGCCTGTAGTGTGACAGAGCCCACAACCTCCCTAGGTAACTGGTTCCATTGTTGTACTGCTTTAACAGTTGGTATGTTTTTCCTGAAGTCCAGCCAGAATCCGGCTTCCTGTAACTTGAGCCCGTTATTCCGTGTCCTGCACTCTGCGCTAATCAAGTATAGATCCTGGCCCTCCTCTGTGTGACAACCTTTTAAGTATTTGAAGAGTGCTCTCATATCTCCCTCAATCTTCTCTTCTCCAGGCTAAACATGCCCAGTTCTTTCAGTCTCTCTTCATAGGGCTTTGTTTCCAGACCCCTGATCATCCTGGTTGCCCTCCTCTGAACACACTCCAGCTTGTCTGCGTCCTTCTTGACTTGTGGAGCCCAGAACGGGATGCAATACTCTAGATGAGGCCTAACCAGGGCCGAATAGAGAGGCACAGTCCCCACACCTGCTCTAAATTCTTGGGAGACCCCAAATTCCTGCATTGACGGGACTTGAGCAAAAGAGCTCCTTACCTGAAGGCTCCACGTTCCCCCCGTTCTCCTGCAGGACTTGCCAGACTGTGGTCTGTTGGGCTGGCCGGGGCAAACTCCGGCTGACGATCTGCAAACGCAGGCGACTTCCACGGACATCTATCTCTTCCTGCAGGGAGGAAAATGGGCAGAAGGAAGGACACTATGGCAAAACCCCAAACAATTAATTCCACAAATATCAGTCCATGGATATACATGCCGTGAAATGAATGAATGGAGTACACTGCCCCGTGCCACCCGAACATTTAAAATTATTGTTTTAGAGACAGTTCTGGATCCATGAGCACCCCCAAACTATGAACCCGATCCTTTAGGGAGAGCGAAACCTCAATCCGTCTTGTCTGGATTGAGTCTCAGTTTATTGGCCCACCGCCATCCACCATGATTCAGAACAGCCACTGCCTCACCTGGGTTTGATGAAAAGTAGAGGTAGAGCTGGGTGTCATCCGCATATATTCAGTGAAACAAATTAATGGAGAAAACTGCCCCATCCCACCCGAACATTTTAGACATAAACTTGAGAAAAGAGGTGGCTGGTTGCAAGATTTCGTTTTTGCCTCTGGCCGCAACCCCATTGTTACTTGGGGGATGAGGGCTCTGCAGGCCTTCTCCCAGCTGCTTGGAAATGAAAACATCCCATTGGCGAAGTTCCTCAAATTCCAGCATCTCTGTTACCCTGAATCACCAGAACGTCTCCTACCGCTTTCACACCAGTTTGGTCCGTTTCTTGTTCTTCAGGAAGAAGTGAAGAATTTGAAAAGTTGGGGAATTGGCTTCCACTGCCTGAGAAGGACAGAAGGAAGATTTTATAAAAGGAAGCAGCCCCTTCTTTCCTTTGTGCTTAGGATAGCCGGGATTATTATTTTACTCATAACATTAATAAACAGAGAGAAGAATTATTGTCAACAAAATTGAAATGATTCCGAGATCCCTGAACTTCTAAAATAGTGACATGGGTGCTAGATTTCAAACGAAAAAGGCACCGTAGGAACAATGGTCATCTCTGGTGTTAATAGATCATTTGAAAATTAGCTACTTCCCCAAGTTAAAAAAACAACAACGCTACTGGAAGCTCCTTCTAGGAACACTGTTAATCTTCACATGTGCCTGCATGCAGAAACAACTGTGCTGTAAGGAGGAGTCAACTTCTGAGTTACAAGATTGGGCTGTTATCTGGAATAATGGTAAAAGAGCAATGCACAGGAGACTTATGCTCCCCATGGTTTTAATTTCTGTGAACCGCCCAGAGAGCTTCGGCTATTGGGCGCTATAAACATGTAATAAATAAATACAATAAAAGACCAATGCACAGGAGACAGATAAAAAACTGGGTGCTCTTGACAAAGGCATGGCTTCCTGCGATACACACTGCTTTTGTCCTACTGTAATCTCTAGGACACCTTTGCAGGATTTTTTCTTTAAAACCCCCCACTGGAAAACCGCTTTTTCAGTTATGACAGTCTATGAGTATAACACAGAAACAAAAGAGAAGAAATTCTCAAATGTTGCCTATAAGTGTTTTAAATAAACATGAATGACCTTGTTTACCAATACAGATGACACATAAGAAATGGAAGACCAAAAGTTTATTTTGTTTCCCATTTCCTATGTGTAGTATAAATATGTGGAGTTACAACATGGATAAAATGTTGCCTTATAAGATAGTGGTTCCCAATTGGTGGTCCCACCCAGGGCGTCCGTGGCACCTTTCACATATTCACCATTCATTCCTGGAGTCCACTGATGACGCATTCCTACCAGAAGTAAAATATACCATCACTGAGCACCTGCGTGATTTAGTGACTAGCTTCAGAGATTAATTCCCTGCACCTAATCCTGAAATCTCATGGAGAAGGAATCCTTTTGAATGTGACTTGTGATGGTTCATTGGAATCATTTTTCAAAGAAGATAGACTGGACCAATTCTGGTTGAAGGTTTTTCCTGATTATAAGAAGTTAGGTGAAAAAGCTTTGAAGCATCTAGTTCCCTTTTGTTCCACATATCTTTGTGAACAAGCATTTTTGACATTTTGTTATATGAAGAACAAGCGTAGAAATCGGCTCTATGTTGAGTCTACTACCGACCACCCAATCAAGGAGAAGACGAGGACAAAACTTTTGAGAAACAAATTGCCAGTGTTTCAAGGAAGTGTGATGTAGTAGTGATGGGGGACGTCAATTACCCTGATATCTGTTGGGAGACAAATACTGCCAAAAGTGGCCCTTCCAAGAAATTCCTGACATGTTTGGGTGATAACTTTCTCCTACAGAAAGTAGAGGAAGGAACTAGAGGATCGGCAATCCTTGACTTGATATTTACCAATAGGGATGACTTAGTGGATAAAGTGGCAGTTACGGGAACTCTGGGGGAAAGTGACCACGTCATACTTGAATTCTTGATTATGAAGGAGACAAAAGTTGAGTGTAGCCATACACGTACTCTGGATTTTTAGGAAAGCTGATTTTAATAAACTCAGAACTATAATAAGTAAGGTCCCGTGGCAAATGAGCCTAATGAGAAAAGGAGTGCAGGATGGGTGGGAGTAATTAAAAAAGGAAATTTTAAAGGCACAATTACAAACAATTCCAACAAGGAGAAAAGATAGAAGACAACAGAGGAAACCAATGTGGCTCCACAAAAAGCTTAGAGATGACCTGAAAACAAAAAAGGATACATATAGGAAGTGGAAGGAAGGCCAGGCTACAAAAGAAGAGTACAGACAGGTGGCGCAGAAGTGCCGAAATGGCGTCAGGAAGGCCAAAGCTGTGAATGAGCTGAGATTAGCGAGGGATGCTAAAAGCAATAAAAAGGCTTTCTTCAGATACGTGAGAAGTAAAAGACAGAGGAAAGAAATGGTGGTTCAACTGCTTAATGAGGATGGCAAATTGATAACAGATGACAAAGAAAAGGCTGAAGTGCTCAATTCCTACTTTGCCTCAGTCTTCTCCCAAAAGCGGATCTATGACCCCCCTGGAAAAAGTGAAGCAGAAGTTGAGGGGGCAGGATTACAGTTTGAGATTGATAAACAAATGGTCAAAGAACACCTAATTTCCTTGAATGAGTTCAAATCTCCAGGGCCCGATGAACTGCATCCAAGAGTAATGAAGGAGCTAGCGGAAGAACTCTCAGAACCTTTGTCTATTATCTTTGCAAAATCATGGAAGACGGGTGAGGTGCCGGATGACTGGAGGAGGGCTAACGTTGTCCCTATCTTCAAAAAGGGCAAAAAGGAGGAACCTGGGAACTACAGACCAGTCAGTCTGACATCCATCCCTGGGAAAATTCTGGAGCAGATTATAAAGAAGTCAGTCTGTAAACACCTTGAAATCAATGCAGTGATTACTAGAAGCCAACATGGATTTGTCAGGAACAAATCCTGTCAGACTAATTTGATCTCATTTTTTGATCGGGTAACCTCCCTTGTGGACTGTGGGAATGCTGTGGACGTCATATATCTTGACTTCAGCAAAGCTTTCGACAAAGTGCCCCATGATATTCTGATTAACAAACTAGCTAAAAGTGGGCTAGATGGAACAACTATTAGGTGGATTCACAGTTGGCTACAGAATCGGACTCAAAGTGTACTTATCAATGGAACCTTCTCAAACTGGGGAGAGGCAACGAGTGGGGTACCGCAGGGCTCAGTCCTGGGCCCAGTGCTCTTCAACATTTTTATTAATGATTTGGACGAGGAGGTCCAAGGAACACTTATCAAATTTGCAGATGACACAAAATTGGGTGGGATAGCTAATACCCTGGAAGACAGAGACAAACTTCAAAGTGATCTTGATAGGCTGGAGTGCTGGGCTGAAAACAACAGAATGAAATTTAATAGGGATAAATGCCAAGTTCTACATTTAGGAAATAGAAACCAAAGGCACAGTTACAAGATGGGGGATACTTGGCTCAGCAATACTACAAACGAGAAGGATCTTGGAATTGTTGTAGATCGCAAGCTGAATATGAGCCAACAGTGTGATATGGATGCAAGAAAGGCAAATGCTATTTTGGGCTGCAGTCATAGAAGTATAGCTTCCAAATCACGTGAGGTACTGGTTCCTCTCTATTTGGCCACGGTTAGGCCGCATCTAGAGTATTGAGTCCTGTTCTGGGCTCCACAATTCAAGAAGGACGCAGACAAGCTGGAGCGTGTTCAGAGGAGGGCAACCAGGATGATCAGGGGTCTGGAAACAAAGCCCTATGAAGAGAGACTGAAAGAACTGGGCATGTTTAGCCTGGAGAAGAGAAGATTGAGGGGAGACATGATAGCACTCTTCAAATACTTAAAAGGTTGTCACACAGAGGAGGGCCAGGATCTCTTCTTGATCCTCCCAGAGTGCAGGACACGGAATAACGGGCTCAAATTAAAGGAAGCCAGATTCCAGCTGGACATCAGGAAAAACTTCCTGACTGTTAGAGCAGTACGACAATGGAATCAGTTACCTAGGGAGGTTGTGGGCTCTCCCACACTAGAGGCCTTCAAGAGGCAGCTGGACAACCATCTGTCAGGGATGCTTTAGGGTGGATTCCTGCATTGAGCAGGGGGTGGGACTCGATGGCCTTGTAGGCCCCTTCCAACTCTGCTATTCTATGATTCTATGATTTGAGATTAAAAGTAGAAAATATTGAACCGGATGTGGAAGGGATTGTTCGGGACAAAAAGAAGCATGATTTCTCCCATCACATTTAGGTTTAGTAGCTGGTAGGCATGTTATAATTTGTTCAATTGTAAACTAGACGTTAGTAAAATTAAATTCGTCTTTATATTCCTAACTAAAACATTGTCATTTTTGTGTGGTAATATCAGAGCTGCCCCACCCCCCTTAATCTGAACTAGTCCAAGCATCGCACAATCACAAAAGTAGCATCACCGTTTTGCTCAGGTTCTTTACAGATCTGTCCCTTCACAGGATCTGACGGTTCTTCAAACTCCTCCTTCAGCGGCCCCTGAAACAGGCAGGATGATTCTACTCAGAACAGAGGGCAAGAAATACTTTCTGCTCATCTGGGTAAAAATGGTTTATCTGTGTTTTAATTCATTGAATATAGTATTTTCTGCTTCAAAACACCCTGCGCTAAGGCAGGATATATCTGTAATCAATAAAATATTAGTAATAATAATAATAACAGGAATATTGTAACGTATTGTATGTGGCAATACACTGCAATGGGGGAAGTTTCTACAATTGTAGAACTTCTAAAAACAACGAAAAGGCTCTGATTTAAATTGGCATTCAGTGTCCAAAGTTCAGCTTGTCATTAGCTAGGTTTGATCACTTCTGCCCATATTTAACTGAATAATTGCAGATGCTTCCAACTACCTTAAGTACATCCTATGTCATTTCTGAGATTCTAGGAATAAAATATTGATTCCTCACCTGCCAGGCCGCTGTCACAGCCCCTTTCTTTCTTGTGAGGAAGTCCTCGGCCAGGGCCACAGCCTGGGAACAGGTGTCCGGCCCTCCTGCCCGGATCCAGCCCTGGAGGTCCACTGGCAGGCTGGCCAGGAACTGCTCCAGGATCAGCAGCTCCAGGATCTGCTCCTTGCTGTGTCTCTCCGGCTTCAGCCACTGCCGGCAAAGCTCCTGGACTTGGCTGTGAATCCTTCGGGGGTCTCTGACCTCCTGGCAGTAGAATTGCCTGAAGTGCTGGCGCTGCGCCTCCATCCTCAGGGCTTCCCCTCGCAAGATGGCCGCCTTCACTTTCCCATAGTCCTCCTGATCTCTGGCTTCCAGGCTCCGAAAGGCCTCTTCTGCTTCCCCACTGAGGGCTGGCAGGAGCCGGGCCGCCCACTCTCCACTCGGCCACCGGAGGGCCTTGGCCACTTGCTCAAAGGAGGCCAGGAAAGCCTTGGCATCTTCACATGGTGCCGTCTCTGACATCCCTTGGCTTCCCCCTCCTGTGTGAAGGGGCTGCAGTGTCCTCAGGAACTCCTGCCATTGGGCTTCCCAGCGCTCTTGCATCCCCCTGGATGGTTCCCCTTTGACCTCTTGCAATGAGTCCCATCCTGGTCGGTCTGTCGCATATTCCAGCTGAACTGCCCTGGAGGCTTTTCCTGCTCTGCCCGGTCCTTCTAGTTCTGGGCCTGCAGGTTTTCTCCCCTTCATCGCTTTCTCTCCTAGCGGTGCCCTCTCAAATCTAGAATTAGAGTATTTCCAAATTAGACATTTTTAGTGGAATATCTTAGACATAACCAATATTTAAGAGTTTTAAAAACTAATTTTGAAATACAGGGGAGAATCCTATCCATGGTTTATAAGGTATTTAAAAATCAAATAAAGGATGACACCGGACCAGATGTTCATAATGAAAAGAATATTTGGAACTAAAGTCACACATTCACTCCAAACAAGATTATTATTATTATTGTTATTATTTATTTATTTATATAGCACCATCAATGTACATGGTGCTGTACAGAGTAAAACAGTAAAAAGCAAGACCCTGCCGCATAGGCTTACATTCTATTAAAATCATAGTAAAGCAATAGGGAGGGGAAGAGAATGCAAACAGGCACTGGGTAGGGTAAACAGGCACAGGGTAGGGTGAAACTAACAGTATAAAGTCCAAACAACATTATTATTATGATTATTAATTTAAGATGCTGCTTTAAGATCATAGCATGATGGTAATTATTCAAGGAATAACACACATAAAGTTTTTTTCAGAGTTTGTCATATATGGGTCGAAGTGAGATAGAGAGACAGGCAAAATTACTATTACCTATGGTAAACCTGGTGAAATTCCCTCTTCATCACAACAGTTAAAGCTGCAGGTGCCCTGCCCTCTTTTAAATCTGGCCATTCTAGTATAGCTCCTGCAGCTTTAACCATTATGATGAAGAGGAAATTTCACCAGGTTCCCCATATATACAAACGACACCGGCTGAAATTCCCTTTTTAATACCACTGTTAAAGATACAGGAGCCCTGTCCTCCCTTTCATAGGGTCACCCTATAGTAAAGTACCAAGCAGAGAGAAGCTGCTCAAAAAACAAAGGGACATGAAACTAGCTCACCATAACTTCCTGCCTGGCATTTCTTCTCATTTATGTGTTAAATCTGACAAAACCTTAAATCTGACAAATCTGTCTACACTTCCATCCTGCAAGGTAGGACAGGCTGCAAGGCGCATTTTGTCTCTGCTCCCCAAAAGTAGTGCTTCAACCACCCCTGTGCCTTTCCAATATCCCTTCAGATGCCCAGGGAAGGTCAGGCTCGGGGTTATTATCTAGAGCAGCCTTTCTCAACCTGGGGCGCTCCAGATGTGTTGGACTACAACTCCCAGAATGCCCCAGCCAGCTGGCTGGGGAATTCTGGGAGATGCAGTCCAACACATCTGGAGTGCCCCAGGTTGAGAACCACTGATCTAGAGGGAGAAGGATGGGCCCCATTTCAGAACTTTCTTTAATCTTAACAGCCTAAGGAGCAGGTTTGCCAGGCAGCCCAGCGCACGGAGAGGCCGGAATCCAGGCGAAACTAGAGAACCAAATCAACTCCAATGTATTTCTTAAACAACCAAGATGAGAGAAGTTGCTCAAAATATAAAAATGAAAATCAAACTAACTGACGATAACTTGCTGACTAGAGCCTGAAGAGTTACTCACCTGCGCGGCTTGCACCGGGGTGTCCTCTTGGGCGTCCAGGGCTTGGCAGAGTTTGGGCTCCGATTCTTTGCCCACCAGCAGAAACACAAAAGTCCTTCCAGGGTTCCCAGGAAGGGCAATTCAAACTGACCAATCAAGATCCTTGGGGGACGGGATCCTCCCAAGTAAGTTCTACTTCACTTCTTTTGCATCATCTGATTTATTGGGGAGGGAAATTGAAGCTGGAATGTCAGCCTGGAAGGTAAAGAGATGTAAATTTGGGCACTTTGGCTGATCCTTTGTGCACTTCCTTGGAGTAAATCGCACTGAAATTCTCCTTTTTGGCTCAAGCTGCACAAAGCCAGGAAATGGGAAGCTAAGGTTTAACAGCCATCCCCCGTGATCAGAAATGCAAAATCAAACATTTGCTTTCAACTTACTCACACGTCTCCTTGGTCTTTCAGGCCTAAATATAGATGGGGAAGATGGAGGGTCTGGAACTAATAAATGAGATGCCTGCAGGATCAGACCTTCATCTAGCCCAGCACTCTGTTCACACAGTGGCCAAAGAACTGCTCATGGGAAACCCACAAGCCAGGACATGAGTGCAACAGCACCCTCCCACCCATGTTCCACAGCAACTGGTATACATAGATGACACCCTAACCCACTGGGCTAATGCCTTTTGAGCTAAACATCATCGCTTAGTGTGTCGTGTGAACTGTTCCTAACCATGGAGGCCACCAAGGTTTAAACACGCCCACTAACCATTTGCTGCAAGGGTTAGCATCTTAGCTGTGACTTAGCGTGTTGTCTGAACAGGCACATAGGTAAACTACCTTTGATACTGGAGGTAGCAGATAGCCCTCAGGACTAGTTTCCATTGAGAGCCATCGACTCCATGAACTTGTTTAAGCCCCTTTTAAAGCCATCCAAAATGGGGGCCATCTTGTGGAAGTGAATTCCAGAGTTTAACTCTGAGCTGTGAGAAGAAGTTGTTCCTTTTATTTGTCATGTTAGCAGGGTGGTTGATCCGCTCCAGGTTTCACTCAGAACCAACCAGAGCTCTAAGGAAGCTATCCAAGAGCACTTTGGATAGCTCCTTTTGAGTTCTGACGGAAACCTGGAGTGGATCCACACACCCCACTGGCATCACAGCCACCACTGAATGGCATAAAGCCCTGTCCACGCATCCAAGAGAATGTGTGATGGTTTAAAATGCGTCTTGGAATAGGGCCATGTACTCTCTGTGTGCCCAGGAACCCTAAAAAGGCAGGGGCTGCAATCACACAGAGAGTTGTATTAACATTCGAGTTGTATTTATATTGAACTGCTAATTAGTTCAGATGCTACCATGTATAAACACACATAAATATACGGTGTGCGCTTGACCGTCTTCTTGAAGGTAAAACCAGGAATGCTTGAGTGCCAGAGAAGAAATAAAATCACCAGGTCCACTCACTGACAGTCAAGTGCTTGATGGCATATTATTTTGTATGTATGATGTAAATGCTGTATTAAATCTACTTCTAATGCTTTCACAAAGACAGAATTGAAGCAAATGGTCAGTGTTATGCAGAGAGAGATGCCTGAGGAAGAGAAAGAGGGATTGAACTCTTGATGGCAATACAAGTTCAATGTGGTTGGTGGGCCTAGAAGGCCCAAAGGGGGAGCTAAGAAAACAAGGCCAGAAGCCTTGATATTCCTGCTCTGTATGTAGGCAGGAATAATTGTCAAAAATTATTGATATATAAGGAGGACTGACCATGCAGTCTGATCTGACATTGCCATTTACTTAGATGCTAAATATTTGGATTGCATCGTTTAAGGGCTCAATCCTTTGTGGATAGTCAATATATCAAAAATGCCGCTCTACATTTCTGTTTCAGAGAAAGGATTTGCCTGCTTCGTCTAGCAGCGCTGCTTTGGAGGGGGACGGAAAGAGGAGACACCGTACTGCAGCTGCCAGGGTCTCTTCCCCAACCCCAGGAATGTCCCCCTTTCTCTTCTCCACACTCTATTTTTCGAGCATGTAGACATAGCCAGTGCAGTTCCCTCCAGAAAGGCTACAACCGATAGGGGAGCAGGGTTTCCGGGCTCCGAGGAAGAAAAATAGCTAGCAGGGTGATCAATACTCTTGGTTCAAAGTGTTCTAACACAAAACCAAAATCCCTCATGCATTGGAGACATCCTTATGTACTGTTAACTAGAAGTTGTGAATTTGTGGGTTTACATTATGTTGGACAATGGCAGCTGGTGGGACGGAACCAAGGGGTCGCCATAGGCGGGAAAAACTGTGTCATTGTCATGTCTAACCCTACTGCCGCTGTTATGGGAGAAGGTGTTTCAGGTAATCAATCAGAATCAGATTCGGACCTAGAGGAGGTGGCACTAGACACCAGCCAGCCTGTACCAGTGGGGAAGGAAGGTCTTACGAGTGATTCATTAGCTGGGAGTCAGCCCTCTCCGGAGCTGTTCTCCTCAAGGCCAAATCCTACACTCAGTGGGAAGTGAGCTTTCTTCTGGAGGAGAGCGCCCCGACAAACTAACTGGCACAAAAGTCTGCTGGAAGCTAAAATGCAGAGCGGAAGGAAGGTGTGAGAAAGTCAGTCAGGCTAGGATTGCCCCAGAACCTGCTTCCGCACCAGGCTCTCTGAAGTTACAGGAGTTTGGGAAGGTGCTTCCTGTTCTCCTTAGTTGGACAATTGTCTTGCTTAGTTTGCATAGTTTTGCCTAGGGGGAAGTTTCCAAGAGATTAGCCTCTCTTCAGGTAGAAGAGATGTTTGGTGCTCAATAAATCTTTGTGGATTATCTAGCAGGCCTCTTCATTTGTCTCCCATCAAAAGCAGGAGCTTTCTGAGAAACACCACAGTCATCATGATGCTGAACATATTCTCCAATCATCCACATGGTGATGACATTACTCATAGGAGGCAATGTTGAGACCGGAAATTTTATGGCTGAAGACCTCTGGCAGCATTTTAACCCCCTCAAGTTTCCTCCAGCTGGAATCACACGGACACGTTCATGTCCTTTCACACTCTTTTTATGAGACAGATTTCATTCAAAAAAAAAATTATTTGAATTTGTAAATATTGGAACACATAAACAATTCATTTGTAATTATTCTCTCTTTCAAAAATCCAATGTTCAATCAATTCATCCACCCGTTAGAAGCTTCTTTTACACAATTACATTCCTATGTATATTTTGTCAAAGCTGAGGCTGCTTATTAAAATTCACATAGTTAATTCATTTGTAAGTATGCCCTCGTCTTTGGTTACACTAATAACCAGTCAATTCCTCAACTCAAGGATTGCCCACACTGAGAACATTGGTATGGTGTCTCTCAAGAATGAAGTCTCTAATGGGTTCTCAGACTGTGAGTCCTCCTGGAGCATTCTCCACACTCAAGGCATTATAAGTAGTTTGTTTCCAGAATGAATCCTCTGATGTCTCTTCAACTTGTCTCCCTTACTGAAGCACCTCCCACACTGAGAACATTTGTATGGTTTCTCTCCAGTATGAGTTCTGTGATGGATCTTCAAAACGCCTTGCTGAGTGAAGCCTTTCCCACACTCAGGGCATTTGTATGGTTTCTCTCCAGTATGAGTTCTCTGATGTTTCCTGAAACTGGTGTTCACGCTGAAGCACTTCCCACACTGAGAACATTTGTATGGTTTCTCCCCAGTATGAGTTCTGTGATGGGTCTTCAAAACGCTTTGCTGAGTGAAGCCTTTCCCACACTCAGGGCATTTGTATGGTTTCTCTCCAGTATGGGTTCTCTGATGTGCCTTCAAATTGCCTCCCTCTCTGAAACCTTTCCCACACTCAGGGCATTTGTATGGTTTCTCTCCAGTATGAGTTCTCTGATGTCTCTTCAACGTGCCTCCCTCTCTGAAGCCTTTCCCACACTCAGGGCATTTGTATGGTTTCTCTCCAGTATGAATTCTCTGATGCATCTTCAACGTGCTTCTCTCTCCGAAGCCTTTCCCACACTCAGGGCATTTGTATGGTTTCTCTCCAGTATGAGTTCTCTGATGTGTCTTCAACGTCCTTCTGTCTATGAAGCCTTTCCCACACTCAGGGCATTTGTATGGTTTCTCTCCAGAATGAATTCTCTGATGTGTCTTGAAATTGGTTTTATCGCTGAAGCACTTCCCACACTGAGAACATTTGTATGGTTTCTCCCCAGTATGAGTTCTCTGATGTGTCTTCAACGTTCCTCCCTCTCTGAAGCCTTTCCCACACTCAGGGCATTTGTATGGTTTCTCTCCAGTATGAGTTCTCTGATGTGTCTTCAACGTTCCTCCCTCTCTGAAGCTTTTCCCACACTCAGGGCATTTGTATGGTTTCTCTCCAGTATGAGTTCTCTGATGTTTCTTCAACTTGTTTCCCTCTGTGAAGCATTTCCCACACAGAAGACAGTTGTATGGTTTCTCTCCAGAATGAATTCTCTGGTGTCTTTTCAATGTGTCTCCTACAGCGAAGCATTTCCCACACAGAGGACATTTGTATGGTTTCTCTCCAGAATGAATTCTCTGGTGTCTTCTCAAATGGTCTCTCTTAGTGAAGCACCTCCCACACTGAGAACATTTGTATGGTTTCAATCTAGTATACATTTTCTTGTGTCTAGTGAAGATTTCCTCAGACTCAGGATCTTCATGCCCCCTGTCTCCAGTATGAAGCTGCTCATGATTCATCAATTCTTCTCTCAGGTGGAAACATTTTCTACAATGAGAACATTCATATGGTCTCCCCCCACTTTGTATTTCTTGATTACGCTTTAGTGACTTTGTATAAATAAAGCTCTGTACACACTCAGTAGAGATTTGAGATTTCTTTTCTGGGTGGTTAATCTGAAGTCGATTCAAATTACCCTCATTGCCATTCTCAGAAAATTCAGATTTACATCCTCCTTTAATTGTTCGTTGATGCTGATCGAAGCTTGGATTTTGGTGGAGATTTTCATCTGTCATGGGGCATTCGTCCTGATCCTCCCTGGCATCTATCATATCAGGTTGTAACTTGTAGCGATATCTTCTACCGTACTTGGAGAACATGGGCATGTTGTCCCTTGTGCATCCTTTGGACGGGGGGCTAAACGCAGCTGTAAGATCTTCCGTGACTTTATGACATTCCTTCTCTCTTCCCTCTGTCTCTGTCTCCTGACCCTCTTCGGACATGCATCTTTCTTTGTGCATCTCAGCTGTCTCCATCACATTCTCTTGGCCCATCTGTGATGCTTTCCCAGACATATCCTGTGGCTCCTTTCCTCCATACTGACAATCCTCCATCTTGACCTTGCTTCCGTTATTGTCCCCTGTGGAAATGGAAAAAGAAATGGTGCTCATTCTCTGCCGAGCTCTTTTGCCTGACTCTTCCTCCTAAGGCATCTCTCTCTCTCTGCTGCATCCGGGTCTCTTTTATTTCTGTAAACCTTTCAACCCCCTCCAATATTCTTAAATTGTAAGATAACTAGAGCATAAGATCAGGCAAATATTAGATAAATTAATTTAAAATATTAATTACAAATAAAGGGTGGGGAGATTATGTTCTCGGTGAAAGGAGCCAGGAACAATACAATATTGTGAGGCCTGTGAAAATATAGAGAAAGCTGTACCCAATGGTGCCCCTCTGCCAGCGGAAGCCATACCAGTGACAGGACGGAATTTCCCTTCATCCTACGGTACACCACCCACATCTGCTCTACACAGTTGGGAGACCCCTAATGCCAATTCCCTGGCTTGCATTGGAGCTACCTCTGATTAAAACCCTGTTTAGGTTTTGTGTTTCCCCCCAGATATATATGTATTTGGAATTCAAACGAGGACCATGCTTTAAGACAATCGACGCTTTGGAACTGCTCTTTCTATCCACTCTTCTTAGTTTTTAAAATGACAAATCACTTCAGTTATTCTTTACTGCATTGATGGGACTTGAGCAAAAGAGCTCCTTACCTGAAGGCTCTACGTTCCCCCCGTCCTCCTGCAGGACTTGCCAGACTGTGGTCTGTTGGGCTGGCCGGGGCAAACTCCGGCTGACGATCCGCAAACACAGGCGACTTCCACGGACATCTATCTCTTCCTGCAGGGGCAGAAATAGGCAGAAGGAAGGACACTATGGCAAAACCCCAAACAATTAATTCCACAAATATCAGTCCGTGGATATTCATTCCGTGAAATGAATTAATTGTAAAACCTACCCCGTGCCACCCAAACATTTATAATTATTGTTTTAGAGACAGTTCTGGATCCAAGAGCATCCCCAAACTATGAACCCGATCCTTTAGGTGGAGTGAAACCTCAATCCGTATTGTCCAGATTGAGTCTCAATTTATTGGCTCTCATCCAGTCCATTACTGGGCTCAGGCACGGATTCAGAAGAGCTACTGCTTCACCTGGGTTTGATGAAAAGGAGACGTAGAGCTGGGTGTCATCCGCATATATTCAGTGAAACGAATTAATGGAGAAAATTGCCCCATCCCACCCGAACGTTTGTAATTATTGTTTTAGAGATAAACCTGAGAAAAGAGGTGGCTGGTTGCAGCATTTCGCTTCCGCCTCTGGTCGCAACCCCATTGATCCTTGGGAGATCAGGGCTCTACAGGCCTTCTCCCAGCTGCTTGGAAATGAGAACATCCCATCGGCGAAGTTCCTCAAACCACATGGACATCCATTTTAGCATCCATGTGACCCTGAATCACCAGAATGTCACCTACCTCTTTCACACCAGGTTGGTCCATTTCTTGTTCTTCAGGAAGAAGTGAAGAATTTGAAAAGCTTGGGAATTGGCTTCCGTTGCCTGGGAAGGACAGAAGGAGGATTTTACTAAGGGAAGCAGCCCCTTCTTTCCTTCGTGCTTAGGATAGCCAGGGTTATTATTTTACTTATAAAATAATCTCCAGGCTAAACATGCCCAGTTCTTTCAGTCTCTCTTCATAGGGCATTGTTTCCAGACCCCTGATCATCCTGGTTGTCCTCCTCTGAACACGCTCCAGCTTTTCTGCATCCTTCTTGAATTGTGGAGCCCAGAACTGGACGCAATACTCTAGATGAGGCCTAACCAGGGCCGAATAGAGAGGAACCAGTACCCCAAGCAGAAACAGTTCTCTTTCTCCTTAGCGATACCAACAGTTATGTCACTCATAAAGTGGCCCTGTTTGCACTGGCAGAGAAAAAGATTAGCAAGAGAGAACTAGATAAAATTACTATAAACTGCCATGGAGACTCAGAGTGCTGAGCGAAATGAGAGCTTTAGACATAATAAATTTAAGGTTGTCTGTATGGTTCTCTTGGTTATTTGAAACTACTGTGTCCTTTTATAACTGTATGCTTTCCTATGGATGTATTTGTCATGGCCTTCAGCTAGCACAATAAACTGATGATGATGATGATGATGATGATGATGATGAACTTATAATAAAACGGGCCATCCAAAGCACTGAAATGCCAAGCAGTAGAAAATAGTTTTAACAGCCCACCTAAAATTAAGCATTGAAAGAGCCAATCTAATCAAGAATTTTTTTTTATTTTTTTTATAATTTTTTTTATTTTAAAACACAAAATAAACATCTTACAAAAAAGAAACAACAACACAACATACTACATACATTTTGAATAAATGTTGAATACATATATATTAAGTAAATATTATCTATAACCTATCCTATCATACAATATAACCATTCTTTACATATAAGTGCACCCTCCACCTTGGGATCTATTCCTGCTTCCAAAATCTCATGCTTTCTTCTGCTGGCGGTTTCCCTCTTTCCTTAGAAAACACAAATATTAGGAACTGTTTCCAAATTCCTTCAAACTCATTTATTTTGGTTATACCTTTCCTCCAGTTAATATTACAAGTCAATTTATCATTAATAGCTATATCCCAAACTTCTCTATACCACTCTTCAATAGAATATTCCCCCTGAATCTTCCAGTTCCTAGCTACCATCAATCGTGCTGCAGTCAGCAAACTCGACATCAATTCTTTAATTTCTTTTCCACATTTTAAATCTTCAAATAGTGACAGTAATGCAATTTTTGGTGTTTGTTCTATTTTCATTCCCACTATTTCTTCAATTTCAAAAAACATCATCTTCCATAATCTTTGTACATATTTGCATTCCCACCACATATGTAGATACGTTCTTTTTTCCCCACAACCTCTCCAACAATTTGCTGAATACTGATTATTTATCTTATTCAATCTAATCGGGGTTAGGTACCACCTCCACAAAATTTTAAAGTAATTCTCTTTTATTCTCACTGACATACTTCTCAACACTCTTTGTTTCCACAGTCCCACCCAGCTCTGTCGCCCTATTTGTACCTTCAAATCTGTCTCCCATACCGTTTTTTCCTGAGTGATCCATTAGCCCCTTTTCTAACAATATTTTATATATTTCACTCATTAACCCTTTTAAGACTATACTTCCTCCTTTACCTTTTTCCATATTTACTATTAACTCCTCAAACTTCGTCATTTCTCTACAAACTCTATTTTCTTTAATCCACTTTTTATTCCATTGTTCTAATTGCCTATACTCTAACCAAGATAATTTTTTCTCCTTTAACAGCTCTTCCATATCTTCTCTTGTATTTATATCTCTTAACCAATCCTTTAATTTCATTTTATTTTTCTCTTTTAATATTTTACTTAATCTACCCTTCAGTTCCTCTGGGAAATTTTTAAGATGTATTGATTCCTGTTCTAATGTTGTTCCCCACCTCGATCCAAAGGGAGAGGCAGGTAATAAATAAATAAATAAATTTATGATGCTGATGCTGTTGCTAGGCAGGGCTCCTGCAGCTTTCATTGTGGTGATGAAGAGGGAATTTCGCCAGGTGCTGCATGCCTACAAAGGACACCTGCTGAAACTTCCTTCTTAATACAGCTGTTAAAGATACAGGAGCCCTGTCCTCCTTTTCATAGGGTCACCCTAGCAATAATCTTGCTTAGGAGCTGGTCCTCCATTTTAAACTGATCAGTCTAAGCTTCGCACAAATACCAATGTAGCATCACCGTTTTGCTTGTGTTCTTTGTAGATCTGTCCCTTCACAGGATCTGGCAGTTCTTCAAACTCCTCCTTCAGCGGCCCCTGAAACAGGCAGGATGATTCTACTCAGAACAGAGGGCAAGAAACACTTTCTGCTCATCTGGATAAAAATGGTTTATCTGTGTTTTAATTCATTGAATATAGTATTTGCTGCTTCAAAACATGCAGCACTAAGGCAGGATATTTCTAAAGTCACTGAAATATTAGTAACAACAACAACAGGTATAATGTAAAGGTGGGTATTGTATGTGGCAATACACTATAAGGGGGGAAGTTTCTACAACTGTACAACTTTTGAAAACAATGAAAAGGCTCTGATTTAAATTGGTATTCAGTGTCCAAAGTTCAGCTTGTCATTAGCTATTGTTTGATCACTTCTGCCCATATTTAACTGAATAACTGCAGATGCTTCCAACTACCTTAAGTACATCCTATGTCATTTCTGAGATTCTAGGAATAAAATATTGAAACCTCACCTGCCAGGCCGCTGCCACAGCTATCTGCTGGCTCATGAGGAAGTCCTCGGCCAGGGCCACGGCCTGGGAGCAGCTGTCTGGTCCTCCTGCCCGGATCCAGCCCTGGAGGTCCACTGGCAGGCTGGCCAGGAACTGCTCCAGGATCAGCAGCTCCAGGATCTGCTCCTTGCTGTGTCTCTCCGGCTTCAGCCACTCCCAGCAAAGCTCCTGGACTTGGCTGAGAATCCTTCGGGGGTCTCTGACCTCCTGGCAGCAGAATTGCCTGAAGCGCTGGCGCTGCGCCTCCATCCTCAGGGCTTCCCCTCGCAAGATGGCCGCCTTCACTTTCCCATAGTCCTCCTGATCTCTTGCTTCCAGGCTCTGAAAGGCTTCTTCTGTTTCCTCGCTCAGTGCTGGCAAGAGGCGGGCCGCCCACTCTCCCCTGGGCCATCGGCAGGCCTTGGCCACTTGCTCGAAGGAGGCCAGAAAGGCCTTGGCATCTTCCCATGGCGCCATCTCTGACATCGCTTGCCTTCCCTGCATTGTGTGAAGGGGCTGCAGAGTCCTCAGGAACTCCTGCCATTGGGCTTCCCAGCGCTCCTGCATCCCCCAGGTTGTTTCCCCTTTGCCCTCTTGCGATGCGTCCCATCCTGATCGCTCTGTCGCGTATTCCTGCTGCACTGTACTGGAGGCTTCTCCTGCACTGCCCGGTCCTTCTTCTAGTTCTGGGCCTGCAGGTTTCCTCCCCTTCATCGCTTTCTCTTCTAGCTCTTCCCTCTCAGATCTAGAGATAGAGTATTTCCAAATTAGACATTTTTAGTGGAATATCTTATAACCAATATTTAAGAGTTTAAAAACAAATTTTGAAATACAGGGGAGAATCCTATCCATGGTTTATAAAGTATTTAAAAATCAAATAAAGGATGACACTGGACCAGAAGTTCATAATGAAAAGAATATTTGGAACTAAAGTCACACATTCACTCCAAAGAAGATGCTGCTTTAAGATCATAACATGATGATAATTATTCTAGCAATAACACACATAAAGTTTTTTTCAGAGTTTCTTATATATGGGTCGAAGTGAGATAGAGAGACAGGCAAAATTACTATTACCTATGGTAAACCTGGTGAAATTCCATCTTCATCACAACAGTTAAAGTGCAGGAGCTATACTAGAGCGTAGGGTGACCATATGAAACGGAGGACAGGGCTCCTGTATCTTTAACAGTTGCACAAAAAAAGGAATTTCAACAGATGTCGTTTGTATATATGGAGAACCTGTAAAATTTCTTTTTCATCACACCAGGTAAAGCTGCATGTGCCCTGCCCTCTTTTAAATCTGGTCAGTCTAATATAGCTCCTGCAGCTTTAACTGGTGTGATGAAGAGGAAATTTCACCAGGTTCTCTATATATACAAATGACACCTGCTGAAATTCCCTTTTTAATACCACTGTTAAAGATACAGGAGCCCTGTCCTCCTTTTCATAGGGTCACCCTATAGTAAAGTACCAAGCAGAGAGAAACGGCTCAAAAAACAAAGGGACATCAAACTAGCTTACCATAACTTCCTGCCTGGCATTTTTTCTCATTTTTGTGTTAAGTCTGACAAATCTGTCTACACTTCCACCCTGCAAGGTAGGACAGGCTGCAAGACGCATTTTGTCTCTGCTCCCCAAAAGTAGTGCTTCAACTACCCCGGTGCCTTTCCAATATCCCTTCAGATGCCCAGGGAAGGTCAGGCTCCGAGTTATTTTATAGAGGGAGAAGGATGGGCCCCATTTCAGAACTTTCTTTAATCTCTTTAACAGCCTAAGGAGCAGGTTTGCCAGGCAGCCCAGCGCACGGAGAGGCCGGAATCCAGGCGAAACTAGGGAGCCAAATCTACCCCAACGTATTTCTTAAACAACCAAGCCGAGAGAAATTCTCTAAAATATAAAAATGAAACATCAAACTAGCTGACTAGAGCCTGAAGAGTTACTCACACGCGCAGCTTACACCGGGGTGTCCCCTTGGGCCTCCAGGCAATGAGTTCAGTTTGGGCCTGGACTCTTTGCCCACCAGCAGAAACACAAAAGTCCTTCCAGGGTTCCCAGGGAGGGCAATTCAAACTGACCAATCAAGATCCTTGGGAGACGTGATCCTCCCAAGTAAGCATAATTTGACTTTTGGGGGAGGGAGAGTGAAGCTGGACTCTGGAATGTCAGCCTGGAAGGCATAGAGATACGCTTAGTGTATTGTGTGAACTGTTCTTAACCATGGAAGCCACCACGCTTTAAACACGCCCACTAAGCATTTGCTGCAAAAGGGTTAGCAGCTTAGCCGTGACTTAGCGTGTTGTCTGATCAGGCACATAGGTAAACTGCCTTTGATACTGGAGGTAGCAGATAGCCTTTAGGACTAGTAGCCATTGAGAGCCAAATACTCCATGAACTTGTTTAAGCCCCTTTTAAAGCCATCCAAAATAGGGGCCATCTTGTGGAAGTGAATTCCAGAGTTTAACTCTGAGCTGTGAGAAGAGTTGTTCCTTTTATTTGTCATAAATTGCTCACCAATCAGCTTTTGGGGATGGCCCTGGGTTCTAGTATTATACAGATAATTTAAACATAGTATTATAAAAATAGGTAGGCTTGTATAGTACCAGTAGGCCCCTAGAATCAAGAGCCTCACTCAGGCCAAAGTCCTAAGGTGGTCAGTGGAGGCTGGTGATTCCGATGTCAGCGGGGTGGTTAATCCGCTCCGGGTTTCACTCTGAACCAACCAGATCTCTAAAGAAGCTGTCCAAGAGCACTTTGGATAGCTCCTTTAGAGTTCTGACGGAAACCTGGAGTGGATCCACACACCCCACTGACATCACAGCCACCACTGAATGGTGTAAAGCCCTGTCCACGCATCCAAGAGAATGTGTGATGGTTTAAAATGTGTCTTGGAATAGGGCCATGTACTCTCTGTGTGCCCAGGAACCCTAAAAAGGCAGGGGTTGCAATCACGCAGAGAGTTGTATTTACATTTGAGTTGTATTTAGTTACTAATTAGTTCAGATGCTACCATGTATAAATGGACATAAATATACGGTGTGCGCTTGACCATCTTCTTGAAGGAAAATTCAAGAATGCCAGAGAAGAAATAAAATCACCAGGTCCACTCACTGACAGTCAAGTGCTTGGTGGCATATTATTTCGTATGTATGATGTAAATGCTGTATTAAATCTACTTCTAATGCTTTCACAAAGACAGAATTGAAGCAAATGGTCAGTGTTATGCAGAGAGAGATGCCTGAGGAAGAGAAAGAGGGATTGAACTCTTGATGGCAAGACAAGTTCAATGTGGTTGGTGGGCCTAGAAGGCCCAAAGGGGGAGCTAAGAAAACAAGGCCAGAAGCCTTGATATTCCTGCTCTGTATGTAGGCCTCTGACTGTCAAAATTTATTGATATATAAGGAGGACTGACCATGCAGTCCTATCTGACATTGCCATTGACTTAGATGCTAAATATTTGGAATGCATCATTTAAGGGCTCAATCCTTTGTGGATAGTCAATATATCAAAAATGTCGCTCTACATTTCTGTTTCAGAGAAAGGATTTGCCTGCTGCAGCTAGCAGCGCTGCTTTGGAGGGGGACGGAAAGAGGAGACACCGTACTGCAGCTGCCAGGGTCTCCTCCCCAACCCCAGGAATGTCCCCCTTTCTCTTCTCCACGCTCTATTTTTCGAGCATGTAGACATAGCCAGTGCAGTTCCCTCCACAAAGGCTACAACAGATAGGGGAGCAGGGATTCCTGGCTCCAAGGAAGAAAAATAGCTAGCAGGGTGATCAATACTCTTGGTTCAAAGTGTTCTAACACAAAACCAAAATCCCTCATGCATTGGAGACATTCTTATGTACTGTTATCTAGAAGTTGTGAATTGGTGGGTTTACATTATGTTGGACAATGGCAGCTGGTGGGACGGAACCAAGGGGTCGCCATAGGCGGAAAAAACTGTGTCATTATCATGTCTAACCCTACTGCCGCTGTTATGGGTTCTCCATATATACAAATGACACCTACTGAAATTCCTTTTTCAATACAACTGTTAAAGATACAGGAGCCCTGTCCTCCTTTTCATAGGGTCACCCTATAGTAAAGTACCAAGCAGAGAGAAGCTGCTCAAAAAACAAACTAGCTCACCATAACTTCCTGCCTGGCATTTCTTCTCATTTATGTGTTAAATCTGACAAAACCTTAAATCTGACAAATCTGTCTACACTTCCACCCTGCAAGGTAGGACAGGCTGCAAGACGCATTTTGTCTCTGCTCCCCAAAAGTAGTGCTTCAACCACCCCGGTGCCTTTCCAATATCCCTTCAGATGCCCACGGAAGGTCAGGATGGGGGTTATTATCTAGAGGGAGAAGGATGGGCCCCATTTCAGAACTTTCTTTAACCTCTTTAACAGCCTAAGGAACAGGTTTGCCAGGCAGCCCAGCGCACGGAGAGGCCGGAATCCAGGCGAAACTAGAGAGCCAAATCAATCCCAACGTAAAATTAAACCTCAAACTAGCTGACTAGAGCCTGAAGAGTTACTCACCTGCGCGTCTCACACCTGGGCGTCCTCTTGGGCGTCCAGGGCTTGGCAGAGTTTGGGCCTCGATTCTTTGCCCACCAGCAGAAACACAAAAGTCCTTCCAGGGTTCCCAGGGAGGGCAATTCAAACTGACCAATCAAGATCCTTGGGGGACGGGATCCTCCCAAGTAAGCTCTACTTCACTTCTTTTGCATCATCTGATTTATTGGGGAGGGAAATTGAAGCTGGAATGTCAGCCTGGAAGGCAAAGAGATGTAAATCTGGGCACTTTGGCTGATCCTTTGTGCACTTCCTTGGAGTAAATCGCACTGAAAGTCTTTTTGGCTCAAGCTGCACAAAGCCAGGAAATGGGAAGCTAAGGTTTAACAGCCATCCCCCATGATCAGAAATGTTGTGCAAAATCACGCATTTGCTTACAACTCACACGTCTCCTTGGTCTTTCAGGCCTAAATATAGATGGGGAGGATGGAGGGTCTGGAACTAATAAATGAGATGCCTGCTGGATCAGACCTTCATCTAGCCCAGCGCTCTGTTTACACAGTGGCCAAAGAACTGGTCATGGGAAACCCACAAGCAGGACATGAGGGCAACAGCACCCTCCCACCCATGTTCCACAGCAACTGGTATACATAGATGACACCGCAACCCACAGGGGTAATGCCTTTTGAGCTAAACTTCATCACTTAGTGTATCGTGTGAACTGTTCTTAACCATGGAGGCCACCAAGGTTTAAACACGCCCACTAACCATTGGCTGCAAAAGGGTTAGAGGCTTAGCCGTGACTTAGCGTGTTGTCTGAACAGGCATATAGGCAAACTACCTTTGATACTGGAGGTAGCAGATAGCCCATAGGACTCGTAGCCATTGAGAGCCAAATACTCCATGAACTTGTTTAAGCCCCTTTTAAAGCCATCCAAAATGGGGGCCATCTTGTGGAAGTGAATTCCAGAGTTTAACTCTGAGCTGTGAGAAGAAGTTGTTCCTTTTACTGTATTTCTTAAATTCTAAGACGCACTTTTCCCCCCATATAAACATCTGTAAAAACAGGGTGCATCTTAGAATCGCAGGTCATTTATTATTCCTTAGAATCAAAGCTTTTTTCCTGTTGGTGGTACTGAAATTAGTGTGCGTCTTACAATCGATGGCGTCTTAGAATTGAAGAAATATGGTATTTGTCATAAATTGCTCACCAATCAGCTTTTGGGGATGGCCCTGGGTTCTAGTATTATACAGATAATATAAACATAGTATTATAAAAATAAGTAGGTTTGTATAGTACCAGTAGGCCCCTAGAATCAAGAGCCTCACTCAGGCCAAAGTCCTAAGGTGGTCAGTGGAGGCTGGTGATTCCGATGTCAGTGGGGCCGTGAATCCGCTCCGGGTTTCACTCGGAACCAACCAGAGCCCTAAAGAAGCTATCCAAGAGCACTTTGGATAGCTCCTTTAGAGTTCTGACGGAAACCTGGAGTGGATCCACACACCCCACTGCCATCACAGCCACCAGCCTCCACTGAATGGCGTCAAGCCCTGTCCACGCATCCAAGAGAATGTGTGATGGTTTAAAATGTGTCTTGGAATAGGGCCATGTACTCTCTGTGCGCCCAGGAACCCTAAAAAGGCAGGGGTTGCAATCACGCAGAGAGTTGTATTTACATTTGAGTTGTATTTAGTTACTAATTAGTACAGATGCTACCATGTATAAATGGACATAAATATACGGTGTGTGCTTGACCATCTTCTTGAAGGAAAACTCAGGAATGCTTGAGTGCCAGAGAAGAAATAAAATCACCAGGTCCACTCACTGACAGTCAAGTGCTTGGTGGCATATTCTTTCCTATGTATGATGTAAATGGTGTATTAAATCTACGTCCAATGCTTTCACCAAGCCAGAATTGAAGCAAATGTTCAGTGTTATGCAGAGAGAGATGCCTGAGGAAGAGAAAGAGGGATTGAAATATTGATGGGAATACAAGTCCAATGTGGTTGGTGGGCCTAGAAGGCCCAAAGGGGGAGCTAAGAAAACAAGGCCAGAAGCCTTGATATTCCGGCTCTGTATGTAGGCCTCTGACTGTCAAAACTTATTGATATATAAGGAGGACTGACCATGCAGTCCGATCTGACATTGCCATTGACTTAGATGCTAAATATTTGGAATGCATTGTTTATTGTCTTGCTTAGTTTGCATAGTTTTGCCTAGGGGGAAGTTTCCAAGAGATTAGCCTCTCTTCAGGTAGAAGAGATGTTTGCTGCTTAATAAAAGCTTTGTGGATTATCTAGCAGGCCTCTTCATTTGTCTCCCATCAAAAGCAGAAGCTTTCTGAGAAACACCACAGTCATCATGATGCTGAACATATCCTCCAATCAACCACATGGTGATGGAGGGGATCACCGGCTGGGTCCAGGAGGTTGTAAATGCCTCCTTGAGAGAGGGAGTGGTTTACACTTCCCTGTGCCTGTTTGCATTCTCTTTCCCTCCTTATTGTTTACTACAACTTTATTAGATTGTAAGCCTATGCGGCAGGGTCTTGCTATTTACTGTGTAATCTGTACAGCACCATGTACATTGATGGTGCTATATAAATAAATAATAATAATAGTAATAATAATAGTGGTGCCGGCCTCTTTAAAAGAGGTGGTAATTAGACCACTCCTGAAGAAGCCTAATCTGGATCCGGAGGATGTTAACAACTACAGGCCGGTGGCACTCTTGAATGAAACGGATTATCTAGATCCATTTCAATCACGTTTCAGGCCTGGTTTTGGAACGGAAACTGCCTTGGTCGCCCTGTGGGATGACCTCTGTCGGGAGAGAGACAGGGGGAGTGCAACCCTGTTGGTTCTCCTGGACCTCTCAGCGGCCTTCGATACCATCGACCATGGTATCCTTCTGGATAGGTTGTCTGAGCTAGGAGTTGGAGGTACTGCATTGCAGTGGTTCCGCTCCTACTTGGATGGCCGATTCCAGAACGTGGTGCTGGGGGATTATTGCTCTGTACCGTGGCTCCTAAGCCATGGGGTTCCGCAGGGCTCTATTTAATCCCCTATGCTGTTTAACATATACAAGAAGCCGCTGGGGGAGGTTATCCGGAGATGTGGACTGAGGTATCATCAATATGCGGATGATACCCAGCTCTGCCTTTCCTTTTCATCAAACCCAGGTGAGGCAGTGACTGTTCTGAACCAGTGTCTGGGCACGGTAATGGACTGGATGAGTTCTAACAGTACCTCTGTCCAGACAAGACAGAGGTACTGTTAGCGGGTGGTTCATTTGTCCGGCGAGGTGATGTTTGCCCTGTCCTGGACAGGGTTGCACTCTCCCTAAAGGATCAGGTCCATAGTTTGGGGGTGCTCTTCGATCCAGAACTGTCACTTGAGGCACAGGTGAACTCAGTGGCAAAGAGCACCTTTTATCAGCTCAGGCTGATATACCAACTGCGCCCTTATCTGGACAGAGATAGCTTAGCTACAGTTATCCATGCTCTGATAACCTCTCGTTTGGATTATGCAATGCGTTATACGTGGGGCTGCCTTTGAAAACGGTCCGGAAGCTTCAGCTGGTACAAAATAGGGCAGCCTGTTAGTAAATCCCTAACAGGGACTGGCTGGCGAGATCATATTACGCCAGTCCTTTTACAACTTCATTGGCTGCCAGTCCAGGTCCGGGCCCGATTCAAAGTGCTGGTATTGACATTTAAAGCCCTAAACGGTTTGGGGCCAGGTTATCTGAAGGAACGCCTCCTCCCATATGTCCCTGCCCGGACCTTAAGATCATCTACAGGGGCCCTTCTCCGTGAGCCCCTGCCAAAGGAAGTGAGGCAGGTGGCTACTAGGAGGAGGGCTTTCTCCGCTGTGGCACCCCGGTTGTGGAACGAGCTCCCCAGAGAGGTCCGCCTGGCACCTACACTGTACTCCTTTCGTCGCCACCTGAAGACCTTTTTATTCACTCAGTATTTTAACACTTAATTTTAACTTAAATTTAAATTATACTGTTTTAACTCTGTATTTTAACCTTATATCAATTTTGCTGTGTGGTTTTATCCTGGTTGTGCTTTTTATATTGTATTTTGTATTTGTGTTTCTAACTTGTTGGTTGTTTTATGATGGTTTTAATTTTTGTGAACCGCCCAGAGAGCTTTGGCTATTGGGCGGTATAAAAATGTAGTAAATAAATAAATAAATAAATAAATGACAACATTACTCATAGGAGGCAATGTTGAGACCGGAAATTTTATGCCTGAAGACCTCTGGCAGCATTTTAACCCCCTCAAGTTTCCTCCAGCTGGAATCACACGGACACGTTCATGTCCTTTCACACTCTTTTTATGAGACAGATTTCATTCAAAAAAAATTATTTGAATTTGTAAATCCTTCCTGCATTAGGATGGAACACATAAACAATTTATTTGTAATTATTCTCTCTTTCAAAAATCCAATATTCAATCAATTCATCCACCCATTAGAAGCTTCTTTTACCCAATTACATTCCTATGTATATTTTGTTAAAGCTGAGGCTGCTTATTAACATTCACATAGTTAATTCATTTGTAAGTATGCCCTCTTCTTTGCTTACACTAATAACCAGTCAATTCCTCAACTCAAGCATTGCCCACACTGAGAACATTGGTATGGTGTCTCTCAAGAATGAATTCTCTAATGGTTTCTCTGACTGTGTGTCCTCCTGGACCATTCTCCACACTCAAGGCATTATAAATAGTTTCTCTGCAGAATGAATCCTCTGATGTCTCTTCAACTTGTCTTTCTCGCTTAAACAATTCCCACACTGAGAACATTTGTATGGTTTCTCTCCAGTCTGAGTCCTCTGATGTTTCTTCAAAATGCCTTGTTGATTGAAGCTTTTCTCACACTCTGGGCATTTGTACGGTTTCTCTCCAGTATGAGTTCTGTGATGGATTTTCAACGTGCTTCCCACTCTGAAGCATTTCCCACCCAGAGGACATTTGTATGGTTTCTCTCCAGAATGAATTCGCTGGTGTCTTCTCAAATTGCCTCTGTTAGGGAAGCACCTCCCACACTGAGAATATTTGTATGGCTTCAATCTAGTATAAATTTTCTCGTGTCTAGTGAAGATTTCCTCAGACTCAGGATCTTCACGCCCCCTCTCTCCAGTATGAAGTTGCTCATGATTCATCAATTCTTCTCTCTGGTGGAAGCATTTGCGACAATGAGAACATTCATATGGTCTCCCCCCACATTCACTAGAGGTTTGAGATTTGTCTTCTGGGTGGTTAATCTGAAGTCTATTCCAATTACCCTCTTTGGCATTCTTAGAAAATTCAGATTTACACTCTCCTTTAATTGTTCGTTGATACTGATCAAAGCATGGATTTCGCTGGAGATTTTCATCTGTCATGGGGCATTCGTCCTGATCCTCCGCAGTGTCTATCATAACAGGTTGTAACTTGTAGCGATATCTTCTACCGTACCTGGAGAACATGGGCATGTTGTCCCTTGTGCGTCCTTTGGAAGGGGGACTAAACACAGCTGTAAGATCTTCCGTGACCTCATGACATTCATCCTCTCTTCCCTCTGGCTCCGTCTCCTGACCCTTTTTGGACTTGCATCTTTCTTTATGCATCTCAGATGTCTCCAGCACATTCGCTTGGCCCATCTGTGACACTTTCCGAGACATATCCTGTTGTTCGTTTCCTCCATACAGACAGTCCTCCATCTTGACCTTGCTTCCCTTACTGTCGCCTGTGGAAATGGAAAAAGAAATGGTGCTCATTCTCTGCCGAGATCTTTTCTACATAACTACAGCCTCCGTGTGCCTGACTCTTCCTTCAAAGGGACCTCTCACTCTGCTGCATCCACATCTCTTTCCATTTCTGTAATCCTTTCAACCCCCTCCTTTATGCTAAAATTATAAGGTAACTGAAGCATAAGATAAGGCAAATATTAGATAAAGTAATTTAAAATATTAATTACAAATAAAGACTGATGACATTATTTTCTCGATGAAGGGAGCCAGGACCAATACAGTATTGTGAGGCCTGTGAGAAATACAGAGAAAACTGTACCCATTGGTGCTCCTTTGCCAGCAGAAGACATACCAGTGGCAGGCATAATTTCCCTTCATAGAATGGTAGATTTGGAAGGGGCCTACAAGGCCATCCAGTCCAACCCCCTGCTCCATGGAGGAATCCGGGCTCAAGAGACAGGAAGCCAGATTCCGGTTGGACATCAGGAAAAACTTCCTGTCAGAGCAGTACGACAATGGAACCAGTTCCCTAGGGAGGTTGTGGGCTCTCCCACACTAGAGGCCTTCAAGAGGCAGCTGGACAACCATCTGTCAGGGATGCTTTAGGGTGGATTCCTGCATTGAGCAGGGGGTGGGACTCGATGGCCTTATAGGTCCCTTCAAACTCCACTATTCTACGATTCTGTGAGTGTCTGGAACTAATAAATGAGATGCCTGCTGGATCAGACCAAGGGTTCATCTAGCCCAGCTTTCTGTTCACACAGTGGCCCACGAACTGCCCATGGGAAACCCACAAGCAGGACATGAGTGCAAAAGCACCCTCCCACCCATATTCCACAGCAACTGGTATACATAGATGACACCCTAACCCACAGGGGTTATGTATGTTGAGCTAAACATCATCGCTTGGTGTGTCGTGTGAACTGTTCCTAACCACGGTTTAAGCACGTTCACTAACCATTTGCTGCAAAAAACTTAGCGGCTTAGCCGTGACTTAGTGTTCTCCATATATACAAAGGACACCTGCTGAAATTCCCTTTTTAATACAACTGTTAAAGATACAGGAGCCCTGTCCTCCTTTTCATATGGTCACCCTAACTGATTAAGCTTCTGCAAAAGGGTTAGAGGCTTAGCCATGGCTTAGCATGTTGTCTGAACAGGCCCATAGGCAAACTGCCTTTGATAGTGCAGGTATCAGTTAGCCATCAGGACTAGTAGCCATTGAGATCCATCTCTTCCGTGAATTTAAGCCCTTTTTAAAGCCATCCAAAACGGTGGTCATCTTGTGGGAGTGAATTCCAGAGATTAACTCTGCGCTGTGTGAAGAAGTCCTTCCTTTTGTTTGTCCTGAATTGCTCACCAATCAGCTTTTTGAAATGGCCCTAGGTTCTAGCATTATAAAGATAGGGTGACCATATGAAGAGGACAACAGGGCTCCTGTATCTTTAACAGTTGCATAGAAAAAGGAATTTCAGCAGGTGTCATCACAACAGTTAAAGCTGCAGGTGCCTTGCCTTCTTTTAAATCTGGTGACTCTAGTACAGCTCCTGCACCTTTGACTGTTGCGATGAAGAGGGAATTTCATCATGTTCTCCAAATATACAAATGACAATTGCTGAAATTCCCTTTTCTATGCAACTGCTAAAGATACAGGAGCCCTGTCCTCCTTTTCATCTGGTCACCCTAATGAAGATAATATAAAAATAAGTAGGTTTGGTCTTTAAGGTACCAGTAGGACCCTAGAATCAAGAGCCTCACTCAGGCCAAAGTCCTAAGGCAGTCAGTGGGGGTTGGTGATTCCGATGTCAGTGCGGCAGTGAATCCGCTCCGGGTTTCACTCGGAACCAACCAGAGCTCTAAAGAAGCTAACCAAGAGCACTTTGGATAGGAGCACCTTTGGATAGGAGCACCTTTAGAGTTCTGACAGAAACCTGGAGCGGATCCACACACCCCACTGAATTCACAGCCACCAGCCTCCACTAAATGGAGTAAAGCCCTGTCCACGCATCCAAGAGAATGTGTGATGGTGTAAAATGTGTCTTGGAATGAGGCCGCGCACTCTCTGTGCCCCCAGTAACCCTAAAAAGGCAGGGGCTGCAATCATGCAGAGTGTTGTATTTACATTCAACTGCTAATTAGTTCAGATGCTACCATGTATAAATATACATAAATATATGGTGTGCGCTTGAACATCTTCCTAAAGGTAAAATCAGGAGTGCTAGAATGCCAGAGAAGAAATAAAATCACCAGATCCGCTCACTGACAGTCAAGTGCTTGGTGGCATATGTTAGAAACACGATTTGAAATTAAAATGCTTGGACAAAAATGGTGAAAGTTTAAACACTCTGTTTTATTGAGCAAACTTGCAAGTCTGGTGTCTAGGCAGGTAGGCACACCTACCAGCTAGAGCAAAACTATTTTATCCCTTAGCCCAGCCGAAGCAGTCCCTCCCCTGTCACTCCATTGGTTAGAGACTCAAGGGGTTACAGCCTATCCCAGCACGCCTTGTAACTCCGCCCCTGTTTACCTGTATGCTTCCCTCATTTGATATTCCACCCACTCTTATTTACTTACTTCTATATTAAGAATTAATTCCCCATAAGCCCACCTTTTGATTACTCTAATTATTCCTTCCCCCTCTCTGTTAGCTAAACCACAACAGATGCGTTCTACTTCTCTTTCCTTTCTCAACCACAAGGCTATAAATTCTGACAGTTAACAAAGGTGTATAACCACAAAGTCATAAATTCTGACAGTTAACAAAATGTGATTCAGGCTGTGCCCACTTTATCTACTGACCACAAGTCTGACCACAACTTCTTACTATTTCAACTGAAGCCCTACACCTGCTATGCCTTCCTGTTTTTCTATAAAGCTTCAGTTATAACCGGGCCTTTGAGCCGACTGTATTCTGAAGCTTTTAATAATACATTTAATAATGCATTAGCCATTATTATTATATTCTCTTTTATGTCAAGCATAATATTGAAAAAGTAACATATCAATCCATTTCTAACACATATTATTTCCTATGTACGGTGTAAATACTGTATTAAATCTAATTCTAATGCTTTCACAAAGCCAGAATTGAAGCAAATGGTCAGTGTTATGCAGAGAGAGATGCCTGAGGAAGAGGAAGAGGGATTGAACTATTGATGGCAAGACAAGTTCAATGTGGTTGGTGGGCCTAGAAGGCCCAAAGGGGGAGCTAAGAAAACAAGGCCAGAAGCCTTGATATTCCTGCTCTGTATGTAGGCCTCTGGATGGAGTTTGGTTCTCGAATGTGAACTGCATGATGGGATTGGAATAATGTATTTGCCAGAATGTGCTTTAATGCTAAAATGGTGATATCAACCAGGAAATACTTGATTGGAATTTCTGACCGTCAAGACTTCTTGATATATAAGGAGGACTGACCATGCAGTCCAATCTGACATTGCTGGAAAAGTCATGGACCATTTGTTGATACGGTATAATGAAGAAGTTTTCTTTCATCTGTCTTTGCTTTGCTTTAGAACTTTGCTAACTGCTAATTAGTTCTGATGGTACCATGTCTAAACATACCTGCCTTTCACACTGTGAGAAATGGATAAATATGTTACTTTTTCAATATTGAAATGCTTGGCATAAGGAAGGATAAGATAATTAATAGCTGATTAGAAATGCTATAGGTGTATGTACTTGATGGCTGATTAGAAATGCTATAGGTGTATGTACTTGATGGCTGCTTAGAAAGGTTATAAGAGCAGATAATCAATGGCTGATACATTACTAAAGGTCAGCCCCAGCCCAAAGCAACGTTACCGCTACTGAAGCATAACCAATAGGCAGGAAATACAGCAGGTGCAAAGACCGTTAGGACTGTTCAGTTGAAGTAAAAAGAGAACAACGCGGAACTTGCGGTTGGACTTGTGGTAAGGAGAGGTGATAAATAGAACGACACTGAAACACACATCTGTTGTTTTTGAACTTATGACTTTGTGGTTACATGATGGGAGGAGGGCATAATTAGAGTAATTAAGAGGCGGGCTAATAGGAAATAAAAGCCTAATATGGAAGTGAGTAAATAAGAGTGGGTGGAATATCAAATGAAGGAGGCAGGGAGGTAAACAGGGGAGGAGCCAGCAGGCGTGCCGGGATAGGCTGTAACCCCTGGAGTCTCTGACCAATGGAGTAACAGGGGAGGGACCGCTTCGGCCAGGCTAAGGGATAAAATGGTTTTGCTCTAGCTGGTAGGTGTGCCTACCTGCCTAGACACCCAAACTTGCAAGTTTGTTCAATAAAACAGAGTGTTAAACTTTCACCATTTTTGTCCAAGCATCTTCATTTCAAATTGTGTTTCTAACAACACTGCCTGTTGAGAAGTTCTTTGTCTGTAGGACTTTCTCCATACAGCTGTATCTCAATAAAACAGAGTTGCCTTACAACCAAAGTGGATTTTTATCTTTGACACCTGCAAAATGTCAGTGTCCGTTTACTTAGATGCTAAATACTTGGAATGCATCATTTAAGGGCTCAATCCTTTGTAGATAAGTCAGTATATCCCTCCATGCTCCAACTGCTCTGCATTTCTGTTTCAGAGAAAGGATTTGTCTGTTTCGTCTAGCAGTACCACTTTGGAGGGGGAGGGAAAGAGGTGACACTGTACCACAGCTGCCCCGGTCTCCTCCCCACCCCCAGGAACGTCCCCCTATCCCCTCTCAATGCTCTATTTTTCGAGCATGTAGACACTCTGGGGAAGATGCTGATGCTAGGGAAAGTGAAAGAGAAAAGGAAGAGGGGCCGACCAAGGGCAAGATGGATGGATGATATTCTGGAGGTGACAGACTTGACTTTGGAGGAGCTAGGGGTAGCGACAGCCGACAGAAAGCTCTGGCATGGGCTGGTCCATGAAGTCACGAAGAGTCGGAAGCAATTGAACGAATAAACAACAGACATAGCCAGTGCCGTTCCCACCACAAAGGCTACAACGGATAGCAGAGCAGAGTTTCCTGACCTCAGAGCCAGGAAATAGAACTATCCTATGCCTCACTTCCACCAGAGGTTTCCCCTCGGCACTATCGCCACCATCCGCACAAAAGCACTGGCATCTCCTTGCGGGAAGAGGCCAGATCATACAAGAAGATGCTGGCACTCTTGTGGGGTCGGCGGCAATGGCAACAGCGATCCCACCAAGAAGAGACCACTGGTGGTGGCGAGGGGACATCTAGCCTCTGCTCCTGGGCTACAGTCAGTACAGCCCTCACCCCCACTGCATGCTAGGAGGTGTAGGCTCTGTGGGGGCCTAGGGATTTGAGAGAAAATGGCAGATCCGTCCTAAAGTGGCCGCTGAGGTCCGTGTTTTGCATTCAGAGCTTGGACTTTGCATGCCCCTAATAGCCAGTGCAGTTCTCTCCACACTGGCTACAATGGATAGGGGAGCAGTTTCCTGGCCCTGAGGTCAGAGCCTTGTCTCTGACCAAAGAGCCAGAAAATAGACTATCCTATGCCTCCACCCTGATGCTGTCTGGGGAGGGGCATAGCATTGGTCCCTTAGCATCCTTACAGTCTTTGCAAGAGAGGAGGATGGAGAGCAAAGTAGATGGCGTTGGCACTGCACGAAGCCCTCAGCTCATCAGCCTCAGTGGGGGCCAACTGCCATTCCATTCCACTGTGGACAATTTCCAAGGTAGTCCTCTACTGTAGATCCATTTCCAGTGGAAGTTTCCCATTTGAACTCCTGCAGAAAATCAGAAAATTGTTTATTTATTTATTTATTTATTTATTTATTACATTTCTATACCGCCCAATAGCCGGAGCTCTCTGGGCGGTTCACAAAAATTAAAACCATTCAAAGTATAAAACAACAGTATAAAATCATAATATAAAATACAATATAAAAGCTCAACCAGATAAAAACAGCAGCAATGCAAAATTGCAAATTTAAAACACCATGTTAAAATGTATTTATAGACTGCTAAAATGCTGGGAGAATAAAAAGGTCTTCACCTGGCGTCTAAAAGCATATAATGTAGGTGCCAAGCGAACCTCCTTAGGGAGCTCATTCCACAGCCGGGGTGCCACAGCAGAGAAGGCCCTGCTCCTGGTAGCCACCTGCCTCACTTCCTTTGGCAGGGGCTCGCGGAGAAGGACCCCTGAGGATGACCTTAGGGTCCGGGAAGGTACATATGGGAGGAGGCGTTCCTTCAGATAACCTGGCCCCAAGCCGTTTAGGGCTTTAAATGTTAATACCAGCACTTTGAATCGGCCCGGGCCTGGACTGGCAGCCAATGAAGCTGGAAAAGGACTGGCGTAATGTGGTCTCATCAGCCAGTCCCTGTTAGTAAGCGTGCTGCCCTGTTTTGTACCAACTGAAGTTTCCGTACTGTTTTCAAAGGCAGCCCCATGTATAACGCATTGCAGTAATCCAAACGAGAGGTTATCAGAGCATGGATAACTGTAGCTAAGCTATCTCTGTCCAGATAAGGGCTCAGCTGGTATATCAGCCTAAGCTGGTAAAAGGTGCTCTTTGCCACTGAGTTCACCTGTGCCTCAAGTGACAGTTCTGGATCGAAGAGCACCCCCAAACTACGGACCCGATTCCTTAGGGAGAGTGCAACCCCGTCCAGGACAGGGCAAACATCACCTCGCCGGACAGATGAACCACCCGCTAACAGTACCTCCGTCTTGTCTGGATTGAGTCTCAGTTTGTTAGCCCTCATCCAGTCCATTACTGTGCCCAGGTACTGGTTCAGAACAGCCACTGCCTCACCTGGGTTTGATGAAAAGGAAAGGTAGAGCTGGGTATCATGCGCATATTGATGACACCTCAGTCCACATCTCCGGATAACCTCCCGTAGCGGCTTCATATATATGTTAAACAGCATAGGGGATAAGATAGAGCCCTGCGAAACCCCATGGCTTAGGAGCCACGGCACAGAGCAATAATCCCCCAGCACCACCTTCTGGAATCGGCCATCCAAGTAGGAGCGGAACTACTGCAACGCAGTACCTCCAACTCCCAGCTCAGACAACCTATCCAGAAGGTTTTCTTCTATTCTTTCAGATTCTCTACTCGGCAGTAAAATTGCTAGCAGGGGGATCAATACTCTTGGTTCAAAGTGTTCGATCACACAACCTTACTCATAAGGGGCAATGTTGAGACCGGAAATTCCATGCCTGGAGACCTCTGGCAGCATTTTAACCCCATCAAGTTCTCTCCAGCTGGAATCAAATGGACACATTCATGCCCTTTCACACTCTTTTTATGAGACAGATTTCATTCAAAAAAATTATTTGGATTTGTAAATCCTTCCTGCATTAAAATGGAATCATAAAATCATAGAATAGCAGAGTTGGAAGGAGCCTACAAGGCCATCGAGTCCAACCCCCTGCTCAATGCAGCAATCTACCCTAAAGCATCCCTGACAGATGGTTGTCCAGCAGCCTCTTGAATGACTCTAGTGTGGGAGAGCCCACAACCTCCCTAGGTAACTGATTCCATCGTCATACTGCTCTAACAGTCAGGAAGTTTTTCCTGATGTCCAGCTGGAATCTGGCTTCCTTTAACTTGAGCCCGTTATTCCGTGTCCTGCACTCTGGGAGGATCGAGAAGAGATCCTGGCCCTCCTCTCTGTGGAACACATAAACAATTCATATGTAATTATTCTCTCTTTCAAAAATCCAATATTCAATGAATTCATCCACCCTTTAGAAGCTTCTTTTACACAATTACATTCCTATGTATATTTTGTTAAAGCTGAGGCTCCTTATAAACATTCACATAGTTAGTCATTTGTAAGTATGCCCTCTTCTTTGGTTACACTAATAACCAGTCAATTCCTCAACTCAAGCATTGCCCACACTGAGAACATTGGTATGGTGTCTCTCAAGAATGAATTCTCTAACGGTTTCTCAGACTGTGAGTCCTCCTGGAGCATTCTCCACACTCAAGGCATTATAAGTAGTTTGTCTCCAGAATGAATCCTCTGATGTCTCTTCAACTTGTCTCCCTTACTGAAGCACCTCCCACACTGAGAACATTTGTATGGTTTCTCTCCAGTATGAGTTCTGTGATGGATCTTCAAAACGCCTTGCTGAGTGAAGCCTTTCCCACACTCAGGACATTTGTATGGTTTCTCTCCAGTATGAGTTCTCTGATGTTTCCTGAAACTGGTGTTCACGCTGAAGCACTTCCCACACTGAGAACATTTGTATGGTTTCTCCCCAGTATGAGTTCTGTGATGGGTCTTCAAAACGCTTTGCTGAGTGAAGCCTTTCCCACACTCAGGGCATTTGTATGGTTTCTCCCCAGTATGAGTTCTCTGATGTGCCTTCAAATTGCCTCCCTCTCTGAAGCCTTTCCCACACTCAGGGCATTTGTATGGTTTCTCTCCAGTATGAGTTCTCTGATGTCTCTTCAACGTGCCTCCCTCTCTGAAGCCTTTCCCACACTCAGGGCATTTGTATGGTTTCTCTCCAGTATGAATTCTCTGATGCATCTTCAACGTGCTTCTCTCTCCGAAGCCTTTCCCACACTCAAGGCATTTGTATGGTTTCTCTCCAGTATGAGTTCTCTGATGTGTCTTCAATGTGCTTCCATCTATGAAGCCTTTCCCACACTCAGGGCATTTGTACGGTTTCTCTCCAGAATGAAGTTTCTGATGTCTCTTGAAATTTTCTTTCTCTCTTAAGCACTTCCCACACTGAGAACATTTGTACGGTTTCTCTCCAGTATGAGTTCTCTGATGTTTCTTCAACTTGCTTCTCTCTGTGAAGCATTTCCCACACAGAGGACATTTGTATGGTTTCTCTCCAGAATGAATTCTCTGGTGTCTTCTCACACTGCCTCTATAACTGAAGCACTTCTCACACTGAGAACATTTGTATGGTTTCATTCTAGTATCAATTTTCTCATGTCTAGCGAATATTTCCCCAGACTCAGGATCTTCACGTACCCTCTCTCCAGTATGAAGCTGCTCATGGTTCATCAATTCTTCTCTCTGGTGGAAACATTTGCTACAATGAGAACATTCATATGGCTTCCCCCCACTTTGAATTTCTTGATTATGCTTTAGTGACTTTGTATAAATAAAGTTCTGTACACACTCAGTAGAGATTTGAGATTTCTCTTCTGGGTGGTTAATCTGAAGTCGATTCAAATTACCCTCGTTGCCATTCTCAGAAAATTCAGATTGACACCTTCCTTTAATTGTTTGTTGATGCTGATCGAAGCATGGATTTCGCTGGAGATTTTCATCTGTCATGGGGCATTCGTCCTGATCCTCCGCAGTATCTATCACATCAGGTTGTAACTTGTAGCGATATCTTCTACCGTACTTGGAGAACATGGGCATGTTGTCCCTTGTGCGTCCTTTGGAAGGGGGCCTAAACGCAGCTGTAAGATCTTCCGTGACTTTATGACATTCCTTCTCTCTTCCCTCTGTGTCGGTCTCCTGACCCTCTTCGGACTTGCATCTTTCTTTGTGCATCTCAGCTGTCTCCATCACATTCTCTTGGCCCATCTGTGATGCTTTCCCAGTCATATCCTGTGGCTCCTTTTCTCCATACTGACAATCCTCCATCTTGACCTTGCTTCCGTTATTGTCGCCTGTGGAAATGGAAAAAGAAATGGTGCTCTTTCTCTGCCGAGCTCTTTTGCCTGACTCTTCCTTCTAAGGCATCTCTCTCTCTCTGCTGCATCCGGGTCTCTTTTATTTCTGTAATCCTTTCAACCCCCTCCAATATTCTTAAATTGTAAGATAACTGGAGCATAAGATCAGGCAAATATTAGATAAATTAATTTAAAATATTAATTACAAATAAAGGGTGGGGAGATTATGTTCTCGGTGAAAGGAGCCAGGACCATTTCAGTATTGTGAGGCCTGTGATAATACAGAGAAAGCTGTACCCAATGGTGCCCCTCTGCCAGCGGAAGCCATACCAGTGGCAGGACGGAATTTCCCTTCATCCTACAGCACATCACCCACATCTGCTCTACACAGTTGGGAGACCCCCTAATGCCAATTCCCAGGCTTGCATTGGAGCTACTTCTGATTAAAACCCGGTTTAGGTCTTGTGTTTCCCCCCAGATATATATGTATTTGGAATTCAAACGAGGACCATGCTTTAAGGCAATCAACGCTTTGGAACTGCTCTTTCTATCCACTCTTCTTAGTTCTTAAAATAACAAATGGCCTCAGTTATTCTTTCCTGCCTTGATGGGACTAGAGCAAAAGAGCTCCTTACCTGAAGGCTCTACGTTCCCCCCGTCCTCCTGCAGGACTTGCCAGACTGTGGTCTGTTGGGCTGGCCGGGGCAAACTCCGGCTGACGATCTGCAAACACAGGCGACTTCCACGGACATCCATCTCTTCCTGCAGGGAGGAAAACAGGCAGAAGGAAGGACACTATGGCAAAACCCCAAACAATTAATTCCACAAATATCAGTCCATGGATATACATTCCGTGAAATGAATTAATGGTGAAACCTGCCCCGTGCCACCCAAACATGTATAATTATTGTTTTAGAGACAGTACTGGAACCACGAGCATCCCCGATCCTTTAGGTGGAGTGAAACCTCAATCCGTATTGTCCGGATTGAGTCTCAGTTTATTGGCTCTCATCCAGTCCATTACTGGGCTCAGGCACTGATTCAGAAGAGCTACTGCCTCACCTGGGTTTGATGAAAAGGAGATGTAGAGCTGGGTGTCAACCGCATATATTCAGTTAAACGAATGGGGAAAACTGCCCCATCCCACCCGAACATTTGTAATTATTGTTTTAGAGATAAACCTGAGAAAAGAGGTGGCTGGTTGCAGCATTTCGCTTCCGCCTCTGGTCGCAACCCCATTGATCCCTGGGAGATCAGGGCTCTGCAGGCCTTCTCCCAGCTGCTTGGAAATGAGAACATCCCATCGGCGAAGTTCCTCAAACCACATGGACATCCATTTCAGCATCTGTGTGACCCTGAATCACCAGAATGTCGCCTACCTCTTTCACACCAGTTTGGTCCATTTCTTGTTCTTCAGGAAGAAGTGAAGAATTTGAAAAGCTGGGGAATTGGCTTCTACTGCCTGGGAAGGACAGAAGGAGGATTTTACTAAGGGAAGCAGCCCCTTCTTTCCTTTGTGCTTAGGATAGCCAGGGTTATTATTTTACTTATAATAATAATGGTCTTCGGCAGCCACAGACCATTATTATTATAAGTAAAATGAATGGACTTTGGACCAACAGGTCATTGACCAGGTTTGCTCATTTAGATATCTGGGCATTCTCTTTAGTGAGTCCCATGGAAAGGGTACAGGGAGGCAGCGAAATTGAAAGCACAAAAAACTTTGGGGCTCTAAAGAAGTTTTATTATAATAAAGGGGGAGAGTTGATCGAATCTGCCCTAAAAATCTTTAACACCAAAGTAATAACACAGCTGCTTTATGTTCTCTTTCTCCTTAGCGATACCAACAGTTATGTCACTCATAAAGTGGCCCTGTTTGCACTGGCAGAGAAAAAGATTAGCAAGAGAGAACTAGATAAAATTGCTATAAACTGCCATGGAGACTCAGAGTGCTGAGCGAAATGAGAGCTTTAGACATAGTAAATTTAAGGTTGTCTGTATGGTTCTCTTGGTTATTTGAAACTACTGTGTCCTTTTATAACTGTATGCTTTCCTATGGATGTATTTGTCATGGCCTTCGGCTAGCACAATAAACTGATAATGGTGATGATGATGATGATGATGGTGATGATGATGATGATGAACTTATAATAAAACGGGCCATCCAAAGCACTGAAATGCCAAGCGGTAGAAAATAGTTTTAAAAGCCCACCTAAAATTAAACATTGAATGAGCCAATCTAATCTCCCTAAGGAGGAAGTTCCTTTAAGTGTTGCAGACACGAGGGGATTTTGGCACAGACAGCCTGTAATTCAGCAGTAGGAAAGAGATGCCTCTGCTGAAATTCCCTTTTCCTTGCAACTGCTGAAGGCTCAGAAGTCCTGCCTCCCTTTTCGCCTCCTCATCACCCAGGAGGAAATCTCTCTCGGTGCTCCTTGCTCAGCCTTTTTTACATACTGTTGTTTTATACTGTTGTTTTTTTTATATTTTTGATGGTTTAAAATTTTGCATGCTTTTTTAATGTTCACTGTTTTTAACTTCTGTAAACTGCCCAGAGAGCTTCGGCTATGGGGCGGTATATAAATTTAATAAATAAATAAAATAAATAAACAGCTGCTTCCATTGCACAATCTATGTGCAGCTAAGTTGTTCTAGTGAACTCCCTTTTGATGTAGCAGCTCAGCTCTCACACAATGTTTTGCAATAATAGGCTGACCATATGAAAAGGAGGACAGGGCTCCTGTATCTTTAACCGTTTTATGGAAAACGGAATTTCTACAGGTGTCATTTGTATGTGTGCAAATGTGCAAACCTGGTGACATTTGCTGTTCATCACAACAGTTAAAGCTGCAAGTGTCCTGCCCTCTTTTAAATCTGATCACAGTATAGCTGCAGTATGGCTCCTGAAGCTTTAACTGTTGTGATGAAGAGGGAATTTCACCAGGTGCTGCAGGAATACAAATGACACCTGCTGAAATTCCCTTTCCTATGCAACTGTTAAAGATACAGGAGCCCTGTCCTCCTTTTCATAGGGTCACCCTAGCAATAATCTTTCTTAGGAGCTGGTCCTCCTTTTTAATCTGATCTAGTCTAAGTATCCCACAAATACCAATGTAGCATCACCCTTTTGCTCAGGTTCTTTGTAGATCTCTCCCTTCACAGGATCTGACAGTTCTTCAAACTCCTCCTTCAGCGGCCCCTGAAACAGGCAGGATGATTCTACTCAGAACAGAGGGCAAGAAACACTTTCTGCTCATCTGGGTAAAAATGGTTTATCTGCGTTTTAATTCATTGAATATAGTATTTGCTGCTTCAAAACATGCAGCACTAAGGCAGGATATATCTAGAGTCACTGAAATATTAGTAACAACAACAACAGGTATATTGTAAAGGCAGGTATTGTATGTGGCAATACATTACAATGGGGGAAGTTTCTACAATTGTACAACTTCTAAAAACAATGAAAAGGCTCTGATTTAAATTGGCATTCAGTGTCCAAAGTTCAGCTTGTTATTAGCTAGGTTTGATCAATTCTGCCCATATTTAACTGAATAAATGGAGATGCTTCCAGCTACCTTATGTACATCCTACATCCTTTCTTAGATTCTAGGAATAAAATATTGAAACCTCACCTGCAACTTCTCTCCCTTTGCCTCTTGCTGGCTCATCAGGAAGTCTTCGGCCAGGGCCACAGCCTGGGAGCAGGTGTCCGGCCCTCCTGCCCGGATCCAGCCCTGGAGGTCCACTGGCAGGCTGGCCAGGAACTGCTCCAGGATCAGCAGCTCCAGGATCTGCTCCTTGCTGTGTCTCTCCGGCTTCAGCCACTGCCGGCAAAGCTCCTGGACTTGGCTGTGAATCCTTCGGGGGTCTCTGACCTCCTGGCAGTAGAATTGCCTGAAGTGCTGGCGCTGCGCCTCCATCCTCAGGGCTTCCCCTCGCAAGATGGCCGCCTTCACTTTCCCATAATCCTCCTGATCTCTGGCTTCCAGGCTGCCAAAGGCCTCTTCTGCTTCTCCACTCAGGGCTGGCAGGAGCCGGGCCGCCCACTCTCCTCTCGGCCACCGGAAGGCCTTGGCCACTTGCTCAAAGGAGGCCAGAAAGGACTTGGAGTCATCCCACAGCTCCATCTCTGACATCCCTGGGCTTCCCCATGTTGTGTGAAGGGGCTGCAGTGTCCTCAGGAACTCCTGCCATTGGGCTTCCCAGCGCTCTTGCATCCCCCTGGATGGTTCCGCATTGCCCTCTTGCGATGTGTCCCATCCTGGTCGTTCTGTCGCATATTCCGGCTGAACTGGACTGGAGGCTTTTCCGGCTCTGCCTGGTCCTTCTTCTAGTTGTGGGCCTGCCGGTTTCCCCCCCTTCATCGCTTTCTCTTCTAGCTCTACCCTCTCAGATCTAGAGTTAGAGTATTTCCAAATTAGACATTTTTAGTGGAATATCTTAGACATCACCAATATTTAACAGTTTAAAAAACTGAATTACTGTATTTAAAATCAAATAAAGGATGACACCGGACCAGAAGTTCATAATGAAAAGAATATTTGCAACTAAAGTCACACATTCACTCCAAACAAGATGCTGCTTTAAGATCATAACATGACGATAATTATTCAAGTAATAACACACATAAATTTTTTTTCAGAGTTCCTTATATATGGGTCGAAGTGAGATAGACAGACAGACAAAATTACTATTACCTATGGTAAACCTGATGAAATTCCCTCTTCATCACAACAGTTAAAGTGCAGGAGCTATACTAGATTGTTGGGTGACCATATGAAACGGAGGACAGGGCTCCTGTATCTTTAACAGTTGCACAAAAAAAGGAATTTCAACAGGTGTCATTTGTATATATGGAGACCCTGTAAAATTTCCTCTTCATTGCAACAGTTAAAGCTGCATGTGCCCTACCCTCTTTTAAATCTGGTCACTCTAATATAGCTCCTGCAGCTTTAACTGGTGTGATGAAGAGGAAATTTCACCAGGTTCTCTATATATACAAATGACACCTGCTGAAATTCCTTTTTTAATACAACTGTTAAAGATACAGGAGCCCTGTCCTCCTTTTCATAGGGTCACCCTATAGTAAAGTACCAAGCAGAGAGAAGCTGCTCAAAAAACAAAGGGACATGAAACTAGCTTACCATAACTTCCTGCCTGGCATTTTTTCTCATTTTTGTGTTAAATCTGACAAATCTGTCTACACTTCCACCGTGCAAGGTAGGACAGGCTGCAAGACGCATTTTGTCTCTGCTCCCCAAAAGTAGTGCTTCAACCACCCCGGTGCCTTTCCAATATCCCTTCAGATGCCCACGGAAGGTCAGGATGGGGGTTATTATATAGAGGGAGAAGGATGGGCCCCATTTCAGAACTTTCTTTAACCTCTTTAACAGCCTAAGGAGCAGGTTTGCCAGGCAGCCCAGCGCACGGAGAGGCCGGAATCCAGGCGAAACTAGAGAGCCAAATCAACTCCAATGTATTTCTTAAACAACCAAGATAAGAGAAGTTGCTCAAAATATAAAAATGAAAATCAAACTAACTGACGATAACTTGCTGACTAGAGCCTGAAGAGTTACTCACCTGCGCAGCTTACACCGGGGCGTCCTCTTGGGCCTCCAGGGCTTGGCAGAGTTTGGGCTCCGATTCTTTGCCCACCAGCAGAAACACAAAAGTCCTTCCAGGGTTCCCAGGGAGGGCAATTCAAACTGACCAATCAAGATCCTTGGGGGACGGGATCCTCCGGATAAGCTCTACTTCATAAACTGGTTTATGGGGGAGGGACAGTGAAGCCGGAGAGGCAGCCCGGAAGGCAAAGAGATGTAAATCTGGGCACTTTGGCTGATCCTTCGTGCACTTCCTTGGAGTGAATCTCACTGAAAGTCTTTTGGGCTCAAGCTGCACGAAGCCAGGAAATGGGAAGCTAAGGTTTAACAGCCATCCCCCATGATCAGAAATGTTGTGCAAAATCACACATTTGCTTTCAACTTACTCACATGTCTCCTTGGTCTTTCAGGCCTAACTCTAGATGGGGAAGATGGAGGGTCTGGAACTAATAAATGAGATGCCTGCTGCATCAGACCTTCATCTAGCCCAGCACTCTGTTCACGCAGTGGCCAAAGTACTGCTCATGGGAAACCCACAAGCAGGACATGAGGGCAACAGAACCCTCCCACCCATGTTCCACAGCAACTGATATACATAGATGACAACGTGACCCACAGGGGTATTGCCTTTTGAGCTAAACATCATCGCTTAGTGTGTCGTGTGAACTGTTCCTAACCATGGAGGCCACCAAGGTTTAAACACGCCCACTAACCATTGGCTGCAAAAGGGTTAGAGGCTTAGCCGTGACTTAGCGTGTTGTCCGAAAAGGCCCATAGGCAAACTGTCTTTGATACTGGAGGTAGCAGATAGCCCATAGGACTAGTAGCCATTGAGAGCCATCTACTCCATGAACTTGTTTAAGCCCCTTTTATAGCCATCCAAAATGGGGTCCATCTTGTGGAAGTGAATTCCAGAGTTTAACTCTGAGCTGTGAGAAGAAGTCCTTCCTTTTATTTGTCATAAATTGCTCACCAATCAGCTTTTGGGGATGGCCCTGGGTTCTAGCATTATACAGATAATATAAACATAGTATTATAAAAAATAAGTAGGTTTGTATGGTACCAATAGGCCCCTAGCATCAAGAGTCTCACTCAGGCCAAAGTCCTAAGGCAGTCAGTGGAGGCTGGTGGTTCCGATGTCAGTGGGGCCGTGAATCCGCTCCGGGTTTCACTCGGAACCCACTAGCGCTCTAAGGAAGCTGTCCAAGAACACTTTGGATAGCTCCTTTAGAGTTCTGATGGAAACCTGGAGTGGATCCACACACCCCACTGCCATCACAGCCACCAGCCTCCACTGAATGGAGTAAAGCCCTGTCCACGCATCCAAGAGAATGTGTGATGGTTTAAAATGTGTCTTGGAATGGGGCTGTGCACTCTCTGTGTGCCCAGGAACCCTAAAAAGGCAGGGGCTGCAATCACGCAGAGAGTTGTATTTACATTCGAGTTGTATTGACATTCAACTGCTATTTAGTTCAGATGCTACCATGTATAAATAGACATAAATATACGATGTGCGCTTGACCGTCTTCTTGAAGATAAAATCAGGAATGCTTGAGTGCCAGAGAAGAAATAAAATCACCAGGTCCACTCACTGACAGTCAAGTGGTTGGTGGCATATTTTCGTATGTACGTTGTAAATGCTGTATTAAATCTACTTCTAATGCTTTCACAAAGCCAGAATTGAAGCAAATGGTCAGTGTTATGCAGAGAGAGATGCCTGAGGAAGAGAAAGAGGGATTGAACTATTGATGGCAATATAAGTTCAATGTGGTTGGTGGGCCTAGAAAGCCCAAAGGCGGAGCTAAGAAAACAAGGCCAGAAGCCTTGATATTCCTGCTCTGTATGTAGGCCTCTGACTGTCAAAACTTATTGATATATAAGGAGGACTGACCATGCAGTCCGATCTGACATTGCCATTGACTTAGATGCTAAATATTTGGAATGCATCGTTTAAGGGCTCAATCCTTTGTGAATAGTCATTATATCAAAAATGCCGCTCTACATTTCTGTTTCAGAGAAAGGATTTGTCTGCTTCATCTAGCAGCACTGCTTTGGAGGGGGACAGAAAGAGGAGACACCGTACTGCAGCTGCCAGGGTCTCCTCCCCAACTCCAGGAATGTTCACCTTTCTCTTCTCCACACTCTATTTTTCGAGCATCTAGACATAGCCACAAAGGCTATAACCGATATAGCCCTCCACAAAGGCTATAACCGATAAGGGAGCAGAGTTTCCTGGCTCCGAGGAAGAAAAATAGCTAGCAGGGTGATCAATACTCTTGGTTCAAAGTGTTCTAACACAAAACCAAAATCCCTCATGCATTGGAGACATCCTTATGTACTGTTAACTAGAAGTTGTGAATTTGTGGGTTTACATTATGTTGGACAATGGCAGCTGGTGGGACGGAACCAAGGGGTTGCCATAGGCGGAAAAAACTGTGTCATTGTCATGTCTAACCCTACTGCCGCTGTTATGGGAGAAGGTGTTTCAGGTAATCAATCAGAATCAGATTCGGACCTAGAGGAGGCGGCGCCAGACACCAGCCAGCCCGTACAAGAGGCGGAGGAAGCTCTCATGGGTGATTCACCAGCTGGGAGTCAGCCCTCTCCAGAGCTTATCTCCTCAAGGCCAAATCCAATACACAGTGGGAAGTGAGCTTTCTTCCGGAGGAGAGCGCCCCGACAAGCTAACTGATGCAAAAGTCCGCTGGAAGCTAAAACGCAAAGCGGAAGGAAGGTGTGAGAAAGTCAGTCAGACTAGGATTGCCCCAGAACCTGTGTCCGCACCAGGCTCTCTGAAATTACAGGAGTTTGGGAAGGCGCTTCCTGTTTACCTTGGTCGGACAATTGTCTTGCTTAGTTTGCATAGTTTTGCCTAGGGGGAAGTTTCCAAGAGATTAGTCTCTCTTCAGGTAGAAGAGATGATTGGTGCTTAATAAAAGCTTTGTGGATTATCTAGCAGGCCTCTTCATTTGTCTCCCATCAAAAGCAGGAGCTTTCTGAGAAACACCACAGTCATCATGATGCTGAACAGATCCTCCAATCAACCACATGGTGATAATGACAACATTACTCATAGGAGGCAATGTTGAGACCGCAAATTTTATGGCTGAAGACCTCTGGCAGCATTTTAACCCCCTCAAGTTTCCTCCAGCTGGAATCACACGGACACGTTCATGTCCTTTCACACTCTTTTTATGAGACAGATTTCATTCAAAAATAATTATTTGGATTTGTAAATCCTTCCTACATTAAGATGGAACACATTAACAATTCATTAGTAATTATTTTCTCTTTCAAAAATCCAATATCCAATAAATTCATCCACCCGTTAGAAGCTTCTTTTACCCAATTACATTCCTATGTATATTTTGTTAAAGCTGAGGCTGTTTATTAACATTCACATAGTTAATTCATTTGTAAATGTTCTCCCTTTTTCGGTTACACTAATAACCAGTCAATTCCTCAACTCAGGCATTGTCCACACAGAACATTAGTATGGTGTCTGTCAAGAATGAATTCTCTAATGGGTTCTCAGACTGTGAGTCCTCCTGGAGCATTCTCCACCCTCAAGGCATTATAAATTGTTTCTTTCCGGAATGAATCCTCTGATGTCTGTTCAACTTGTCTTTCGCGCTGAAGCACTTCCCGCACTGAGAACATTCGTATGGTTTCTCTCCAGAATGAATTCTCTGATGTCTGTTCAACTTGTCTTTCTCGCTGAAGCACTTCCCGCACTGTGAACATTTGAATGGTTTCTCTCCAGTATGAGTTATCTGATGTTTCTTCAACTTGGCTTTACTGCTGAAGCACTTCCCACACTGAAAACATTTGTATGGTTCCTCTCCAGTATTTCTCTGATGTCTCTCCAACTTGGTTTTCTCGCTGAAGCACTTCCCACACTGAGAACATTTGTATGGTTTCTCTCCAGTATGAGTTCTTTGATGGATCTTTAAAATTCTTAGCCAAGCGAAGCTTTTCTCACACTCAGGACATTTGTACGGTTTTTCTCCAGTATGAGTTCTACAATGGCTCTTCAACGTGCTTCCCTCCCTGAAGCACCTCCCACAATGAGGACATTTGTACGGTTTCTCTCCAGAATGAATTTTCTGGTGTCTCTGCAATTTGGATCTCTGCGTGAAGCACCTCCCACACTGAGAACATTTGTATGGTTTCTCTCCAGTATGAGTTCTATGATGGGTTTTCAAAACACTTAGATGAGTGAAGCTTTTCTCACACTCTGTGCATTTGTACGGTTTCTCTCCAGTATGAGTTCTACAATGGCTCTTCAACGTTCTTCCCTCCCTGAAGCACCTCCCACACTGAGAACATTTGTATGGTTTCTCTCCAGAATGAATTCTCTGGTGTCTTCTCAAACCGTCTCTCTTAGTGAAGCACCTCCCACACTGAGAACATTTGTGTGGTTTCAATCTAGTATCAATTTTCTCATGTCTAGTAAAGATTTCCTCAGACTCAGGATCTTCACGCCCCCTCTCTGCAGTATGTAGTTGCTCATGATTCATCAATTCTTCTCTCTGGTGGAAGCATTTCCGACAATGAGAACATTCATATGGTCTCCCCCCGCTTTGTATTTCTTGATTACGCTTTAGAGAATTTGAATAAAGAAAGCTCTGTACACACTCAGTAGAGGTTTGAGATTTGTCTTCTGGGTGGTTAATCTGAAGTCCATTCGAATTACCCTCTCTGCTATTCTCAGAAAATTCAGATTTACACCCACTTTTAATAGTTTGTTGATACTGACCAAAGCTTGGATTTCGCTGGAGATTTTCATCTGTCATGGGGCATTCGTCCTGGTCCTCCCTGGCATCTATCATATCAGGTTGTAACTTGTAGCGATATCGTCTACCGTACTTGGAGAACATGGGCATGTCGTCCCTTGTGCGTCCCTTGGAAGGTGGGCTAATTGCAGCCCTAAGATCTTCCGTGACTTTATGACATTCATTCTCTCTTCCCTCTGGCTCCGTCTCCTGTCCCTTTTTGGACTTGCATCCTTCTTCGTGCATCTCAGCTGTCTCCAGCACATTCTCTTGGCCCAACTGTGATGCATTCCTGGACACAGCCTGTGGCTTGTTTCCTCCATACTGACAGTCCTCCATCTTGACCTTACTTCCCTTCCTGTCGCCTGCGGAAATGGAAAAAGAAATAGTTCTCATTCTCTGCCCAGCTCTTTTCAACACAACCACAGCCTCCGTTTGCCTGACTGGTCCTAATCTAAGGCATCTCTGTCTCTGCTGCATCCAGGTCTCTTTCTATTTCTGTAAGCCTTTCAAACCCTCTTTTATTCTTAAATTAATAGCATAAGATAAGGCAAATATTAGATAAATTAATTTAAAATATTAATTACAAATAAAGACTGGTGACATTATGTTCTCGGTGAAGGAAGCCAGGACCAATACAGTATTGTGAGTCCTGTGAGACATACACAGAAAACTGTAACCAATGGTGCCCCTCTGCCAGCGGAAGAGATGCCAGTGGCAGATGGAATTTCCCTTCAGCCTACTGCACAGTCCCCACATCTGCTCTACACGGTTGGGAGACCCCGAATGCCAATTCCCAGGCTTCCATGGGAGCCATCTCTGATTACAACCCGGTTTAGGTTTTGTGTTTCCCCCCAGATATATACATATTTGGAATTCGATGACCACGCTTTCTGGCAATCCATGCTTTGGAACTGCTCTTTCTATCCACTCTTCTCAGTTCTTAAAATGACAAATGGCCTCAGTTATTCTTTCCTGCATCGATGGGACTTGAGCAAAAGCGCTCCTTACGTAACGGCTCTACGTTCCCCCCGTCCTCCTGCAGGACTTGCCAGACTGTGGTCTGTTGGGCTGGCTGGGGCAAATCTGGGCTGACGATCTGCAAACACAGGCGACTTCCACGGACATCTATCTCTTCCTGCAGGGAGGAAAATAGGCAGAAGGAAGGACACTGTGGCAAAACCTCAAACAATTAATTCCACAAATATCAGTCCATGGATATACATTCTGTGAAATGAATGAATGGAGTACACTGCCCCGTGCCACCCGAACATTTACAATTATTGTTTTAGAGACAGTTCTGGATCCACGAGCACCCCCAAACTATGAACCCGATCCTTTAGGGAGAGCGAAACCTCAATCCGTCTTGTCTGGATTGAGTCTGTTTATTGGCCCACCCCCATCCACCATGATTCAGAACAGCCACTGCCTCACCTGGGTTTGATGAAAAGTAGAGGTAGAGCTGGGTGTCATCCGCATATATTCAGTGAAACAAATTAATGGAGAAAACTGCCCCATCCCACCCGAACATTTTAGAGATAAACTTGAGAAAAGAGGTGGCTGGTTGCAAGATTTCGTTTTTGCCTCTGGCCGCAACCCCATTGTTACTTCCGAGATCAGGGCTCTGCAGGCCTTCTCCCAGCTGCTTGGAAATGAAAACATCCCATTGGCGAAGTTCCTCAAATTCCAGCATCTCTGTTACCCTGAATCACCAGAACGTCCCCTACCACTTTCACACCAGTTTGGTCCATTTCTTGTTCTTCAGGAAGAAGTGAAGAATTTGAAAAGCTGGGGAATTGGCTTCCGCTGCCTGGGAAGGACAGAAGGAGGATTTTACTAAGGGAAGCAGCCCCTTCTTTCCTTTGTGCTTAGGATAGCTGGGATTATTATTTTACTCATAACATTAATAAACAGAGGGAAGAATTATTGTCAACAAAATTGAAATGATTCCGAGATCCCTGAACTTCTAAAATAGTGACATGGGTGCTAGATTTCAAACGAAAAAGGCACCGTAGGAACAATGGTCGTCTCTGGTGTTAATAGATCATTTGAAAATTAGCTACTTCCCCAAGTTAAAAAAACAACAACGCTACTGGAAGCTCCTTCTAGGAACACCGTTAATCTTCACATGTGCCTGCATGCAGAAACAACTGTGCTGTAAGGAGGAGTCAACTTCTGAGTTACAAGATTGGGTTGTTATCTGGAATAATGGTAAAAGAGCAATGCACAGGAGACTTATGCTCCCCATGGTTTTAATTTCTGTGAACCGCCCAGAGAGCTCCGGCTATTGGGCGCTATAAACATGTAATAAATAAATACAATAAAAGAGCAATGCACAGGAGACAGATAAAAAACTGGGAGAGCACTGAAGGTGCTCTTGACAAAGGCACGGCTTCCTGTGATACACACTGCTTTTGTCCTACTGTAATCCCTAGGACACCTTTGCAGGATTTTTTCTTTAAAACCCCCCACTGGAAAACCGCTTTTTCAGTTATGACAGTCTATGAGTATAACACAGAAACAAAAGAGAAGAAATTCCCAAATGGGGTGTATAAGCGTTTTAAATAAACTTGAATGAGCTTCTTTACGTATACATATGACACATATGTAGTCCAAGCATCGCACAATCACAAAAGTAGCATCACCGTTTTGCTCGGGTTCTTTGTAGATCTCTCCCTTCACAGGATCTGAGGGTTCTTCAAACTCCTCCTTCAGCGGCCCCTGAAACAGGCAGGATGATTCTACTCAGAACAGAGGGCAAGAAACACTTTCTGCTCATCTGAATAAAAAAAGGTTTAACAGTGTTTGAATTCATTGAATATAGTATTTGCTGCTTCAAAACACCCTGCGCTAAGGAAGGATATATCTGTAATCAATAAAATATTAGTAATAATAATAACAGGAATATTGTAATGTACTGTATGTGGCAATACACTACAATGGGGGAAGTTTCTACAATTGTAGAACTTCTGAAAACAATGAAAAGGCTCTGATTTAAATTGGCAATTGGTGTCCAAAGTTCAGCTTGTCATTAGCTAGGTTTGATCACTTCTGCCCATATTTAACTGAATAACTGCAGATGCTTTCAGCTACCTTATGTACATTCCTCGTCATTTCTGAGATTCTAGGAATAAAATATTGAAACCTCACCTGCCAGGCTGCTGTCACAGCTATCTGCTGGCTCATGAGGAAGTCCTCAGCCAGGGCCACGGCCTGGGAGCAGGTGTCCGGCCCTCCTGCCCGGATCCAGCCCTGGAGGTCCACTGGCAGGCTGGCCAGGAACTGCTCCAGGATCAGCAGCTCCAGGATCTGCTCCTTGCTGTGTCTCTCCGGCTTCAGCCACTGCCGGCAAAGCTCCTGGACTTGGCTGTGAATCCTCCTGGGATCTCTGACCTCCTGGCAGCAGAATTGCCTGAAGTGCTGGCGCTGCGCCTCCATCCTCAGGGCTTCCTCTTGCAAGATGGCCGCCTTCACTTTCCCATAGTCCTCCTGATCTCTGGCTTCCAGGCTGCTAAAGGCCTCTTCTGCTTCCCCGCTCAGTGCTGGCAGGAGCCGGGCCGCCCACTCTCCTCTAGGCCACCGGCAGGCCTTGGCCACTTGCTCAAAGGAGGCCAGAAAGGCCTTGGTGTCATCCCATGGCTCCATCTCTGACATCCCTGGGCTTCCCCATGTTGTGTGAAGGGGCTGCAGTGTCCTCAGGAACTCCTGCCATTGGGCTTCCCAACGCTGTTGCATCCCCCAGGTTGTTTCCCCTTTGCCCTCTTGTGATGTGTCCCATCCTGGTCGCTCTGTCGCGTATTCTGGCTGAACTGCACTGGAGGCTTTTCCGGCTCTGCCTGGTCCTTCTTCTAGTTCTGGGCCTGCAGGTTTTCTCCCCTTCATCGCTTTCTCTTCTAGCTCTGCCCTCTCAAATCTAGAGTTAGAGTATTTCCAAATTAGACATTTTTAGAGGAATATCTTTCTCATAACCAATATTTAAAAGGTTAAAAAACTAATTTTGAAATATAGTGAAAATTCCTATCCATTGTTTACAAAATATTTAAAAATAAAATAAAGTATGACACAGAACCAGAACAAATGAAAGAGTTCATAATGAGAAGAATATTTGGAACTGAAGTCACACATTCACACCAAACAAGATGCTGCTTTAAAGAACCTAATATGACGGTAAGTGTTCAAGTAATAAACATATAAGGTTTTTTTCAGAGTTTCTCATGTACGGGTCAAAGTGAGATAGACAGACAGACAAAATTAGTATTACCAATGGTGGGAAATATTCTGTGGGTAAAAGTTTCTGGACAAACAATCAAATTTGTAATAGAATTGCTGGCAATGTTTGTAGTTGATGTCAGGCAGCTTCCTGTTCGTGGCCACTCCTTCTCATTTTTATATGAAATGTGACCAGGCATTATGTCTTCACCTCCACCTTGCAAGGTAGGACAGGCTGCAAGCCACATTTTGTCCAAAAGCAATGCCTCAACTACCCCTCTCTTTGAAAAATTCCTTTCACGTGTCCTCAGGACTCATGGGTACTGTACAATATAGGCAGAAGAAATGGATCCCTTTCCACAACTTTCTTGAACCTAGTCAGCAGTTTTACCAAGCAGTCCATATCACGGTTAGGTCAGAGTCCAGGCTAGGCCAGAAAATCAAAACAACTCCAACACATTTATTAAATAGGGTGACCATATGAAAAGGAGGACAGGGATCCTGTATCTTTAACAGTTGTATTAAAAAGGGAATTTCAGCAGGTGTCATTTGTATATATGGAGAACCTGGTGAAATTTCCTCTTCAATATACCACTTGGACTTCTGCCTTTGGGAGCAGGACAATCCCATCAGCCCTGTTGCCAGTCCACTTAATCTCTCTTTCTCTTTTCCATCTTCCCTCCTGAACTCCTTTTCCTTGTGTGTCATGTCTTTATTAGACTGTAAGCCTGAGGGCAGGGACTGTCTTTTTTGCTAACTAATTGTAAGCCGCTCTGAGAGCCTTTTTTGGCTGAGGAGCGAGGTATAAATATGAGAAATAATAATAATAATAATAATAATAAATCTGCAGGTGCCCTGCCTTCTTTTAAATCTGGTCATTCTAGTATAGCTCCTGCAGCTTTAACTGGTGTGATGAAGAGGAAATTTCACCTGGTTCCCCATATATACAAATGACACCTGCTGAAATTCAGTTTTTAATACCACTGTTAAAGATACAGAAGCCCTGTCTTCCTTTTCATAGGGTCACCCTATAGTAAAGTACCAAGCAGAGAGAAGCTGCTTAAAAAACAAAGGGACATCAAACTAGCTTACCATAACTTCTTTAACTGCCTAAGGAGCTGGTTTGCCAGGCAGCCCAGCGCACGGAGAGGCCGGAATCCAGGCGAAACTAGAGAGCCAAATCAACCCCAACGTATTTCTTAAACGACCAAGCCGAGAGAAGTTGCTCTAAAATATAAAAATGAAACATCAAACTAGCTGGCGATAACTTGCTGACTAGAGCCTGAAGAGTTACTCACCTGCGTGTCTTACACCTGGGCGTCCTCTTGGGCGTCCAGGGCTTGGCAGAGTTTGGGCCCCGATTCTTTGCCCACCAGCAGAAACACAAAAGTCCTTCCAGGTTTCCCAGGGAGGGCAATTCAAACTGACCAATCAAGATCCTTGGGGGACGGGATACTCCCAAGTAATCTCTACTTCATTTATTTTATTTTATTTTGTTTTATTTATTTTATTTTAAATTTATTTATTTATTTATTTATTAATCAACTCCAACACATAAAGTACCAAGCAGAGAGAAGCTGCTCAAAAAACAAACTAGCTCACCATAACTTCCTGCCTGGCATTTCTTCTCATTTATGTGTTAAATCTAACAAAATCCTAAATCTGACAAATCTGTCTACACTTCCACCCTGCAAGGTAGGACAGGCTGCAAGACGCATTTTGTCTCTGCTCCCCAAAAGTAGTGCTTCAACCATCCCTGTGCCTTTCCAATAGCCCTTCAGATGCCCAGGGAAGGTCAGGCTCGGGGTTATTATCTAGAGGGAGAAGGATGGGCCCCATTTCAGAACTTTCTTTAATCTCTTTAACAGCCTAAGGAGCAGGTTTGCCAGGCAGCCCAGCGCACGGAGAGGCCGGAATCCAGGCGAAACTAGAGAGCCAAATCAACCCCAACGTATTTCTTAAACAACCAAGCCGAGAGAAATTCTCTAAAATATAAAAATGAAACCTCAAACTAGCTGACTAGAGCCTGAAGAGTTACTCACCTGCGCGGCTTACACCTGGGCGTCCTCTTGGGCCTCCAGGGCTTGGCAGAGTTTGGGCCTCGACTCTTTGCCCACAAAAAAAGACACAAAAGTCTTTCTAGCGGATCGAGCGGTTCCCAGGGAGGGCAATTCAAACTGACCAATCAAGATCCTTAAGCTCTACTTCATTTTTGCGTAAACTGGTTTATGGGGGTTGGACAGTGAAGCGGGAGAGTCAGCCTGGAAGGCACAGAGATGTAAATTTGGGCACTTTGGCTGATCCTTTGTGCATTTCCTTGGAGTAAACGCACTGAAAGTCTCCTTTTTGGCTTAAGCTGCACAAAGCCAGGAAGCCAAAGTTTAACAGCCATCCCCCGTGATCAGAAATGTTGTGCAAAATCACACATTTGCTTACAATTTACTCACACGTCTCCTTGGTCTTTCAGGCCTAAGTCTAGATGGGGAGGATGGAGGGTCTGGAACTAATAAATGAGATGCCTGCTGGATTAGACTCTGCCGCTAAGATCATCTTCCTGGCCCGCCGCTCTGACCATGTCACTCCGCTTCTGAAATCTCTTCATTGGCTCCCAATTCACTCCAGAATCCAATATAAACTTCTCCTGTTGACCTTCAAAGCTTTTCATGGTCTAGCTCCTGCCTATCTCTCCTCTCTCATCTCACGCTATTGCCCCGCTCGTGCTCTTCGCTCCTCTGATGCCATGCTTCTTGCCTGCCCAAGGGTCTCTACTTCCCTTGCTCGGCTTCGTCCATTTTCCTCTGCTGCCCCTCATGCCTGGAATGCTCTTCCAGAACACTTGAGAACTACCAACTCAATCACAGCTTTTAAAACACAGCTAAAAACTTTTCTTTTCCCTATAGCTTTTAAACTTTGAGTTTGTTCTGACTCTATACTGTTAGCTTCACCCTTCCCGGTGCCTGTTTACACTTCCCTGTGCCTGTTTGCATTCTCTTTCCCCCATTATTGTTTACTACAACTTTATTAGATTGTAAGCCTATGCGGCAGGGTCTTGCTATTTACTGTGTTATCTGTACAGCACCATGTACATCGATGGTGCTATATAAATAAATAAAAAAAATAAAAAAAATAAAAATAGACCTTCATCTAGCCCAGCGCTCTGTTCACACAGTGGCCAAAGAACTGCTCATGCGAAACCCACAAGCAGGACATGAGCGCAACAGCACCCTCCCACCCATGTTCCACAGCAACTGGTATACATAGATTGTACCTGCAGGTTTGTTGGTTGCTCTATCAGCCAGCCCTCGGGCCTCCTGATGCTGTTCTTAAATGCCAGATAATAAGATCTCCCTCATCCAGGATTTAATTGTGGATGAGGCAGCCGATCTGGCATGTATAACCGAGACCTGGGTGGGTGAGCAGGGAGGAGTCAGTCTATCCCAGCTATGCCCACCTGGGTACCTGGTTTAGCATCAGGGTAGACCTGAGGGCTGGGGACGGGGTGGGGGGTTGCTGTGGTCTATAGGAATTCTATCTCCCTCTGCAGGCTCCCTGTCCATGTGACTACTGGTCTGGAGTGTTTGCACCTTGTGTTGGGTCAGCGGGACAGATTAGGGATTCTGTTGGTGTACCGCCCACCCTGCTGCTCAACAGACTCCCTAGCTTAGCTGACGGAGGTGGTCTTGGCTGCACTGCTGAGATCCCCCAGACTGTTGGTTCTGGGGGGTGTCAACATTCATGCCGAGGGTGCCTTATCCGGAGCGGCTCAGGATTTCATGGTCTCCATGACAACCATGGGACTGTCCCAACATGTCATCGGCCCAACGCATGTAGCGGGGCACACTCTTGACCTGTTTTTCACAACTGGACATGGAGATGGTGATCTGGAAGTGGGGGACCTTACATCAGTCCCTTTGTCATGGTCGGATCACTGCTTGCTGAGGTTTAGACTTACAGCAGCTTTTCCCCTCTGCAAGGGTGGAAAGGAAAGGAAAGGAACCTCTCGTGCAAGCAATGAGTCATTACTGACTCTTGGAGGGATGCCACCTTTTGCTGGCATTTTCTTGTCAGGCCTTATAGCGGGGTGGTTTGCTATTGCCTTCCCCGGCTGTTATTACCTTTCCCCCAGCTAGCTGGGTACTCATTTTACCGACCTCTGGAGGATGGAAGGCTGAGTCGACCCGAGCCGTCTGCCTGAAACCAGCTTCCGCTGGGATCGAACTCAGGCCGTGGGGAGAGTTTCAGCTGCAGAAACTGCTGCTTTACCGCTCTGCACCACACGAGGCTTCTACTGCAAGGGTGGGGGACCTATTAAGATGGTCCGCCCCCGGAGACTAATGGATCCGGATGGTTTCCAAAGGGCTCTGCAGAGTTTTCCGGCTGATAGGGCTGGCTCTCCTGTCGAAACCCTGGTTGATCTGTGGAATGCAGAAATGACCCGGGCGGTTGACGCGATTGCTCCTGAGCGCCCTCTCCTGAGTAGAGCTCGTAGGGCTCCGTGGTATACCCCTGAGCTGAGAGCGATGAAACAAAATAGGAGACGGCTTGAGGGCAGGTGGAGACGAACTCCTAGTGGATGCAATCAAACATTGGTAAGTGCCTATTTTTGTTGTTCATTCGTTCAGTCGTTTCCGACTCCTCGTGACTTCATGGACCAGCCCACGCCAGAGCTTTCTGTCAGCCGTCGCCACCCCTAGCTCCCCCAAGGTCAAGTCTGTCACTTCCAGAATATCATCCACCCATCTTGCCCTTGGTCGGCCCCTCTTCCTTTTGCCTTCCACTTTCCCTAGCATCAGCCTCTTCTCCAGGGTGTCCTGTCTTCTCATTATGTGGCCAAAGTACTTCAGTTATGCCTTTAATACCATTCCCTCAAGTGAGCAGTCTGGCTTTATTTCCTGGAGTATGGACTGGTTTGATCTTCTTGCAGTCCAAGGCACTCTCAGAATTTTCCTCCAACACCACAGTTCAAAAGCATCTATCTTCCTTCGCTCAGCCTTCCTTATGGTCCAGCTCTCGCAGCCATAGGTTACTACGGGGAATACCATTGCTTTAACTATGCGGACCTTTGTTGTCAGCATGGTGTCTCTGCTCTTAACTATTTTATCAAGATTTGTCATTGCGCTCCTCCCAAGAAGTAGTATAGTAAGGCATATTCAGGTGCACTGAGGGCAGCAAAACAGCAACACTTTGCTGCCACTATTAAATCTTCAATTTGCCGCCCAGCGGAACTTTTCAGAGTTGTCCGGGGGCTATTGCACACTGGCCCCAAGGACCTGGTAGAACCATCTGAGGCCCGCTGTAATGAATTTGCTAGGCACTTCCAGAACAAAACCTTTTGCATCCACCAGGACTTAGACTCCAGTGTTATAGCAGGTGAACCTAGTGAGGTGTCCAGAGTACAGTCTTGTCCAGTTTTCTTGGATCAGTTTCAGTTGGTACAGCTCAAGGATGTGGACAAGGTGCTTGGACAGGTCCGTGCAACCACCTCTGTACTGGATCCTTGCCCCTCTTGGCTAATAAAAGCTAGTAGGGATAGGACAGCCGGCTGGGCCAAGGAGGTGATTAATGCCTTTCTACGAGAGGGAGTGGTCCCAGACTGTCTGAAAGAGGCAGTAGTGAGACCACTCCTGAAAAAAACTTCCTTGGACCCGGAAAATCTTAGTAACTACAGGCCGGTAGCAAATGTTCCATTCCTGGGCAAGGTCCTTGAGCGGGTGGTGGCAGGCCAGCTCCAGAAACTCTTGGATGAGACTGATTATCTGGATCCATTTCAGTCCGGTTTCAGGCCTGGCTTTGGCACGGAAACAGCCTTGGTCGCCCTGTATGATGACCTATGTCGGGAGAAAGACAGGGGGAGTGTGACTCTGTTGATTCTCCTTGATCTCTCAGTGGCTTTCGATACCATTGACCATGGTATCCTTCTGGAATGTCTGGCTGAGTTGGGAGTGGGGGGCACTCCATTGCAGTGGTTCCGCTCCTACTTGGCAGGTCGGCTCCAGAAAGTGGTGCTTGGGGGACATTGCTCAGCCTTGTGGACTCTCCAGTATGGGGTTCCGCAGGGGTCGGTCTTGTCCCCCATGCTGTTTAACATGTACATGAAACCGTTGGGTGTGGTCATCCGGAGTTTGGGAGTTTGGGAGGGGACGTCCGGATTTTCCAAAGAGCAGCTCTAATGGGACTTAACAAAAATGCTTATAACTCTGTCATTTTTTTAGATAAAGACATGAAACAGCACGATGGTAGGTCTTAGGAAGGGCTTTAGTCATACCAAATTTGAAAAAGATCCGTTCATCCATTGATTTTTAAGGAATTTTTTAAAAATTGAGGTTTTAAAATTATTTTTAAACCGTCATTTTTAAAGATAAAGAGCCAAAAGTTGGCACCATGATAGATTTTAGGTAGAGCTTCAGCCATACCAAATTTGAAACAGATCTGTTCATTCATTGATTTTTATGAATTTTTTTAAAATTTGAGGATTTAATTATTATTATTATTAAAAATGTTATTTTTAAAGATAAAGAGATGAAACTTGGCACCATGATTGCTCTTAACAAGGACTTTAGCTATGCCAAGTTTGAAACAGATCTGTCCATCCATTGAGTTTTAGGATTTTTTAAAAAGTTTGAGGTTTTAAAAATATTTTTTTTAAATGACATTTTTAAAGACAAAGGGCAGAAAGTTGGCCCCATGATAGCTCTTAAGGAGAGATTTAGACATGCCAAGTTTGAATGAGATCTGTTCATCCATTGTTTTTTTAGGATCTTTTTAAAAGTTCAAAGTTTTAAAACGATTGTGTTTTAAAACTGCTGGAGCCATATCCTTCAAACTCAGGTTGTCAAACCTCCTCTTTGGGTTGTTGCACATTGAGCAGTTTCAGCCCTTGGCATTAAGGAGATCTCCAGTCATTAGGTAAGAGGTCTTGGGCAAGCAGGGCACCTTTCCTGTTGCAGATTTGGTGTGCAGTCGGGTACCTGGAGCTCAGCAGAGGCAAGGCATCCACAAATCAAAATGACATTGAATCTCTCACTTGTTCTTTATTTCAGTGATTTTAACATTAAGATGTTATGTAGAACAGATTTGTCTTAAATGTGTGCTGTAAAATCAGACATGTGACCAAGGCTATGTTCAGGTGGGTACGCCCCCTTAGTGCTGGACACGCCCCCTTGGGGGGCGGCCATGTTGTTTTCCTTTTTGGTTTCCAAAATATGGTCACCCTAGTTTAATGCTAAAACGGTAATATCAACCAGGAAATGCTTGATTGCAATTTCTGACTGTCAGGACTTCTTGATATATAAGGAGGACTGACCATGCTGTCCAATCTGACATTGCTGGAAAAGTCATGGACCATGTTGTTAAGGTATAATGAAGAAGTTTTCTTTCATCTGTCTTTGTTTTGCTTTAGAACTTTGCTAACTGCTAATTAGTTCGGATACTACCGTGTCTAAATATACCTGCTTTTCACACTGCCAGTTAAGAAGTTGTCTGTAGGACTTTCTCCATACAGCTGTATTACGCTCAATAAAACAGAGTTGCCTTACAACCAAAGTGGATTTTTATCTTTGATACCTGCAAAATGTCAGTTTACTTAGATGTGAAGTACTTGGAATGCATCGTTTAAGGGCTCAATCCTTTGTGGATAAGTCAGCATATCCCTCCATGCTCCTGCCGCTCTGCATTTCTGTTTCAGAGAAAGGATTTGTCTGCTTCGTCTGCAGCACCGCTTTAGCGGGGGAGGGAAAGAGGAGACACCGTACAGAAGCTGCCCTGGTCTCCTCCACGAGCATGTAGACATAGCCAGTGCAGTTCCCTCCACAAAGGCTACAACAGATAGGGGAGCAGAGATTCCTGGCTCCAAGGTCAGAGCCTTGTCTATGACCTCAGAGCCAGGAAATAGAACTATCCCCTATGCCTCACTTCCACCACTGGTCTCCTCTCGGTGCTATTGCTGCCATCCCCACAAGAGCACAAGAGGCCAGATAATGCAAGAAGCTGCCAGGAATTTCATGGGGATGGCGGTGGTGGCGAGGGGACATCTAGCCTCTGCTCTTTGGCCACGGTAAGTACAGCCCTCACCCCCACTGCATGCTAGGAGGTGTAGGCTGTATGGGGGCCTAGGGCTTTGAGAGAAAATGGCAGATTTGTCCTAAAATGGCCGCTGAGGTCTGTGTTTTGCATTCAGAGCTTGGACTTTGCATGCCCCTAATAGCCAGTGCAGTTCTCTCCACACTGGCTACAATGGATAGGGGAGCAGTTTCCTGGCTCTGAGGTCAGAGCCTTGTCTCTGACCAAAGAGCCAGAAAATAGACTATCCTATGCCCCCCCCCCCGATGCTGTCTGGGGAGGGGCATAGCATTGGTCCCTTAGCATCCTTAAAGTCTTTGCAAGAGAGGTTGATGGAGAGCAAAGTAGATGGCAGCACTGCACGATGCCCTCCGCCCATCAGCCTCAGTTAGTGCCAACTTCCACTCCATTCCACTGTGGTCAGTTTCCAAGATAGTCCTCTACTGTAGATCCATTTACAGTGGAAGTTTCCCATTAGAACTCCTGCAGAATATCAGAAAATTGTTACTGATCCACCATGGGATATTTTCTTCTATTCTTTCAGATTCTCTACTCGGCAGAAAAATAGCTAGCAGGGGGATCAATACTCTTGGTTCAAAGTGTTCGATCACAAAACCAAAATCCCTCAGGCATAGGAGACATCCTTGTGTACTGTTATCTAGTGGTTGTGAATTGGTGGGTTTACATTATGTTGGACAATGGCAGCTGGTGGGACGGAACCAAGGGGTCACAATAGGAGTAAAAAACTGCATCATTGTCGTGTCTAACCCTACTGCCGCAGTTTTGGGAGAAGGTGTTTCAGGTAATCAATCAGAATCAGATTCAGACCTAGAGGAGGCAGCACCAGACACCAGCCAGCCTGTGCCACTGGGGGAGGAAGCTCTTATGGGTGATTCATTAGCTGGCAGTCAGCCCTCTCCAGAGCTTATCTCCTCAAGGCCAAATCCTACACACTCAGGGGGAAGTGAGCTTTCTTCTGGAGGAGGGCGCCCCGACAAGCTAGCTGATGCTAGGGTCCGCCGGAAGCTTAGTGAACCGCCCAGAGAGCTTCGTCCATTGGGCGGTATAGAAATGTAATAAATAAATAAATAAATAAATAAATAAATAAATATAAAATAAAATAAAATGCACAGAGCGGAAGGAAGGCGTGAGAAAGTCAGTCTGACTAGGATTGCACCAGAACCTGCCTCCGCACCAGTTATGGGAGTTTGGGAAGGGGCTTCCTGTTTTCTTTGGTCAGACAATTGTCTCACTTAGTTTGCATAGTTTTGCCTAGGGGGAAGTTTCCAAGAGATAAGCCTCTCTTCAGGTAGAAGAGATGTTTACTAGTTAGTAAAAGCTTCGTGGATTACCTAGCAGACCTCATCATTTGTCTCCCATCAAAAGGAGGAGCTTTTGTCATGGTGATAATGACAACATTCCTCATAGGAGGCAGCATTGAGACCAGAAATTTCAAGGCTGAAGGCCTCTGGCAGCATTTTAACCCCCTCAAGTTTCCTCCAGCTGGAATCACACAGACAAGTTCATGCCCTTTCACACTCTCTTTATGAGACAGATTTCATTCAAAAAATTATTTGGATTTGTAAATCCTTCCTGCATTAGGATGGAATACATAAACAATTCATTACTATTTTTTCTCTCTTTCAAAAATCCAATATTCAATGAATTCATCCACCCTTTAGAAGCTTCTTTTACCCAATTACATTCCTATGTATATTTTGTTAAAGCCGAGGCTGCTTATTAACATTCACATAGTTAATTCATTTGTAAGTATGCCCTCTTCTTCGGTTACACTAATAACCAGTCAATTCCTCAACTCAAGCATTGCCCACACTGAGAACATTGGTATGGTGTTTCTCAAGAATGAATTCTCTAATGGGTTCTCAGACTGTGAGTCCTCCAGAAGCATTCTCCACACTCAAGGCATTATAAATGAATTATGCGATGTTTGCTCAAGTGGTTTTTCTCGAAGAAACACTTCCCACACTGAAAACATTTGTATGGTTTCTCTCCAGTATGAGTTCTCTGATGTCTATTCAACTTGGTTTTCTCGTTGAAGCACTTCCCACACTGAGAACATTTGTATGGTTTCTCTCCAGTATGAATTCTATGATGGACCTTCAAACTGCATGCCTGAGAGAAGTTTTTCCCACACTCAGAACATTTGTACGGTTTCTCTCCAGTATGAGTTCTCTGATGTCTCTTCAACGCGAGTCCCCCGAATAAACACTTCCCACACTGAGAACATTCAGATGATTTCAATCTAGTATGATTTTTTTCGTGTCTAGTGAAGATTTCCTCAAACTGGGGATCTTCATGCCCCCTCTCTCCAGTATGAAGCTGCTCATGATTTATCAATTCTTCTCTCAGGTGGAAACATTTGCTACAATGAGAACATTCATATGGCCTCCCCCCACTTTGAATTTCTTGATTACGCTTTAGTGACTTTGTATAAATAAAGCTTTGTACACACTTAGTAGAGGTTTGAGATTTCTCTTCTGATTGGTTAATCTGAAGACTATTCCGATTAGCCTCTTTTTCATTCTCAGAAAATTCTGATTTACGCCATCCTTTAATTGTTCGTTGATGCTGATCAAAGCATGGATTTCGCTGGAGATTTTCATCTGTCATGGGGCATTCGTCCTGATCCTCCCCGGTATCTATCATATCAGGTTGTAACTTGTAGCGATATCGTCTACCATACTTGGAGAACATGGGGATGTTGTCCTTTGTGCGTCCTTCGGAAGGGGGACTAACATCAGCTGTAAGAACTTCCGTGACTTTATGACATTCCTTGTCTCTTCCCTCCGTCTCCTGTCCCTTTTTGGACTTGCATCCTTCTTGGTGTATCTCAGCTGTCTCCATCACATTCTCTTGGCCCATCTGTGATGCTTTCCCAGACATATCCTGTGGCTCCGTTCCTCCATACAGACAATCCTCCATCTTGACCTTGCTTCCCTTCCTGTCGCCTGTGGAAAAAGAAAAAGAAATGGTGCTCATTTTCTGCCGAGCTCTTTTCAACACAACCACAGCCTCCGTTTGCCTGACTGGTCCTAATCTAAGGCATCTCTGGCTCTGCTGCATCCAGGTCTCTTTCTATTTCTGTAATCCTTTCAACCCCCTCCTTTATTCTTAAATTATAAGATAATTGAAGCATAAGATATAAATGTAATAAATAAGGCAAATATTAGATAAATTAATTTAAAATATTAATTACAAATAAAGACTGGTGACATTATGTTCTCGGTGAAGGAAGCCAGGACCAATACAGTATTGTGAGTCCTGTGAGACATACACAGAGAGCTGTACCCAATGGTGCCCCTCTGCCAGCGGAAGAGATGCCAGTGGCAGACGGAATTTCCCTTCATCCTACTGCACAGTCCCCACATCTGCTCTACACGGTTGGGGGACCCCGAATGCCAATTCCCAGGCTTCTATCAGAGCCACCTCTTGATTAAAACCCATTTTAGGTTTTGTGTTTCCCCCCAGATATCGATATACGTGGAAATCGAACGAGGACCATGATTTAAGACAATCGACGCTTTGGAACTGCTCTTTCTATCCACTCTTCTCAGTTCTTAAAATGACAAATGGCCTCAGTTATTCTTTCCTGCCTTGACAGGACTTGAGCAAAAGAGCTCCTTACCTGAAGTCTCTACGTTCCCCCCGTCCTCCTGCAGGACTTGACAGACTGTGGTCTGTTGGGCTGGTCGGGGCAAACTCTGGCTGACGATCCGCAAACACAGGCGACTTCCACGGACATCCATCTCTCCCTGCAGGGGCAAAAATAGGCAGAAGGAAGGACACTATGGCAAAACCCCAAACAATTAATTCCACAAATATCAGTCCATGGATATACATTCCGAGAAATGAATTAATGGAGTAAACTGCCCCGTGCCACCCGAACATTTATAATTATTGTTTTAGAGACAGTTCTGGATCCAAGAGCACCCCCAAACAACGAACCCGATCCTTTAGGGGAGTGAAACCTCAATCTGTCTTGTCTGGATTGAGTCTCAATTTATTGGCCCACCGCCATCCACCATGATTCAGAACAGCCACTGCCTCACCTGGGTTTGATGAAAAGGAGATGTAGAGCTGGTTATCATCCGCAAATATTCGGTGAAAAGAATTAATGGAGAAAACTGACCCATCCCACCGGAACATTTAGAATTATTATTTTAGAGATAAACTTGAAAAAAAGAGGTGCCTGGTTGCAAGATTTCGCTTCTGCCACTGGCCGCAGCCCCATTGATCCTTGGGAGATCAGGGCTCTGCAGGCCTTCTCCCAGCTGCTTGGAAATGAGAACATCCCATCAGCGAAGTTCCTCAAACCACATGGACATCCATTTCAGCATCCATGTGACCCTGAATCACCAGAATGTCACCTACCTCTTTCACACCAGGTTGGTCCATTTCTTGTTCTTCAGGAAGAAGTGAAGAATTTGAAAAGCTTGGGAATTGGCTTCCACTGCCTGGGAAGGACAGAAGCAGGATTTTACTAAGGGAAGCAGCCCCTTCTTTCCTTTGTGCTTAGGATAGCCAGGATTATTATTTTACTCATAACATTAATAAACAGAGAGAAGAATTATTGTCAACAAAATTGAAATGATTCTGATGTCCCTGGACTTCTAAAATATTTATTTATTTATTTATTGCATTTCTATACCGCCCAATAGCCGAAGCTCTCTGGGTGGTTTACAAAATTAAAACACTTCAAGTATAAAACAACAGTATAAAACCATAATATAAAATACAATATAAAAGCACAACCAAGATAAAAACAGCAGCAATGCAAAAATACAAATTTAAAATAGCAAGTTCAAATTAATTTATAGACTGTTAAAATACTGGGAGTATAAAAAAGGTCTTCACCTGGCATCTAAAAGAATATAATGTAGGTGACAAGCAAACCACCTTAGGGAGCTCATTCCACAGCCGGGGTGCCACAGCAGAAAAGGCCCTGCTCCTGGTAGCCACCTGCCTCACTTCCTTTGGCGGGGGCTCGCGGAGAAGGACCCCTGAGAATGACCTTAGGGTCCGGGCAGGTACATATGGGAGGAGGCGTTCCTTCAGATAACCTGGCCCCAAGCCGTTTAGGGCTTTAAATGTTAATACCAGCACTTTGAATCGGGCCCAGACCTGGACTGGCAGCCAATGAAGCTGGAAAAGGACTGGCGTGATGTGGTCTCATCGGCCAGTCCCTGTTAGTAACCGTGCTGCCCTGTTTTGTGCCAGTTCAAGTTTCTGGACCGTTTTCAAAGGCAGCCCCACTTATAATGCATTGCAGTAATCCAAACGAGAGGTTATCAGAGCATGGATAACTGTAGCTAAGCTATCTCTGTCCAGATAAAGGCGCAGTTGGTATATCAGCCTAAGCTGATAAAAGGTGCTCTTTGCCACTGAGTTCACCTGTGCCTCAAGTGACAGTTCTGGATCCAAGAGCACCCCCAAACTACGGACCCGATCCTTTAGGGATAGTGCGACCCTGTCCAGGACAGGGCAAACATCACCTCGCCGGACAGATGAACCACCCGCTAACAGTACCTCCGTCTTGTCTGGATTGAGTCTCAGTTTATTATCCCTCATCCAGTCCATTACCGTGCCCAGGCACTGGTTCAGAACAGCCACTGCCTCACCTGGCTTTGATGAAAAGGAAAGGTAGAGCTGGGTATCATCCGCATATTGATGACACCTCAGTCCACATCTCCGGATAACCTCCCCCAGCGGCTTCATGTATATGTTAAACAGCATAGGGGATAAGATAGAGCCCTGTGGAACCCCATGGCTTAGGAGCCACGGTACAGAGCAATAATCCCCCAGCACCACCTTCTGGAATCGGCCATCCAAGTAGGAGCGGAACCACTGCAACGCAGTACCTCCAACTCCCAGCTCAGACAACCTATCCAGAAGGATACCATGGTCGATGGTATCGAAGGCCGCTGAGAGGTCCAGGAGAACCAACAGGGTCGCACTCCCCCTGTCTCTCTCCCAGCAGAGGTCATCCCACAGGGCGACCAAGGCAGTTTCCGTTCCAAAACCAGGCCTGGAACCCGATTGAAATGGATCTGGATAATCCGTTTCATTCAAGAGAGCCTGGAGTTGTCCTGCAACCACCCGCTCAAGCACCTTGCCCAGGAAGGGGATAACAGTGACATGGGTGCTAGATTTCAAACGAAAAAGGCACCGTAGGAACAATGGTCATCTCTGGTTTTAGAGATAATTTGAAAATTAGCTACTTCCCCAAGTTAAAAAACCCCGACAACGCTACTGGAAGCTCCTTCTAGGAACACCGTTAATCTTCACATGTGCCTGCATGCAGAAACCACTGTGCTCTAAGGAGGAGTCAACTTCTGAGTTACAAGATTGGGTTGTTATCTGGAATAATGGTAAAAACCTCCCCAGAGAGGTTCGCTTGGCACCCACATTGTTTTCTTTCCGTCGCCAGCTGAAGTCCTTTTTATTTTCTCAGTATTTTAACACCTAATTTAACTTAAATTTAAACTTTGCTGTTTTAATCTCATATTTAAACCTATATTAATTTTGCTGTGCGGTTTTATTCTGGTTGTGCTTTTTATATTGTATTTTGTATTTGTGTTTTAAATTTGTTGGTTGTTTTTATGTTCTTCATGGGTTTAATTTTTGTGAACCGCCCAGAGAGCGTCGGCTATTGGGCGGTATAAACATGTAATAAATAAATAAAATAAAAGAGCAATGCACAGGAGACAGATAAAAAAGTGGGAGAGCACTGAAGGTACTCTTGACAAAGGCACTGCTTCCTGCGATACACACTGCTTTTGTCCTGCTGTAATCTCTAGGACACCTTTGCAGGATTTTTTCTTTAAAACCCCCCACTGAAAAACCGCTTTTTCAGTTATGACAATCTATGAGTATAACACAGAAACAAAAGAGAAGAAATTCTCAAATGTTGCCTATAAGTGTTTTAAATAAACATGAATGAGCTTGTTTACCAATACAGATGACACATAAGAAATGGGAGTCCAAACGTTTATTTTGTTTCCCATTTCCTATGTGTAATATAAATATGTGGAGTTACAAGATGGATGCATTTAAAAAGCTTTTAATGTCTTTTTAAAAAGGTTGTTATGGGTTTATATTCTGAAGGAAAGAAGCCTTTCTGAAATGTGTCAGGCTCAAAGATAATTAGATATCTTTTAAAAAAAAAATTGAAATGCCAAGCGGTAGAAAATAGTTTTAACAGGCTGCCTACAATTAAACATTGAAAGAGCCAATCTAATCTCCATAAGGAGATTACTTTCAGTGTTGCAGACGTGAGGGGATTTTGGCACAGACAGCCTATTCCGCAGTAGGAAAGGATGCCTCTACTGAAATTCCCTTTTCCTTGCAACTGCTGAAGGCTCAGGAGTCCTGCCTCCCTTTTCACCTCCTCATCACCCAGGAGGAAATCTCGGTCCGTGCTCCTTGCTCAGAGTTGCACAATGTATGTGCAGCTAAGACGTTCTAGTGAACTGCCTCTCACACAATGTTTTGCAATAATCTTGCTTAGGAGCTGGTCCTCCTTTTTAAACTGATCAGTCCAAGCTTCGCACGAAGACCAATGTCACATCACCGTTTTGCTCGGGTTCTTTGCAGATCTGTCCCTTCACAGGATCTGACGGTCCTTCAAACTCCTCCTCCAGCGGCCCCTGAAACAGGCAGGATGATTCTACTCAGAACAGAGGGCAAGAAACACTTTCTGCTCATTTATTTATTTTATTTATTTATTACATTTATATACCGCCCCATAGCCGAAGCTCTCTGGGCGGTTTACAACAGTTAAAAATGGTAAACATTAAAAAGTATAAAAATTTAAAAATCCATCAGAAACATAAAAACAACAGTATAAAAACAACAGTATCCATTTAAAAACAACAATTCTGGGGTCCATTATAAAACAAACTTAATGTTGTTAAATGCTGTTAAAATGCCTGGGAGAAAAGAAAAGTCTTGACCTGGCACCTGAAACATAACAATGTTGGCTCCAAGTGAACCTCATCGGGGGGGGGGGGGGGGGGAATCATTCCACAATGGAGGGGGGGCTACTCCCTTGTGGCCATCCTCTGAGATTCCCTCGGAGTAGGCACTCGGAGGAGGACCTTAGATGGTGAGCGCAGTGTACGGGTAGGTTCATGACGGGAGACACGTTCCATCAGGTATTGCAGTCCCAAGCCATGTAGGGCTTTATAGGTTAAAAACAGCACCTTGAATTGGGCTCGGAAATGTATCAGCAGCCAATGCAAGTGGGCCAGAATCAGTGTTATATGATCAAACCTTTGGGTTCCAGCTATCAATCTGGCTGCTACATTTTGCACAAGCTGCCGTTTCTGAACAGTCTTCAAAGGCTGCCCCATGTACAGGGCATTGCAGTAATCTAATTTGGAGGTTACCAGAGTATGGACAACTGAAGATAAGTTATGTCCAGATAGGGGCGTAGCTGGGCCACCAACCAGAGTTGGTAGAAAGCACTCTGTGCCACCTCTTATTATTATTATTATTATTATTATTATTATTATTATTTATTTATTTATATAGCACCATCGATGTACATGGTGCTGTACAGAGAAAACAGTAAATCGCAAGACCCTGCCGCATAGGCTTACAATCTAATGTACATGGTGCTGTACAGAGAAAACAGTAAATCGCAAGACCCTGCCGCATAGGCTTACAATCTAATAAAATCATAGTAAAGCAATAAGGAGGGGAAGAGAATGTAAACAGGCACTGGGTAGGGTAAACAGGCACAGGGTAGGGTAAAACTAACAGTGTAAAGTCCAAACAACATCAAGTTTTAAAAGCTTTAGGAAAAAGAAAAGTTTTTAGCTGAGCTTTAAAAGCTGCGATTGAACTTGTGGATCTCAGATGTTCTGGAAGAGCGTTCCAGGCGTAAGGGGCAGCAGAGGAAAATGGACGAAGCCGAGCAAGGGAAGTAGAGGCCCTTGGGCAGGCGAGAAACATGGCATCAGAGGAGCGAAGAGCACGAGCGGGGCAATAGTGTGACAGAGATAGTTCTAGGAGAACCCCCAAGCTATGAACCTGCTCCTTCAGGGGGAGTGCAACCCCATCCAGAACCAGTTGAACACCCCCCATCTGATCATCTGGATAAAAATGGTTTATCGGTGTTTTAATTCATTGAGTATAATATTTGCTGCTTCAAAACACCCTGCGCCAAGGCAAGCTATATCTATAGTTAATAAAATATTAGTAACAACAACAACAGGAATATTGTAAAGGTAGGTATTGTATGTGGCAATACACTATAAGGGGGGAAGTTTCTACAATTGTAGAACTTCTAAAAACTACGAAAAGGCTCTGATTTAAATTGGCATTCAGTGTCCAAAGTTAAGCTTGTCATTAGCTATTGTTTGATCACTTCTGCCCATATTTAACTGAATAACTGCAGATGCTTCCAGCTACCTTATGTACATCCTACGTCCTTTCTGAGATTCTAGGAATAAAATATTGAAACCTCACCTGCCAGGCCGCTGTCACAGCTATCTGCTGGCTCATGAGGAAGTCCTCGGCCAGGGACACGGCCTGGGAGCAGGTGTCCGGCCCTCCTGCCCGGATCCAGCCCTGGAGGTCCACTGGCAGGCTGGCCAGGAACTGCTCCAGGATCAGCAGCTCCAGGATCTGCTCCTTGCTGTGTCTCTCCGGCTTCAGCCACTGCCGGCAAAGCTCCTGGACTTGGCTGTGAATCCTTCGGGGGTCTCTGACCTCCTGGCAGCAGAATTGCCTGAAGTGCTGGCGCTGCGCCTCCATCCTCAGGGCTTCCCCTCGCAAGATGGCCGCCTTCACTTTCCCATAATCCTCCTGATCTCTGGCTTCCAGGCTCCGAAAGGCCTCTTCTGCTTCCCCACTCAGGGCTGGCAGGAGCCGGGCTGCCCACTCTCCCCTGGGCCACCGGAAGGCCTTGGCCACTTGCTCAAAGGAGGCCAGGAAGGCCTTGGTATCATCCCATGGCGCCATCTCTGACATCCCTTGGCTTCCCCTTCCTGTGTGAAGGGGCTGCAGTGTCCTCAGGAACTCCTGCCATTGGGCTTCCCAGCGCTCTTGCATCCCCCTGGATGGTTCCCTTTTGCCATCTTGCAATGCGTCCCATCCTGGTCGCTCAGTCGCGTATTCCTGCTGAAGTTCCCTGGAGGCTTTTCCGGCTCTGCCCGGTCCTTCTTCTAGTTCTGGGCCTGCAGGTTTTCTCCCCTTCATCGCTTTCTCTCCTAGCTCTGCCCTCTCAAATCTAGAGTTAGAGTATTTCCAAATTAGACATTTTTAGTGGAATATCTTAGACATAACCAATATTTAACAGTTTAAAAAACTAATTTTGAAATACAGAGGAAATTCCTATCCATTGTTAATAAAGTATTTTAAACTAAAATAAAGTATGACACCGAATCAGAACTAATGAAAGAGTTCATAATGAGGAGAATATTTTGAACTAGGAGGAGGGCTTTCTCCGCTGTGGCACCCCGGTTGTGGAATGAGCTCCCCAGAGAGGTCCGCCTGGCGCCTACACTGTACTCCTTTCGTCGCCAGCTGAAGACCTTTTTATTCACTCAGTATTTTAACACTTAATTTTAACTTAAATTTAAATTATACTGTTTTAACTCTGTATTTTAACCTTATATCAATTTTGCTGCGTGGTTTTATCCTGGTTGTGCTTTTTATATTGTATTTTGTATTTGTATTTTTAACTTGTTGGTTGTTTTATGATGATTTTAATTTTTGTGAACCGCCCAGAGAGCTTCGGCTATTGGGCGGTATAAAAATGTAATAAATAAATAAATAAATAAATAAATAAATATTTTGAACTAAAGTCACATTCAGTCCAAACAAGATGCTGCTTTAAGATCATAGCGTGATGGTAATTATTAAAACAATAACACACATGGTTTTTTTCAGAGTTTCTCATGTACGGGTCAAAGTGAGATAGACAGACAGACAAAATTACTATAAACTATGGTGGGAAATATTCTGTGGGTAGAAGGTTCTGGACAAAAATCAAATTTGTAATAGAAGACAGCTGGTGGGATATTAGATTCCGTTTGAACCAGTTCAGAGTGCTTCGAATATTTTATCAATATTCTTTCAAGAATTCTGCCAATTAGGATGGAATTTTGGACACCCATTTTGCAGATGAAGGACTGACGCTCAAAGGTTACTGAAGGGCATCTAATCTTCAGCTTGGTTTCTGCCAAATGTCTGTGCTGGTGGGGGTAATGGGAGTTGTAGTCCAACACAGTTTAAATAACTAATTAAAAATATAGTGAGAAAGGGTGAGGTAGATGGAGCAACGTTTGTAGTTGATTTCAGGTAGCTTCCTTCTTTGTGTGTCAACAGACCCCTCCTTCTCATTTTTATATTAAATGTGACAAGGCATTATGTCTTCACCTCCACCCTGCAAGGTAGGACAGGCTGCAAGACACATTTTGTCCAAAAGCAGTGCAACAACTACCCCGTCTTTTAAAAATCCCTTTCACGTGCCTTCAGGAGAAATCAGACTCATGGGTACTGTACAATATAGGGAGAAGGAATGGATCCCTTTCCAGAACTTTCTTTAAACTCTTTAACAACCTAGTCAGCAGGTTGGCCAAGCAGTCCAGCGCACAGGTAGGTCAGAGTCCAGGCTAGGCCAGAGAATCAAATCAACTCCAACACATTTATTAAATAAGGTGATCATATGAAAAGGCGGACAGGGCTCCTGTATCTTTAACAGTTGCATAGAAAAGGGAATTTCAGCAGGTGTCATTTGTATATATGGAGAACCTGGTGAAATTCCCTCTTCATTACACCAGTTAAAACTGCAGGTGCCCTGCCCTCTTTTAAATCTGCAGCTTTAACTATTGTAATGAAGAGGGAATTTCACTGGTTCTCCATATATATGCACCGGTTCTCTATGCAACTGTTAAAAATACAGGAGCCCTATCCTCCTTTTCAGAGGGTCACCCTATAGTAAAGTACCAAGCAGGGAGAAGCTGCTCAAAAAACGAACTAGCTCACCATAACTTCCTGCCTGGCATTTCTTCTCATTTATGTGTTAAATCTGACAAAACCTTAAATCTGTCTACACTTCCATCCTGCAAGGTAGGACAGGCTGCAAGACGCATTTTGCCTCTCCTCCCCAAAAGTAGTGCTTCAATCACCCCTGTGCCTTTCCAATATCCCTTCAGATGCCCACGGAAGGTCAGGCTGGGGGTTATTTCATAGAGGGAGAAGGATGGGCCCCATTTCAGAACTTTCTTTAACCTCTTTAACAGCAAAAGGAGCAGGTTTGCCAGGCAGCCCAGCGCACGGAGAGGCCGGAATCCAGGCGAAACTAGAGAGCCAAATCAACCCCAACGTAAAATGAAACATCAAACTAGCTGATGATAACTTGCTGACTAGAGCCTGAAGAGTTACTCACCTGTGCGTCTTACACCGGGGTGTCCCCTTGGGCCTCCAGAGCTTGGCAGATTTTGGGCCTCGACTCTTTGCCCAGCAGAAACACAAAAGTCCTTCTAGCAGCTCCCAGCAGCTCTTAGGGAGGGCAATTCAAACTGACCCTTGGGGGACGTGATCCTCCAGGTAAGCTCTACTTCACTTTTGTGTAAACTGGTTTATGGGGGAGGGAAAATGAAGCTGGACTCTGGAATGTCAGCCTGGAAGGCATAGAGATGTAAATTTGGGCACTTTGGCTGATCTTTTGTGCACTTCCTTGGAGTAAATTGCACTGAAAGTCTTTTTGGCTCAAGCTGCACAAAGCCAGGAAATGGGAAGCTAAGTTTTAACAGCCATCCCCCATGATCAGAAATCTTGTGCAAAATCACACATTTGCTTACAACTTACTCACACGTCTCCTTGGTCTTTCAGGCCTAAATATAGATGGGGAAGATGAAGTGTCTGGAACTAATAAATGAGATGCCTGCTGGATCAGACCTTCATCTAGCCCAGCACTCTGTTCACACAGTGGCCAAAGAACTGCCCATGGGAAACCCACAAGCAGGACATGACTGCAACAGAACCCTCCCACCCATGTTCCACAGCAACCGGTATAGATAGATGACACCCTAACCTGCAGAATTTCAGAAGGTGTCATTTGTATATATGGAGAACCTGGTGAAATTCCCTCTTCATCACAACGGGTAAAGCTGCAGGAGCCCTGCCCTCTTTTAAATCTGGGCACTCTAGTATAGCTCCTGCAGCTTTAACAGTTGCGATGAGGAGGAAATTTCATCAGGTTCTCCATATATACAAATGACAGCTGCTGAAATTCCCTTTTCATAGAATCATAGAATAGCATAGTTGGAAGGGGCCTACAAGGCCATCGAGTCCAACCCCCTGCCCAATGCAGGAATCCACCCTAAAGCATCCCTGACAGATGGTTGTCCAGCTGCCTCTTGAAGGCCTCTAGTGTGGGAGAGCCCACAACCTCCCTAGGTAGCTGATTCCATTGTCGCACTGCTCTAACAGTCAAGAAGTTTCTCCTGATGTCCAGCTGGAATCTGGCTTCCTGTAACTTGAGCCCGTTATTCCGTGTCCTGCACTCTGGGAGGATCGAGAAGAGATCCTGGCCCTCCTCTGTGTGACAACCTTTTAAGTATTTGAAGAGTGCTATCATGTCTCCCCTCAATCTTCTCTTCTCCAGACTAAACATGCCCAGTTCTTTCAGTCTCTCTTCATAGGGCTTTGTTTCCAGACCCCTGATCATCCTGGTTGCCCTCCTCTGAAAATGCTCCAGCTTGTCTGCGTCCTTCTTGAATTGTGGAGCCCAGAACTGGACGCAATACTCTAGATGAGGCCTAACCAGGGCCAAATAGAGAGGAACCAGTACCTCACGTGATTTGGAAGCTATACTTCCTGCATTGAGCAGGGGGTTGGACTCGATGGCCTTGTAGGCCCCTTCCAACTCTGCTATTCTATGATTCTATGATTCTATGATTCTATTAATGCAGCCCAAAATATCATTTGCCTTTCTTGCAGCCATATCACACTGTTGGCTCATATTCAGCTTGTGATCTACAACAATTCCAAGATCCTTCTCGTTTGTAGTATTGCTGAGCCAAGTATCCCCCATCTTGTAACTGTGCCTTTGGTTTCTATTTCCTAAATGTAGAACTTGGCATTTATCCCTATTAAATTTCATTCTGTTGTTTCAGCCCAGCACTCCAGCCTATCAAGATCACTTTGAAGTTTGTTTCTGTCTTCCAGGGTATTAGCTGTCCCACCCAATTTTGTGTCATCTGCAAATTTGATCAGCGTTCCCTGCACCTCCTCGTCCAAATCATTAATAAAAATGTTGAAGAGCACTGGGCCCAGGACTGAGCCCTGCGGTACCCCACTCGTTGCCTCTCCCCAGTTTGAGAAGGTTCCATTGATAAGTACTCTTTGAGTCCGATTCTGTAGCCAACTGTGGATCCACCTAATAGTTGTTCCATCTAGCCCACTTTTAACTAGTTTGTTAATCAGAATGTCATGTGGTACTTTGTCAAAAGCTTTGCTGAAGTCAAAATATATGATGTCCACAGCGTTCCCACGGTTCACAAGGGAGGTTACCTTATCAAAAAATGAGATCAAATTTGTCTGACAGGACTTGTTCTTGACAAATCCATGTTGGCTTCTAGTGATCACCGCATTGATTTCAAGGTGTTTACAAATTGACTTCTTTATAATCTGCTCCAGAATTTTCCCAGGGATGGATGTCAGACTGACTGGTCTGTAGTTCCCAGGTTCCTCTTTTTTGCCCTTTTTGAAGATAGGGACAATGTTAGCCCTCCTCCAGTCGTCCGGCACCTCACCCGTCTTCCATGATTTTGCAAAGATAATAGTCAAAGGTTCTGAGAGTTCTTCCGCTAGCTCCTTCATTACTCTTGGATGCAGTTCATCGGGCCCTGGAGATTTGAACTCATTCAAGGAAATTAGGTGTTCTTTGACTATTTGTTTATCAATCTCAAACTGCAATCCTGCCCCCTCAACTTCTGCTTCACTTTTTCCAGGGGGGTCATAGACCCGCTTTTGGGAAAATACTGAGGCAAAGTAGGAATTGAGCACTTCAGCCTTTTCTTTGTCATCTGTTATCAATTTGCCATCTTCATTAAGCAGTTGAACCACCATTTCTTTCCTCTGTCTTTTACTACTCACGTATCTGAGGAAAGCCTTTTTATTGCTTTTAGTATCCCTCGCTAATCTCAGCTCATTCTGAGCTTTAGCCTTCCTGATGCCATTTCGGCACTTCTGCGCCACTTGTCTGTACTCTTCTATGCAACTGTTAAAGATACAGGAGCCCTGTCCTCCTTTTCATATGCTCACCTTAGCCAATGAGTCCTCTAGTAAGGAGCAATTATATGGAGCCTTACCTGTTAAAACAACAAATGAAGAAAAGGAGCATGAAGCTGAGAGAAAGATGTTGTGTGCCTTTTTAGAGTGGGGCTGCAGCCTGCTGGCTCCCTTATTTATTCATATTTATTTATTTATTACATTTGTATACCGCCCCATAGCCGAAGGTCTCTGGGTGAGAGCTAAGGGGGTTTCCAGAGGGCATCCAGGGGTTCTACTTGATCCTCCCCCCATAATCCTCCTCTCCATTTGTATTCTCACAGCAATCCTGTGAGGTACGTGGTACAATCTACCTCACAGGGTGGTGGTTGTGAGGATAAAATGGAGAGGAGGGAGATTAACTTTTGTAAACCGACCAGAGAGGTTCGGCTATGCGGCAGTATATAAACGTAATGAATAAATAAATAAAAATTATGGCTGAGTTTGGTCGACACACTAATCAACGGGAGTGGGTGGGTAATCGGAACAGAATGGGAAACAACCGTTGTTTAGCATGTTGTCCTAACTCCGCCTATATATGCCACCTTGAGTTCCTTGGAAGAAAAATAGTGGAATATAAATGAAATAAATAAATAGTTTGGCCTGAGAGTCTGCGACTGGCGTAAAGTTGCCCAGTGAGGGTCCATGACGGAGTGGGGACTACAAAATCTCCCTACATCCAGTCCAACACTCTAGCCACTACACCACACTGTCTCTCAATGTCTGTGTAATGAACAAGTGCCATTCAATTCAATGGGACTTCCCTCCAAGGAAATGCAGGTAGGATTTCAGGACTGTGGCAGAAGCTTGCATGTGGATTACAGCCTGCTTCATCTAATTGATGTCTTATTTTCAGTTAGAAGACACGTGTTAGGATATTTATATCCAGTCTCTTTCTGATAAAATCAAACTCAGGACAACCTACTCTGACACTTCCCTCCCTCCCCATCTTTCTAGAAACATATTTGAACAAAATCGGCCTAAGCACCCAAATTTACATCTCTATGCCTTCCAGGCTGACTCGCCAGATTCCCCTCCCTCATGCAAAAGGGGTTGAAGTGGGGATCGACTGGCGGACATTGATTGGTGAGTTTGAATTGCCCTCCTTGGGCGCCGCCCGATCCCCTAGAAGTATTTTGCGTTTCTGCTGGTGAGCAAAGAATCGGGGCCCAAGGGGACACCCCGGTGTAAGCCGCGCGGGTGAGTAACTTTTCAGGCTCTAGTCAGCAAGTTATCGAAAGGTAGTTGGATGCTTCATTTTTAAATATTGAGCAACTTCTCTCTGCTTGGTTGTTTAAGAAATGGGTTGGAGCTGATTTAGTTCTTTGGCTTTGCCTGGATTTCCGCCTCTCCAAGCACTGGACTGTTTGGCAAACCTGTTCACTAGGTTGTATATCAATTACAATAGCTACTAACAAATCTGTCATGTAGAATAAAACAAAGAAAAAGGAGAAGATAAAAGAATAACAAAAAAGGGAGAAAGAAAGAAAAAAACCGTAGTAATTAAAACAACATATGAAGATTTAGTACAAAACATGAAAGATGAATAAAAAATCTTAAGAAGATATTGCAAATTAAAATATAAACATAATTTTAAAAGTTGGGTTATACCGATAGTAAGCCAAATAATATAGTAATATTATCAATTAGTTCTTTAACCTATTTTTGACCACATTTCCATCACGCCCAGCAGCATAGACATTTGGCAGGAAGCGCATTGATGATTAGATGGGATTCATGAATCTTTAAATATCATTCTATCTGGCAGAGTTTTGAAAAGATTATTGGAAGAACGTATTTGATCTGATGTCTTCTGAACACCATATAAATGGAACGATAAATAAACTGCTGCTTTAAGTCTGACAGGTAGATGGATAACTTTGAAAAATCTCATTTATTACTGGTAGAATTAATAGGCCTGTTAAGACAACACGCTAAGCCATGGTTAGGCCGCTAATCCTTTTGCAGAAAATGGTTAGTGAGCATGTTTAAACCGTGGTTATATAACAACCATGGTTAGGAATGGTTCAAACAACACACTAAATCATGGTTCTCATGACACATTAAGCCATAATGTTTTCTTCAAAATGTTTAATTACCCTGGCTTAGCATGTCGTCTGAATAGGTTTAATATCATCATACCAGGATCGTACTGCAGTTTCCTCTCAACATCACATTTAGAGCAAATGTGTGAGTTTGGTTCCAAACTTTCTCCCAAATATCCATAGCATTCTTCTTATGTATATTTTTATCCATTTGATCATGAACTCTTTCACTTGTTCAGTCTCCATATCATATTTTCTTTAAAAAAAATTAAATACAATATTAAGAATAGATAGTAATTTTCCTTTTATTTCAAAATTATTTTTTTAAACTCTCAAATGTTGGTTCTGTCTAAGATATTCCACTCAGCATGTCTAATTTGAAAATACTCTAACTCTAGATTTGAGAGGGCAAAGCTAGGAGAAAAAGTGATGAAGGGGAGAAAACCTGCAGGCCCAGAACTAGAAGAAGGACCAGGCAGAGCCGGAAAAGCCTCCAGGGCAGTTCAGCCAGAATACGCGACAGAGCGACCAGGATGGGACACATCGCAAGAGGGCAAAGGGGAAACAACCTGGGGGATGCAAGAGCGTTGGGATGCCCAATGGCAGGAGTTCCTGAAGACTCTGCAGCCCCTTCACACAGGAGGGGGAAAACCAGGGATGTCAGAGATGGCGCCATGGGATGATACCAAGTCCTTTCTGACCTCCTTTGAGCAAGTGGCCAAGGCCTGCCGGTGGCCCAGGGGAGAGTGGGCAGCCAGGCTCCTGCCAGCACTGAGCGAGGAAGCAGAAGAGGCCTTTGGCAGCCTGGAAGCCAGAGATCAGGAGGACTATGGGAAAGTGAAGGCGGCCATCTTGCGAGGGGAAGCCCTGAGGATGGAGGCGCAGCGCCAGCACTTCAGGCAATTCTGCTGCCAGGAGGTCAGAGACCCCCGAAGGATTCTCAGCCAAGTCCAGGAGCTTTGCCGGCAGTGGCTGAAGCCAGAGAGACACAGCAAGGAGCAGATCCTGGAGCTGCTGATCCTGGAGCAGTTCCTGGCCAGCCTGCCAGTGGACCTCCAGGGCTGGATCCGGGCAGGAGGGCCGTACACCTGCTCCCAGGCCCTGGCCCTGGCCGAGGACTTCCTCACAAGAAAGAAAGGGGCTGTGACAGCTACCTTGCAGGTTAGGAATCAATATTTTATTCCTAGAGTCTCAGAGAGGAAATGCTATGTGGATAAAGTTGCTGAAATTACCTGCAGTTACTGAGTTAAATATGGGTAGAACTGATCAAACCTGGCTAACGACAAGCTTAACTTTGGACACTGAATGCCAATTTAAATAAGAGCATTTTCATGGTTGCAATTGCAGAAAGTACCACCACCCTTGTAGTGTATTGCTACATACAAAACCTATCCTAACATTAGGGTGACCCTATGAAAAGGAGGACAGGGCTCCTGTATCTTTAACAGTTGTATTGAAAAGGAAATTTCAGCAGGTGTCATTTGTATATATGGAGAACCTGGTGAAATTCCCTCTTCAACACAACAATTAAAGCTGCAGGTGCCCTGCCCTCTTTTAAATCTGGTCACTCTAGTATAGCTCCTGCAACTTTAACTGTTGTGATGAAGACGGAATTTCATCAGGTTCTCCAAATATACAAATGACACCTGCTGAAATTCCCTTTTCTATACAACTGTTAAAGATACAGGAGCCCTGTCCTCCTTTTCATATGGTCACCCTACCTAACATTATTCCTGTTGTTGTTGCTGTTAATATTTTATTAACAATAGATATATTCTGCCTTTTTTTTTTGAGGCAGCAGATAGTATATTAAAAAACCATATTTATCCAAAAGAGCAGAAAGTGTTTCTTGCCCAGAGCAGTGAGTCTTCCTGCCATGTGCCTTTGTTCTGAGTAGAATCATCCTGCCTGTTTCAGGGGCCGCTGAAGGAGGAGTTTGAGGATTCCCTGGAAGCAGAGGAAGAGCCCTCCGATCCTGTGAAGGGACAGATCTACAAAGAACTTGAGCGAAATGGTGATGCTGTTTCTGTGTTTGTGCGATGCTTAGACTGATCTGATAAAGAAGAAAGACCAGCTCCTCAGCAAGACGACAGCAACAAGTTGTGCGAGAGCTGAGCTGCTAGATCAAAAGGGAATTCTATAGAAACAACTTAGCTGCACATACATTGTGCAAAGGAAGCAGCTAGAAACACGGCTGAGCAAGGAATACCAAGAGAGAGAGTTCCTGACTAAAATCCTGTATGCAGAGGAGGTAAAATGGGAGACAGGACTCCTGAGCCTTCAGCAGTCGCAAGGAAATTGGAATTTCAGCAGACCCATTTTCCTAGAACAGCTGAATTATAGGTTGTCTTCATGCTAAAATCCCGTCTTGTCTACAGCACTTAAAGGAACTTAACTGTTGGGAGATTAGATTGGCTGTTCCGATGTTTAATTTTCGGCAGGCTGTTAAAACATTTTTGTACTGCTTGGCTTTTCCATTTTTAAAAATAGAATTCTTCTCTCTATTTTTAAGGACGATTCACTAATGTTACACATAAAATAATAAATGTGGCCACCCTAAGCATGAAGGGAAGTGCTGCTTCCCTTAGTAAAATCCTCTTTCTGTCCCTCACAGGTAGTGGAATCAAATGCCCAAATCGCACCAGTTCCTCGCTTCTTCCTGAAGGACAGGGAAGGGACCAAACTGGTGTGGAAGAGGTCGGTGACGTTCTGGTGAGTCAGGGTTGCCCACGCCATGTGAGCAAAGGCTTGAGCAACTTCGCCCGAAGGGATGCTGTCATCTCAAAGCCGCTTCAAAGTATAAATAGGGTTACAGCCAGAGGCAGAAACTGAATGGTTGAATGCAGCACCCTGTTTTCACAGATATTCTCTATAATAATATTTGTAAATGTTGGGGTGGGATGGGCCAGTTTTTATCAGTGAAAATTAATTGTGAAATTAATTATTTGGGGTTTCTGTTTTTCTTCTTTCTGCTTGTTTTCCTCCCTGCAGGAAGAGATGGATGTCTGTGGAAGTCGCCTGTGTTTGCGGATCGTCAGCCGGAGTTTGCCCCGGCCAGCCCAACAGACCACAGTCTGGCAAGTCCTGCAGGAGGACGGGGGAAACGTAGAGCCTTCAGGTAAGGAGCTCTTTTGCTCAAGTCCCGTCAAGGCAGGAAAGAATCACTGAGGTGATTTGTCTTTTAAAAACTGAGAAGGGTGGATAGAAAGAGCAGTTCCAAAGTGTTGATAGTAAGAAAGCATGGTCTTCTTTCGAATTCCAAATACATATATATATATATACATACATACATACATACATACATATATATATATATATATATATATATATATATATATATATGGGGAAAACAAGCCATGAAACGGGCCCACCAGGAGGAGGGCCTTCTCTGCTGTGGCACCCCGGCTGTGGAATGAGCTCCCTAAGGAGGTTCGCCTGGCACATACACTACATTCTTTTAGACGCCAGGTGAAGAACTTTTTATTCTCTCAGTTTTTTAACAGTCTATTCATTTAATTTTAACTTTGCTGTTTTAAATTTGTATTTCTGCACTGCTGCTGATTTTATCCTGGTTGTGCTTTTATATTGTATTTTATAGCATGTTTTTATACTGTTGTTTTATACTTTGAATGGTTTTAGTTTTTGTGAACCGCCCAGGGAGCTTCGCCTATTCGGCGGCATAGAAATGCAATAAATAAATAAATAAATAAATAAATATTTTAGGAGCTCAGGGATATCAGAATCATTTAAATTTTGTTGACAATAATTCTTCTCTCTGTTTATTAATGTTATGAGTAACATTAATAAATGTTAAGAGATAGATCATAGCCAATCTGACTGGTGGGGTGGAAAACAGGTCAGCCGAGGAGTCACTGGAGTTGGGCCGATGTTGTTCAGTGGAGCTTTTAAAGATATAAAACTTGGCCACCCGTTCATTGAGCGCACAGCTTTTTAAAAGACGTAGCATTACAAAAACGCATCATAAATCCTCACTCCCACCTGACACAGTGTTGTTGTTGTTAATAATGACGATAATCACCATATTTTTCTCCCACTCCTCGTGCAAAAAATCCTCCTTCTGCTTTTACAATCAATCCACAAAGAAGACAGTCCCTGCCCCCTCAGGTTTACAATCTAAAAAAGACATGACACACAAGGAAAAGAGGATGAGGCAGGAAGAAGGAAAAAAGACAAAGAGGTTTTTTTAAAAAACAGCAGGGCTGGTGCGATGGCCCTGTTTCCCCCCCTCATCTCCCAAAAGAGGGGCAGGCCTTGATTTCTCTCATCTCCCACCCTCCTTCATCCCCACAGGGTCATGATAGCCAGCTAGCAATTTCTCCAGTCTCACAAATGAACTAAATGCCAGTTTATGGTTTTTTTCCCCAGTCTCACAAAACAATTATAAGCTACACCAACAAATTAATTGCATACCAATCACCCTCCACACCCCCATTTAAATAATTTTACATACCCTGATTGTACTGGGCTCGTCCATCTCCTCAAAAGGAATGTCGAAATAACCAGGAAACGCATACTCACAAACACATATTATTTTTATTTATTTATTGTATTTCTATACCGCCCAATAGCCGAAGCTCTCTGGGCGGTTCACAAAAATTAAAACTGTGAAGATGATTCAAAGTATAAAACAATATAGAATCATAGAATCATAGAATAGCAGAGTTGGAAGAGGCCTACAAGGCCATCGAGTCCAACCCCCTGCTCAATGCAGGAATCCACCCTAAAGCATCCCTGACAGATGGTTGTCCAGTTGCCTCTTGAAGGTCTCTAGTGTGGGAGAGCCCACGACCTCACCAGGCAATTGGTTCCATTGTCGTACTGCTCTAACAGTCAGGAAGTTTTTCCTGATGTCCAGCTGGAATCTGGCTTCCTGTAACCTGAGCCCATTATTCCGTTTCCTGCACTCTGGGAGGATCGAGAAGAGATCCTGGCCCTCCTCTGTGTGACAACCTTTTAAGTCTTTGAAGAGTGCTATCATGTCTCCCCTCAATCTCCTCTTCTCCAGGCTAAACAGGCCCAGTTCTTTCAGTCTCTCTTCATAGGGCTTTGTTTCCAGACCCCTGATCATCCTGGTTGCCCTCCTCTGAACACACTCCAGCTTGTCTGCGTCCTTCTTGAATAAAAACACAGTGTAAAAGTACAATATGAAAGCGCAACCAGGATAAAACCGACTACAGAGTTACCTGTTATTAGAGAAAGGCAGAGCAGTCCTAAGTGGTGTTGGGGAGGAGCACAGTGGTAGATTGACAGCATTCGTCAGATGAAGTGGTCGCCTCATGCTGTGTAATGAGATAAAACCTTGAGCCGTGGTCCAGAGAGGGCGGCACCTTGGAACCAAAGTCTGGGTGTGTGTGTGTCTGCAGCTCAAGAGAGCCCCCAAATGACTACTCAGAGGAGGAGGTGTAAGGGCAGCAGGAGCAAACTCCATTTTATTCCTGTAGTAATGATGGTGTTAAGATTTAGGTAAGTTTACAATAGAAAACTGCACATGCGCAGAGTATTTCTTTTCTTACTTTATTAGAACGTAAGAAGAGCCCTGCTGGATCAGACCAAGGCTCCATCTAGTCCAGCATTCTGTTCACACAGTGGCCAACCAGCCATCGGCCAGGGATGAACAAACAGGACATGGTGCAACAGCACTCTCCCACCCATGTTCCCCAGCAACTGGTGCACACAGGCTTATTGCTTCGAATACTGGAGATAGCACACAACCATCAGGGCTAGTAGCTATAGATAGCCTTTGCCTCCAGGAACTTATCCAACCCCCATCCAGACTGGTGGCCATCCCCACATCCTGTGGTAGTGAGTTCCATAACTTAACTCTGCGCTGTGTGAAGAGGTACTTCCTTTTATCTGTCCTGACTCTCCCACCAATCAGTTTCATGGGAAGACCCCTTTGGGTTCTAGTATTTTGAGAGAGGGAGAAAAAGGTCTCTGTATCCACATTCTCCACACCAGGCATAATTTTGTACATGTCTCCCCTTGGCCTCCTCTTCTCCAAGCTAAACAATCCCAGTTGATGTAACCTTCCCTCATAGGGGACATGCTCCAGCCCGACAGGATGCAAAGAATTTGTTTCCACAAAGCCCGACACGTTTCGGCCCGTACATTATTCAAAGGCCTTCCTCAGGGGGTCTGTAACGTTAATAATACAATGAAATATATTAAGATAACACATAATATTAAAATATGTTTTTGTTATGAGGTTAATTAAGCACATTGCCACAAGGGCCTCTGCCCATATGTAAATGTTAAAAACTTCATAACAAGCTGCCACTAGGGTCTATACATGTGTAGTGTTAATAAGATCATATAAAACTGGTTTCTAACAAAAGTATAACGTACAAATCCCTACTTGTTAGAAGCTAGTATCTGCAGAATTTACGCTAGCAAGATAATCGTCTCTGGTGATAATCTATGGCAACTGATGGGGCAATATTTTTCTCCCTCTCCCGTAATGCTAGAACCCCATGGGGTCCTCCCATGAAGCTGATTGGTGGGAGATTCAGGACAGATCAAAGGACGGACTTCTTCACACTGTGCATAGCTAAACTATGGAATTCACGACCACAAGTTGTAGTGATGGCCACCGGTTTGGATGGCTTTAAAAGGGGGTTGGATAAATTCCTGGAGGCAAAGGCTATCAATGGCTATTAGCCCTGATGGCTGTGTGCTACCTCCAGTATCCGAGGCAGTATGCCTATATTCGGCAGTTGCTGGGGAACATGGGTGGGAGGGTGTTGTCGTACTGTGCCTGGGTGGGAGGGTGTTGTCGTACTGTGCCTGCTTTGTGGGTCTGTGCTTGACAGCTAGATAGCCACTGTGTTAATGGAGCACTGGACCAGATGGACCCTTGGTCTGATCCAGCAGGGCTCTTCTGATGTTCCCACCCGAGAGTCCCACACATGCCTGTATATCTGCTTTGGGGGTTTCTCAACCCAGTAGAGCAGATTTGGGGGGTGGGCTGTAGGGGGATGTGGCATTCAGTGTGCCACCGGCACCTGTTCCTCTGGCCGAAAGACACCTTTGGAGATGTTCGAGTCTTCTATATTTTTCATATGCCTGACAAGTCTGTGAAGGATTTTGCTAATATTGATCCTGGCTGCTGCCACTAGCCCATATTTGCAATTAATATTTTACATTGGTTTACCTAAAACGCTGTGCTTGAGGTTATAAAATTGAAAAGTAACAGCTCTAGATGTAAGGAGGAAGTTGAAAGGATTATAGAAACAGAGAGAAACCCAGCTGCAGTAGAGAGAAATGCCTTCGAGGGAACAGTCAGGCAAACGGAGGTTGTAGGCTTGTTGAAAAGAGATCACTAGAGAATGGAGGGACACACTAGAGGCATTCAAGAGGCAGCTGGACAAGCATCTGTCAGGGATGCTTTAGAGTGGATTCCTGCATTGAGCAGGGGGTTGGACTCGATGGCCTTGTAGGCCCCTTCCAACTCTGCTATTCTATGATTCTATGAAATTCTTTATTTTATACCTACAGGTGACAAGGAGGGAAGTCAGATCAAGATGGAGAATTCTCAGTTTGGAGGAAATGAGCCGCAGGACACGTCCAGCACCATCCCAGGGATAAGCCAAGTGAACGTACTGGAGACAGCTGAGATGCAAGAGGAAGGATACAAGGAAGGACCGGAGAAGCAGACAGTGAAGAGAGAGGATGAATGTGATGAGCTCACGGAAGTTATTACAGCTGCGATCAGCCCGCCTTCCAGAGCACACGCAAGGGATCACATGCCCGTGTTCTCCAAGTACGGTAGAAGATATCGCTACAAGTTCGAACTTGATATGATAGATGCCAGGGAGGACTGCGATGAAACTTGCATGTCCGAGGAAAATTTACAGCAAAACTCATTTTCTGATCAATCTCAAAGAGTAATAAGAGGAGGGAGTAAACCTGAATTTTCGGAGAATGATGAAGAGGGTATTTGGAATCGAGGGTTTCAAAGTGAAGAGAGACCATATGAATGTTCCCATTGTAGCAAATGCTTCAGTCAAAGAGAACAGTTGATCGATCATCGGCAACTTCAGTGTGGGACACTCTTCACTTCCAGACAAGGATTAGTGAGACACCAGGAAATTCATACTGGATCAAAACGATACAAATGTTCTCAGTGTGGGAGGTGCTTCAGGGAGAGAGACACATTGAAGAAACATCAGAGAACTCATACTGGTGAGAAACCCTTCAAATGTTCCCACTGTGGGAGATGCTTCAGTCAGGTGAGTAATTTGTATAGACATCGAAGAATTCACACTGGAGAGAAACCATTCAAATGTTCTGAGTGCGGAAAATGCTACGGAGAGAGAAGAACATTGAAGAAACATCAGAATATTCATATTGTGAGAAAAGCTTCTGTCAGAGGATGCATTTCTGAGCATGAGGAAGACGGTAATTGGAATCAAGGGTTTCATAGTGAAGGGGGACCATATGAATGTTCCCACTGTAGCAAATGTTTCAGTCAGAAAGAGCAGTTGATGAATCATCAGCAACTTCATATTGGAGAGAGAAGACATAAATGTCTCCAGTGTGGGAAGGTCTTGACTTCAAGAAGACGATTAGCGAGACACCAGGAAACTCATACAGAATTGAAACGATACGAATGTTCTCAGTGTGGGATGTGCTTCAGCGATAGGAGCACGTTGAAGAGACATCAGAGAACTCATACTGGAGAGAAACCGTTCAAATGTTCCCAGTGTGGGAGAGGCTTCAGTCAGGAGCATAATTTGAAGAGACATCTTAGAATTCATACTGGAGAGAAACCATTCAAATGTTCTGAGTGTGGAAAATGCTTTGGGGAGAGAAGAACATTGAAGAAACATCAGAACATTCATTGTGATGTTCTCAGTGAGAGAAAAGCTTCAGTCAGAGAGTGCATGTGATGGATCATGAGGGAATGCAAGTAGAAGAGGAACCACTCAGTTGCCTTTTTTGACAGATTTGTTTATAAGACATCAGTGACTTCGCAGGCGGAAAAGACATTATCAGGGTTCTGAGTGCGGGAAGCTTTTTGTTCTGAAAGACGCAATGTTTTCTCTTCACACAGAATCTCCAGTAATATTCCAGGAGGGAGCGGATAATTTCCACCATCAACCATACCTAAATGCGCTTATGAAAATGCAGATAGCAATTCATATCCAACAGGGATATGAATTGACTGGATATTAGTGTAGCCAAAGATGAGAGAATAATTGCAACTATATTGATTATGTGAGAATGTCATCATAAGCAACTTTCAGCTGGAGTTTTTCCTACCTACAACAACGGGAAATAGGTGTTAGCTTCACACTTCTCCCTGTCTTTATTTTGGAGACAATTCTGCAGGAAATGTAATGCTTCCTTTCTGATTTACAGATAATAATAAACATGTTGAATGAGATCTCTCTATCATAGAGTTTGAAAGTAAATCGGTGTGTCTGTGGTTCTACTTTGTGGGGACGGGAAGGGAGTTAAAATGCTGCCGGATCTCTGCAACTATGAAATTCTTGGTTTCACTCTAAGGAGAGAGATGAACAAGGTGTCAAAAGCAGCAAAGAAATCTGCTCTGCAGACCAAGAGTCCACAGCTCTTGGTTTATTTCTTTGGTTCCCATCTGTCAGGGATGCTTTAAAATGGATTCCTGCATTGAGCAGGGGTTGGACTCGATGGCGTTATAGGCCCCTTCCAACTCTGCTATTCTATGATTCTATGACCCTTGGCCTTATCCAGCAGGGCTCTTCTTACGTTCTTGAGCAGCGTGAACTAACTCTCCCCAACACCGCCCTGTGCAAAGTTTATTGATAGTGGCCGACAAGTAACAGCGCAAGTATCCTATAAGGCCAACCCCCTTTCTCAGTATCTGATCTCATCCCCCATTCAATCTACAACATGAGGATAAGAGTGGACTACTTGATAGGGTCGTTATCAGCCTCTTTTAGCCTTTCTTCCTGCATCTACAGCATGGATCTAATAATACTGGTCAGGCTTATTTCTCACTCCCCACTCCCTCAGTGCAGGGAGCATTTTCAGCCCAAAACAAATTATACCACTATAATTTGTAGCAATGGAAGTTTATTACAGGAAACTCTATAGTGAGTCTTGAGTAGGGTGACCCTATGAAAAGGAGGACAGGGCTCCTGTATCTTTAACAGGTGTATTGCAAAGGGAATTTCAGCAGGTGTCATTTGTATATATGGGGAACCTGGGGAAATTTCCTCTTCATCACAACAGTTAAAGTGCAGGAGCTATACTAGAGTGACCAGATTTAAAAGAGGGCAGGGCACCTGCAGTTTTAACTGTGGTGAGGAAGACGGAATTTTTCCAAGTTCTCCATATATACAAATGACACCTGCTGAAATTCCCTTTTCAATACAACTGTTAAAGATACAGGAGCCCTGTCCTCCTTTTCTTATGGTCACCCTAAGCTGATGTACCATCCGAAGCTGGTAAAAGTACTCCTGGCTACTGCCACCACCTGCACTGAGCAGGGGTTGGACTCGATGGCCTTATAGGACCCTTCCAACTCCACTATTTTATGATTCTGTAGTGCTTTCAGAGTTAGCAACGAGTCTGAAAGAACCCCCAATCTAGAGATGTGGTCTTTCATAGGGTGACCATATGAAAAGGAGGACAGGGCTCCTGTATCTTTAACAGTTGTATTGAAAAGGAAATATCAGAAGGTGTCATTTGTATATATGGACAACCTGGGGAAATTTCCTCTTCATCACAACAGTTAAAGTTGCAGGTATCCTGTTCTCTTTCAAATCTGGTCAAAGTATAGCTGCAGTATAGCTCCTGCAGCTTTAATTGTTGTGATGAAGAGGAAATTTCACCAGGTTCTCCATATATACAAATGACACCTGCTGAAATTCCCTTTTCTATGCAACTATTAAAGATACAGGAGCCCTGTCCTCCTTTTCATAGGGTCACCCTATCTTTCAGGGGAGTACAACCCCATCCAATACCAGTTGAAATCCCTCTACCTATATCAGTAGCACATTGTCCCATCCCAAAGTACATCCTGTCTGAATTTAGCTTCATTTTTCACCTAATCCGTCCTGGAGCTGCCTCCAAGCAGTTGTTCAAGAGAAAAAAAATCCCTTGAGAAAAATTGGTGGAAAACAGATACAGATCAGCGTGTTTGTAAAGTCTTTCAAAGCTCCCGTATCACAGGCAGTATGCCTGTATACACGAGTTGCTGGGGAACATGGGTGGGATGGTGATGTTGCACCATGTCTTGCTTGTCGATTCTTGGTCTGCACCTGGTTGGCCACTGTGTGAACAGAGTCCTGGACTAGATGGACCCTTGGTCTGATCCAGCAGGGCTCCTCTTGTGCTGTTATGTAGGGTGACTATATGGAAAGGAGGGCAGGGCTCCTGTATCTTTAACAGTTGCATAGAAAAGGGAATTTCAGCAGGTGTCATTTGTAGGCATGCAGCACTTGGTGGAATTCCCTCTTCATGACAGTTAAAGCTGCAGGAGCCCTGCCCTCTTTTGTATCTGGTCACTGGGCAGGGCTCCTTCAACTTTCACCAGAGTTCAAAAGGGTTCACTCTTAGGTCTGTGTGCCTGGGGTCGCAGCCTGACAATGCAGTACGCTGCACGTCTACTCAGAAGTAAGTTCCATTCATTTCAATTGGACCTACTTCCAAGTAGGAGCATATAGCATTTCAACCTGAGATTTATTGTGGCAGAAACTTCCGTTGATTACAATCTGCTTCATCTAACTGAAGTCTTATCTTCAATTAAAGGATATTTACTTGGACATTTAAACCCAGCTTCTTTCTGATTAAATCAAACTCAGGAAAGATTACACTGAGGAACCAAAACGTCTCTCCCTCCCCATCTTTTTGGAAATGTGTTTGAACAAAGAACAAGGTCAGCCTGGGCACCCAAATTTGCATCTCTATGCCCTCCAGGCTGACTCTCCAGCTTCATTTCCCCTTCCCCATAGGTAAGCTTATGCAAGCAAAATGGGTGAAGAAAATCACCTGGAGTCCTCCAAGAATATTGATTGGTCGGTTTGAATTGCCCTTCTGGGAACCACCTATAAGTACTTTGTCTTTCTTTTGGTGGGCAAGGAGTCCAGGCCCAAATTCTGCCAAGCCTTGGAACCCCAAGGGGACACCCCAGTGAAAGCCACGCTGGTGAGTAATTCTTCAGGCTCTAGTCAGCAAGTTATTGTAACACAGTTTGATGTTTCATTTTTATTTTTTAGAGCAACTTCCCTCTGCTTGGTTCTTTAAGAAATAGATTGGAGTTGATTTAGTTCTTTGGCTTCGCCTGGATCCATGCAACTGTTAAAGATACGGGACCCCTGTCCTGCTTTTCATATGGTCACCCTAATTAAAGGATATTTAAAAGACACGGGGGGGGGGGCTGTGGCACTGCCTTTGTGAAGCATAGCCAAAATGCAGGCTGCAGCCTGTCCTACATTGCAGGCTGGAGGTGAAGGCATGCTGGTTTGTCACATTTAAGATAAAAATGAGGGGGCGGGAAAACCATCACACAGGAATAGGAAGCTGCCTCATATCAACTACAAATATTGGTCCATCCAGCTCAGCCTTTCTCACCGTGTCTTTTAAAATTAGATTTTAAAACTGTGTTGGACTACAATTCCCATCACCCGCAGCAGCACAGACATTTGGCAGGAACAACCTAATTAGATGGCCTTCCGGAACCTTTAAATACCATCTCACCTGACAGAGTTCTGAAAGATTATTGTGTAGGGTGACCATACGAAAAGGAGGAAAGGGCTCCTGAATCTTTAACAGTTGTATTGAAAAGGGAATTTCTGCAGGTATCATTTGTACCGCCCAATAGCCGAAGCTCTCTGGGCGGTTCACAAAAATTAAAACTGTGAAGATGATTCAAAGTATAAAACAGTATAGAATCATAGAATAGCAGAGTTGGAAGGGACCTACAAGGCCATCTAGTCCAACCCCCTGCTCAATGCAGGAATCCACCCTAAAGCATCCCTGACAGATGGTTGTCCAGCTGCCTCTTGAAGGCCTCTAGTGTGGGAGAGCCCACAACCTCCCTAGGTAACTTATCCATCGTCGCACTGCTCTAGCAGTCAGGAAGTTTTTCCTGATGTCCAGCCGGAATCTGGCTTCCTGTAACTTCCGTATCCTGTTATTCCGTATCCTGCACTCTGGGAGGACCGAGAAGAGATCCCGGCCCTCCTCTGTGTGACAACCTCTTTCAAGTATTTGAAGAGTGCTATCATGTCTCCACTCAATCTTCTCTTCTCCAGGCTAAACATGCCCAGTTCTTTCAGTCTCATAGAATCATAGAATAGCAGAGTTGGAAGGGGCCTACAAGGCCATCCAGTCCAACCCCCTGCTCAATGCAGGAATCCTTCATAGGGCTTTGTTTCCAGACCCCTGTGTTGCCCTCCTCTGAACACACTCCAGCTTGTCTGCATCCTTCTTGAATTGTGGAGCCCAGAACTGGACACAATACTCTAGATGAGGCCTAACTAGGGCCGAAGATTGTCACCCTATGAAAAGAAGGACAGGGCTAACAGTTGCATAGAAAAGGGAATTTCAGCAGGTGTCATTTGTATATATGGAGATCCTGGTGAAATTCCCTCATCATCACAGCAGTTAAAGCTGCAGGAGCTATACTAGAGTGACCAGATTTAAAAGAGGGCAGGGCACCTGCAGCTTTAACTGGTGATGAAGAGGAAAATTCCCTAGGTTGCTCATATATACAAATCCCCTTTTCAACACAACTGTTAAATATATAGGAGCTCTGTCCTCCTTTTCATATGGTCACCCTATTATTGAGAGAACGTATTTTACCTGTAGCTCTCCGAACACCATATAAATGCAATGATAAATAAACTGCTGCTTAAGGGCCATATTTAAAGCTATCTCATGTTGGCTGTAGCTCCACAATTCTGGAAAATTGGAAGCTATCTGTGGCTGATACCTTAAGAGACATCCCCAGTGATCAGTGAAGCCCCAAATTGTGCCTGCTTACAATGTATCCACCATGGCCCACACGTCTCCTTCGTCTTTCAGGCCTAAATCTAGATGAGGATGGGAGTGTCTGGGACTAAGAACCTTACCACAGCAGACACGCTGTCTGCAAGCCCTTTGTCTTGCTTAGTAAACTGATCTCTCAATGTACACCAAGAAAACTTGGTATAATATAATCTCATATCTTACAATCACTTCTTTTACAAATGTAATTTTTATCCAGTACCTTTTACCTACAGGACATTCCCACCATAGGTAATAATTTCATATCGCACTATCATCCATATCTATACCTGCTGCATTTCTGACAGGTCATCTCATTTAGCCTAAAATTAGTATCATCTTAAATCAGGCCCAATTCAAAGTGCTAGTATTAACATTTAAAGCCCTAAACGGCTTGGGGCCAGGTTATCTGAAGGAACGCCTCCTCCCATATGTACCTGCCCGGACCCTAAGGTCATCTTCAGAGGTCCTTCTCCGTGAGTCCCTGCCAAAGGAAGTGAGGCAGGTGGCTACCAGGAGGAGGGCCTTCTCTGCTGTGGCACCCCGGCTGTGGAATGAGCTCCCGAAGGAGGTTCACTTGGCACCGACATTATATTCTTTTAGGCGCCAGGTGAAGACCTTTTTATTCTCCCAGCATTTTAACAATCTATAAATACATTTTAACTTGGTGTTTTAAATTTGTAATTTTGCAATGCTGCTGTTTTTATCTGGTTGAGCTTTTATATTGTATTTTATATTATGGTTTTATACTGTTGTTTTATACTTTGAATGGTTTTAATTTTTGTGAACCGCCCAGAGCGCTCCGGCTATTGGGCGGTATAGAAATGTAATAAATAAATAAATAAATAAATAAATAAATAAAATCAGTTTCCTCTAAGCATCATATTTGGAGCAAATGTGTGAGTTTCATTCCAGACATTTCCCCAAATATCCTTAGCGTTCTTGTTTCCTATAATTTTATCAATTTGATCATGAACTCTTTCACTTGTTCTGGCTCCTTATATTTTATTTTATTTTTAAATACTTTATAAAGACTGGATAGTAATTTCCTATTATTATTATTATTATTATTATTATTATTATTATTATTATTATTATTATTATTATTAGCCAAAGTGCTCTAGGCAGTTTACAAAGATTAGAATTAGTTTTTAAAACTCTCAAATGTTGGTTCTGTCTAAGATATTGCACTCAACATGTCTAATTTGAAAATACTCTAACTCTAGGTTTGAGAGGGCAGAGCTAGAAGAGAAAGCGATGAACGGGGAAAGACCTGCAGGCCCAGAACTAGAAGAAGGACCAGGCAGAGCAGGAAAAGCCTCCAGGGCAGTTCAGCCAGAATACGCGACAGAGCGACCAGGATGGGACGCATCGCAAGAGGGCAAAGGGGAACCATCCAGGGGGATGCAAGAGCGCTGGGAAGCCCAATGGCAGGAGTTCCTGAGGACACTGCAGCCCCTTCACACAGGATGGGGAAGCCCAGTGATGTCAGAGGCTGCCCCCTGGGAAGATGCCAAGGCCTTTCTGGCTTCCTTTGAGCAAGTGGCCGAGGCCTTCCAGTGGCCGAGAGGAGAGTGGGCGGCCCGACTCCTGCCAGCCCTGAGTGGAGAAGCGGAAGAGGCCTTCCGAAGCCTGGAAGCCAGAGATCAGGCGGATTATGGGAAAGTGAAGGCGGCCATCTTGCGAGGGGAAGCCCTGAGGATGGAGGAGCAGCGCCAGCACTTCAGGCAATTCTGCTGCCAGGAGGTCAGAGACCCCCGAAGGATTCACAGCCAAGTCCAGGAGCTTTGCCGGCAGTGGCTGAAGCCGGAGAGACACAGCAAGGAGCAGATCCTGGAGCTGCTGATCCTGGAGCAGTTCCTGGCCAGCCTGCCAGTGGACCTCCAGGGCTGGATCCGGGCAGGAGGGCCGGACACCTGCTCCCAGGCCGTGGCCATGGCCGAGGACTTCCTCACAAGAAAGAAAGGGGCTGTGACAGCTACCTTGCAGGTTAGGAATCAATATTTTATTCCTAGAGTCTCAGAGAGGAAATACTATGTGGATAAAGTTGCTGAAATTACCTGCAATTACTGAGTTAAATATGGGTAGAACTGATCAAACCTGGCTAACGACAAGCTTAACTTCAGTCACTGAATGCCAATTTAAATAAGATCCTTTTCATTGTTTTCAATTAGTGCTACAACTGTAGACGGTTGCAGCCTTGTAGTATATTGCCACATACAGTTCCTATCTTAGCATTATTCTTGCTGTTGTTGCTGTTACTAATTATTGACTATAGATATATTCTGACTTTTTGTTTTGAGGCATTATTTAGTATATTCAAAAAAATAAAACTCTCATAAACCATAATTATCCAGAGGAACAGAAAGTGTTTCTTGCCCAGAGCAGTGAGTCTTCCTGCCTCTGTTCTGAGTAGAATCATCCTGCCTGTTTCAGGGGGTGGTGAAGGAGGAGTTTGAAGATTCCCTGGAAGCGATAGGAGAGCCCTCAGATCTGGTGAAGGGACAGATCTACAAAGAACCCGAGCGAAACGGTGATGCTTCTATTATGTTTGCATGATGCGTAGAGGGTCCCGGTTAAAAGCAGGCCCACCTCCGAAGCAAGATGACTGCAAGAAGTTTTGCAAGAGCTGAGCTGCTAGATCAAAACTGAGTTTGCTAGAAACAACTTAGCTGCACATACATTGTGTAAAGGAAGCAGCTAGAAACAAGGCTGAGCAAGGAATACTGAGAGAGAGTTCCTGAATTACATCTTGTATGATGAGCAGGTAAAATGGGAGGCAGGACTCCTGAGCCTTCAGCAGTTGCAAGGAAAAGGGAATTTCAGCAGACCCATCTTTTCCTACAGCTGAATTATAGGTTGTCTTCATGCCAAAATTCCCTCTTGTCTACAACACTTAAGGGAACTCCCTCCCTAGGGATTAGATTGCCTGTTCCAATCATAGAATAATATCATAGTAGAGTTGGGAGGGGCCTAAAAGGCCATCAAGTCCAACCCCTGCTCAATGCAGGAATCCACGCTAAAGCATACCTGACAGATGGTTGTCCATCTGCCTCTTGAAAGCCTCTAGTTTGGGAGAGCCCACAACCTCCCTAGGTAGCTGATTCCATTGTCGTACTACTCTAACATTCAAGAAAAGAAGGCAGTAGTGTAAATGATCCAATACATATAGAGTGCCCCAGGGCACACAACTACACAACACTCCTGCAGCGATGGACAGTAACAATTAACCATCAATCCCATTTATTTACAAATATATATAAAATATAAAATAAACTGATGCATAACACTTGCACAGTCATCTGTGAGCAATGAAGCCATGCTTCTGGGATATATAGATGAACAAATGGCAAAGTTCCTACAAAAATCATATCCTCGTATACTGGTTTTTTATATCTTACCCAAAATCCATAAATCAGGTTGATGGTTAATTGTTACTGTCCATCGCAGTAGGAGTTTTGTGTAGTTGTGTGCCTTGGTCCATATATGTATTGTACTGCTCTAACAGTCAGGAAGTTTTTCCTGATGTCCAGCTAGAATCTGGTTTCCTGTAACTTGAGCCCATTATTCCGTGTCCTGCACTCTGGGAGGACCGAGAAGAGATCCTGGCCCTCCTCTGTGTGACAACCTTTTAAGTATTTCAAGAGTGCTCTCATGTCTCCCCTCAGTCTTCTCTTCTCCAGGCTAAACATGCCCAGTTCTTTCAGTCTCTCTTCATAGGGCTTTGTTTCCAGACCCCTGATCATCCTGGTTGCCCTCCTCTGAACACGCTCCAGCTTGTCTGCGTCCTTCTTGAATTGTGGAGCCCAGAACTGGACACAATACTCAAGATGAGGCCTAACCAGGGCCGAATAGAGAGGAACTAGTGCCTCACGCGATTTGGAAGCTATAAAGAATGTTAAATTTTCAGCGGGTTGTTAAAACATGTTTGTACTGCTTGGCTTTTCCATTTTTAAAAATAGAATTCTGCTCTCTATTTTTATGAATGATTCACTAATGTTACACGTAAAATAATAAACGTGGCCACCCGAAGCATGAGGGGAAGTGCTGCTTCCCTTAGTAAAGTCCTCTTTCTGTCCCTCACAGGCAGTGGAATCCAACTCCACAGCTTTGCCAGTTCCTCGCTTCTTCCTGAAGGACAGGGAAGGGACCAAACTGGTGTGGAAGAGGTATTTTATTTATTTTTATTTATTTATTACACCACACTGACCACAAAGGTCTGCATAGTTAAAGCAATGGTATTCCCCGTGGTAACCTATGGCTGCGAGAGCTGGACCATAAGGAAAGCTGAGCGAAGGAAGATAGACGCTTTTGAACTGTGGTGTTGGAGGAAAATTCTGAGAGTGCCGTGGACTGCAAGAAGACCAAACCAGTCCATACTCCAGGAAATAAAGCCAGACTGCTCACTTGAGGGAATGGTATCAAAGGCAAAACTGAAGGACTTTGGCCACATAATGAGAAGACAGGATACCCTGGAGAAGAGGCTGATGCTAGGGAAAGTGGAAGGCAAAAGGAAGAGGGGCCGACCAAGGGCAAGATGGAGGGATGATATTCTGGAGGTGACAGACTTGACCTTGGGGGAGCTGGGGGTGGCAACGGCCGACAGAAAGCTCTGGCATGGGCTGGTCCATGAAGTCACGAAGGGTCGGAAGCGACTGAACGAATAAACAACAACATTACATTTTTATACCACCCAATAGCCGAAGCTCAGGTGAGTCAGGGCGGCACAGATGCTCAAATGGATGTCCATGTGGTATGAGGAACTTCGCGTAATGGGATGTTCTCATCTCAAAGCGGAAGGCCTGCAGGGCACTGATCTCCTAAGTATAGACCGGATTGCGGCCAGAGGCAGGAACAGAATGTTGCATGCAGCCACCTCTTTTCACAGCTATTCTCTGCAACAATATTTGTAACTGTTTGGGTGGGATGGGCCAGTTTTGCTTCAGTGAATGTGTCAGTGGACTGGCAATTATAGAATTAGTTATTTGGGGTTGTTAGTTATTTCTCTCTGTGTACTTGTGTGTGATGTTTTGCCTCAATGTATATTATGTTTTAATTGAGTATTATGTATTTTATTATTCATTGTTGTTTCCCTCCTTGATCAAAATGGAATGGAGGTTAAGAAATATTATTATTATTAATGTTCTTCCTTCTGCCTGTTCTCCTCCTTGCAGGAAGAGATGGATGTCCGTGGAAGTCACCTGTGTTTGCAGATTGTCAGCCCGAGTTTGCCCCGGCCAGCGCAACAGACCACAGTCTGGCAAGTCCTGCAGGAGGACGGGGGGAACGTAGAGCCTTTAGGTAAGGAGCTCTTTTGCTCAAGTCCCATCGATGCAGGAAAGAATAACTGAGGCCATTTGTCATTTTCAGAATTTTAAATATAATTCTGCTCTCTGTTTTTAAAAATGATTAATGCAAAGGTTTTAAGGTGTATTTTTAAATGTGAAAGGTTTATTTTATTTTTCTCCTTCTGTTTTTATTTGTATTTATCCTGATGGATGTCTTTGTGTTCTGTTATTCTGCAATGGCCGATGGTTTCCCCTGGGCTTCTGGTTGGCCATTCTGTGAACTGAATGTTGGACTAGAGGGACCCTTGGTCTGATGCAGCACGGCTCTTCTTATGTTGTTATACCCCTCTCCTGCAGTGGGATTTTCCCTTCCTCTCTCTCTCCCTCCCCCCCATGCCAGCCTTTGGGGATCTCCCAACCGGTGTAGCAGATCTGGGGATGTGCTGTAGGGCAGTGGTTCCCAATTGGTGGTCTGTGGACCCCAGAAGTAACATCGGGGCCTGCTCCTGCTGGACTCTCCCCCCCCCACAGGGCAAACTGCCATCTTGGCCCTGTGGGGAAGAAGAAGGACCGAGGGGACAGGAGCAGGCAGAAGTAACATCGGGGCCTGCTCCTGCTGGACTCTCTCTCTCTCTCTCTCTCTCTCTCTCTCTCTCTCTCTCTTTCTCTCTCCTCCCTCCCTCCCTCCTTGACTCCTTTTCCTTGTGTGTCATGTCTTTATTAGATTGTAAGCCTGAGGGCAGGGACTGTCTTTTTTGCTAAGTGTAAGCCGCTCAGAGAGCCTTTTTTGGCTGAGGAGCGGGGTATAAGTATGATAAATAAATAAATAAATAAAATAACTCAGCCAGGGAGTCCGTGGCACCATTCACATATTCACCATTCATTTCGGGAGTCCACTGACAGCAAATTCCTACCAGAAGTAAAATATAACATCCCTGAGCGCCTGCGTGATTTAGCGACTAGCTTCAGAGATTACTTCCCTGCACCTAATCCTGAAAACTCATGGAGAAGGAATCCTTTTGAAATGGTGATGTACAATTCACAACTCTATCTGCGGAAGAGCAAGATGCACTTGTTGACGTGACTTGTGATAATACATTGAAATCATTTTTCAAAGAATATAGACTGGACCAATTCCGGATGAAGGTTTTACCTGATTATAAGAAGTTAGGTGAAAAAGCTTTGAAACATCTCGTTCCCTTTTGTTCCACATATCTTTGTGAACAAACACTTTTGACCTTTTGTTATATGAAGAACAAGCTAGAAATCGGCTCGATGTTGATCCAGATTTGAGATTAAAAGTAGGAAATATTGAACCGGATGTGGAAGGGATTGAACCGGATGTGGAAGGGATTGTTCGGGACAAAAAGAGGTATGATTTCTCCCATCACATTTAGGTTTAGTAGCTGGTAGGCATGTCATAATTTGTTCAATTGTAAACTAGACGTTAGTAAAATTAAATTCGTCTTTATATTCTTAACTAAATCATTGTCATTTTTGCATGGTAATATCACAAATTTCATGGTCTGTTTTTTTAGTATACCTAAAATCCTTTGCTTATTAGGGGCTACCCCTTATTTTCTCCAAAAAATTGCTTTGCACAGGTAACTACCATAGCGATAACATTTTTTTCAAAAGGAGAGGATCCATGGCTTGGCATTTGAAAAACAAGGGGTCCACAGTACTTAGCTAATTGGGAACCGCTGCAGTAGGGGGAAAGGGAATTCAATCAACCACTGGTAGAAGGACATAGAATCATAGAATAGCAGAGTTGGAAGGGGCCTACAAGGCCATCAAGTCCAATCCCCTGCTCAATGCAGGAATCCACCCTAAAGCATCCCTGACAGATGCTTGTCCAGCTGTCTCTTGAAGGCCTCTAGTGTGGGAGAGCCCACAACCTCCCTAGGTAACTGGTTCCATTGTCGTACTGCTCTAACAGTCAGGAAGTTTTTCCTGATGTCCAGCTGGAATCTGGCTTCCTTTAACTTGAGCCCGTTATTCCGTGTCCTGCACTCTGGGAGGATCGAGAAGAGATCCTGGCCCTCCTCTGTGTGACAACCTTTTAAGTATTTGAAGAGTGCTATCATGTCTCCCCTCAATCTCAATACGATCCAATTTTCCCTGTGTGAAAAGTATTTTTCATATGCCTGACAATCCTGTAAAGGAATGTGCAGTTATCGGTCCTCCCTTCCTTCGTTTTTTAAAAAATATGTGGCTAGCCTTTATTTTGCAATTAATATTTTAAATGTTGCTCTGTTCTTTTAAGAGTAAGAGCCCCAGATAAAAGGAGAGGCTTGAAAAGATTATAGAAATATAAAGAAAGCTGGATGCAACAATGATGGGCAAAATTCCTTTTTTTCTATTTCTGCAGATGAGAAAAGGGGAAGTCAGGTCAAGATGGAGAATTCTCAGTTTGGAGGAAATGAGCTGCAGGACACATCCAGCACCGCCCCAGGGATAAGCCAAGCGAATTTGTTGCTGGAGTCAGCTGAGAGGCAAGAGGAAGGATACAAGAAGGGACCAGAGAAGCAGCCGGTGGAGAGAGAGAATGAACGTGACAAACGCACAGTAGATCTTACAGCTGGGAAGAGCCCGCCTTCCAGAGCCCACAAAAGGGATAACGTGCCCATGTTCTCCAAGTACGGTAGAAGATATCGCTACAAGTTACAGCCTGATATGATAGATGCCAGGGAGGACTATGATGAATGTCTCACGTCTGAGGAAAATCTCCAGCAGAATTCATGCTTTGATCAATCTCGGAGAACAATAAGAAGTGGGAGTAAATCCGAATCGTCTGAGAATGATGAAGAGGGTAATTGGCATCAAGGAATTCAAAGTGGAGGGAGACCATATGAATGTTCCCATTGTAGCAAATGCTTCAGTCAAAGAGAACAGTTGATCGATCATCAGCAACTTCATACTGGAGAGAAAAGGTATAAATTCCTCCAATGTGGGACACTCTTCACTTTCAGACAAGGATTAGTGAGACAACAGGAAATTCATACTGGATTGAAACGATTCAAATGCTCTCAGTGTGGGATGTGCTTCTGGGAGAAAGACACATTGAAGAGACATCACAGAATTCATACTGGAGAGAAACCATACAAATGTCCTCAGTGTGGGCGGTGCTTCGGGGAGCGAAGCACGTTGAAGAGACACCAGAGAACTCATACTGGAGAGAAACCATTCAGATGCCTTGAGTGTGGGAAACACTTCACTCAGAATTCACATTTGGCAACCCATCAAATAATCCATACTGGAGAGAAGCCGTACAAATGTTCTCAGTGTGGGAAGTGCTTCAATCAGGTGGGATACTTGAAGAACCATCAGAAAACTCATACTGGAGAGAAACCATACAAATGTTCTCTGTGTGGGAAATGCTTCACTCGAAAGCTACATTTGACAAGACATCAACAAATCCATACTAGAGCGAAAAACATTGAAAAAACACCGGAGCATTCATAGTGATGTTCTCAGGGGGAGAAAAACTTCAGTCAGAGAGTGCATGTGAAGGATTACCAGAGAAGAGGACCATTCAGAGCCTGAGACAGACGTTTATTGGACAGATTGATTTATACGACATCAGTAAACTTGCAGAACACAGAGACGTTATCAAGGCTCTGAGTGCAGGAAGCATTTTGTCCTGAAAGATGCAATGATTACACTTCGGAGAGAATCCCAATTAATATTTCAGAAGGGAGGGGATATTTTTCACAAAACCCCATTCCTAAATGCAGGTATGGAAATGCAAATACGAATGAAATCGGGTAAGAAAAGGTTCCAAAGGGGGAGATGAATTGATTGGATATTGGATTATCGAAAGCAGAGAGAATTATTACAAATGAATGGTTGTAATAACATTCATTATTACAAATGAATGTAATTCATTCATGTAATTCATGAATGAACTACAAATGAATAAATGAATTATTACAAATGAATTATTACAAATGAATGGACTATGTCCATTCATCATAAGCAGCCTGTTTTTCCCACCTACGATGACGGGAACGAAGTGTTAGCTCTACATGTTTCCCTGCCTCTATTTTGGGGACAATTGTACAGAAAATTTAATTCTTCCCTCCTAATGCAGGAAGGATTTACAGATAATAAAAATTTTGAATGAAATCTATGTATATAATTTTTTTTAAAAAAACACCAGTTTGAAAGAACATCAGTGTATCTATCACTGTACTTTGTGAAGGGGAGAGGAGTTAAAATTCTGCCAGATCTCTGCAACAATGAAGCTCTCGGCTCTGCAGACCAAAGGACTCCACCGCTATCGGGCCTGTTCAGAAGACACCTTGAACCACAGCTTTAGCCACAGTGAATAAGGAATCATGGAGCCATCATACAGCGTTACTGATAAAGGCATGGAATGTGACCGGATAGTGGGTGTTCAACCTGTTCTGGATGGGGGTTGCTCTCCCTCTGAAGAAGCAGGTTTGTAGCTTGGGCGTTCTCCTAGAACAGCCTTCCCTAACCTGGGGCGTTCCAGATGTGTTGGACTACAACTCCCAGAATGCCCCAGCCAGCTGGCTGGGGCATTCCGGGAGATGCAGTCCAACACATCTGGAGCGCCCCAGGTTGAGGAAGGCTGTCCTAGAACCATCTCTGGGAAAACCTAGCTTCAGTTGTTGATGCTCTGGTAACCTCCAGGTTAGATTACTGCAATGTGCTCTACGTGGGGCTGCCTTTGAAGACGGTTCAGGAGCTGCAGCTTGTGCAAAATGCAGCGGCCAGATTGATAACCGGAACCAGAAGGTTTGAACATAAGAGACCGATTCTGGCCTGCTTGCATTGGCTGCCTATACATTTCCAAGCCCAATTCAAAGTGCTGGTTTTAACCTATAAAGCCTTACAAGGCTTGGACCACAATACCTGATGGAACGCCTCTCCCTACATGAACCTACCCGTATACTACGCTCAGCATCTAAGGTTCTCCTCTAAGTGAACTGCCCAGAGAGCTCCAGCTATTGGGCGGTATAGAAATTTAATAATAAATAAATAAATAAATAAATACCTACTCCAAGGGAAGCTCAGAGGATGGCAACAAGGGAGAAGGCCTTTTCCGTGGTGGCCCCTCAATTATGGAATGATCTCCCCAATGAAGCTCGCCTGGCACCAACAGTGCTATCTTTTCGGCGCCAGGTTAAGACTTTTCTCTTCTCCCAGACAGTTAACATATGCTGAGGTTTTTTTAACTGACCCCAGAATAGATGTTTTAAATGAATGTTGTGGTTTTTATGCTTTTAAATTTCTGTATATTTGTTTTTAATGTTCATTGTTTTTAACTTTTGTAAACCGCCCAGAGAGCTTCGGCTATGGGGTGGTATATAAATGTAATAAATAAATGTTACAGAATAAAAACAGCAACAGTATAAAAGTATTGAGAAAAGCATAATGAAGACGGGGAGCATGTCAGGGTTCCAGAGGAGGGCAGAGTTTTCATGCCTTTCAAAGAAACTTTTTAAGTCTTCCCCCCCCCCCCGCCCCAATACTGCCATCTGAAAAGAATCCCAATCTGTTCTTTTCTGCCCCTTGCATCTGTCCCTGGTTGGGAGTCTTGTCTCCTTCCTCCATTGCCCGGAACGTACCTTGTGTGGTTCTCAAGGCAAGGACCTGATTTTGCTTATGTTGACCTGTCAAGTGCTGACAGTTTTGCATTCTAATAATTGTAATAATTGGAACAGTCTGCCCATGGAAACTGTGAGTTCTCCATTTCTGAAGGTTTTTAAGAAGGGGCTGGACATCCACCTCTCATGGATGGTTTAATATGAGCCAACAGTGTGATATGGATGCAAGAAAGGCAAATGCTATTTTGGGCTGCATTAATAGGAAGTATAACTTCCAAATCACGTGAGGTACTGGTTCCTCTCTATTCGGCCCTGGTTAGGCCTCATCTAGAGTATTGCGTCCAGTTCTGGGCTCCACAATTCAAGAAGGACGCAGACAAGCTGGAGCGTGTTCAGAAGAGGGCAACCAGGATGATCAGAGGTCTAGAAACAAAGCCCTATGAAGAAAGACTGAAAGAACTGGGCATGTTTAGCCTGGAGAAGAGAAGATTGAGGGGAGACATGATAGCACTCTTTAAATACTTAAAAGGTTGTCACACAGAGGAGGGCCAGGATGTCTTCTCGATCCTCCCAGAGTGCAGGACACAGAATAACGGGCTCAAGTTACAGGAAGTCAGATTCCGGCTGGATATCAGGAAAAACTTCCTGACTGTTAGAGCAGTACGACTACGGAATCAGTTACCAAGGGAGGTGGCGGGCTCTTCTACCACACTAGAGACCTTCAAGAGGCAGCTGGACAAGCATCTGTCAGGGATGTTTTAGGGTAGATTCCTGCATTGAGCAGGGGGTTGGACTAGATGACCCCGTCCAGGACAGGGTAAACATAGAATCATAGAATAGCAGAGTTGGAAGGGGCCTACAAGGCCATCGAGTCCAACCCCCTGCTCAATGCAGGAATCCACCCTAAAGCATCCCTGACAGATGGTTGTCCAGCTGCCTCTTGAAGGCCTCTAGTGTGGGAGAGCCCACAACCTCCCTAGGTAACTGATTCCATTGTCGTACTGCTCTAACAGTCAGGAAGTTTTTCCTGATGTCCAGCCGGAATCTGGCTTCCTTTAACTTGAGCCCATTATTCCGTGTCCTGCACTCTGGGAGGATCGAGAAGACATTCTGGCCCTCCTCTGTGTGACAACCTTTTAAGTATTTGAAGAGTGCTCTCATGTCTTCCCTCAATCTTCTCTTCTCCAGCTAAACATGCCCAGTTCTTTCAGTCTCTCTTCATAGCTGCCTGGGTCCAGCTCCAGCTGAGAGCCCCCTCCCTCCTGCTGTCACCTGTAACTGCTGAACTTTCCAACTAAGATTGTAGTGCCTGAATTTGCTTTCCTTTTCCCCCTCCTCCTCCTCCCTCCCAATCCCCTTTCCTTTTGTGTCATGTCTTTTACATTGTAAGCCTGTGGGCAGGGAATGTCAAGAAATACTTTTGTAAGCCGCCATGAGAGCCTTTTTTGGCTGAATGTCGGCATAAAAATCCTTAAATAAATAAATAAATAAATAAAAATAGGGCTTTGTTTCCAGACCCCTGTTCATCCTGGTTGCCCTCCTCTGAACATGCTCCAGCTTGTCTGCGTCCTTCTTGGAGCCCAGAACTGGACGCAATACTCTAGATGAGGCCTAACCAGGGCCGAATAGAGAGGAACCAGTACCTCACGTGATTTGCAAACTATACTTCTATTAATGGAGCCCAAAATAGCATTTGCCTTTCTTGCAGCCATATCACACTGTTGGCTCACATCACCTCGCCGGACAGATGAACCACCCGCTAACAGTACCTCCGTCTTGTCTGGATTGAGTCTCAGTTTGTTGCCCTCATCCAGTCCATTACTGTGGCCAGGCACTGGTTCAGAACAGCCACTGCCTCACCTGGGTTTGATGAAAAGGAAAGGTAGAGCTGGGTATCATCCGCATATTGGTGACACCTCAGTCCACATCTCCAGATAACCTCCCCCAGCGGCTTCATGTATATGTTAAACAGCATATAGGGGATAAAATAGAGCCCTGTGGAACCCCATGGCTTAGGACCCTAGGCACAGAGCAATAATCCCCCAGCACCACCTTCTGGAATCGGCCATCCAAGCAGGAGCGGAACCACTGCAACGCGGTACCCCCAACTCCCAGCTCAGACAACCTATCCAGAAGGATACCATGGTCGATGGTATCGAAGGCCGCTGAGAGGTCCAGGAGAACCAACTATATATAAATAAATAATAATAACTATATATTAATAATAATAATAATAATAATAATAATAACAGGGTCGCCCTCCCCCTGTCTCTCTCCCAGTAGAGGTCATCCCACAGAGCGACCAAGGCAGTTTCCGTTCCAAAACCAGGCTTGAAACCCGATTGAAATGGATCTAGATAATCCGTTTGATTCAAGAGTGCCTGGATTTGTCCTGCAACCACCCGTTCAAGCACCTTGCCCAGGAAAGGGATGTTCGCCACCGGCCTATAGTTTTTAGCATCTTCCCTGTCCAGGTTTGGCTTTTTTAAAAGTGGTCTGATTACCACCTCTTTTAAAGAGGCCGGCACCACTCCCTCTCTCAAGGAGGCATTTACAACCTCCTGGACCCAGCCGGTGACCCCCTCCTCATTTGATGTAATAAGCCATGAAACATTCTTAAGATTATGATGATGATATATGTTTTCACCTGTGTGTTTAGCCACTGTGTGAACAAAACGTTGAGCTAGATGACCCCTTGGTCTGATCCAGTAGGGCTCTTCTTAGGTTATTACATTTTTATTTATTAATTAAAACATTTGTACCTACCCAGCATCAAAACAATGTAAACATACATAACATGCAGAGCTAAAGACATTAAATCGTTAACCAATGGTGTTGCGCTAGCTCACATGCATCTCATTTCTTGCATTTCCTCAAGGCTCTTCTGCCACATTAATTCTGAAAATCTAAATACAGATTTCTTTTGCATCCTTTTTATAGTTGTAAATGTGGGTTCGGGGGGGGGGTGGGCGCGGCGGACAGGGGAGAGCTGGAGTGATGGGGGGGGCGGTCACGGGGAGCCTCGTCAACTAGGCCCTGAAACCACAGACGAAGAATACGGGGAGGAGGAGGAAGGGGAGAGGAAGAGCGCGCACGACTGCCAACCCAGGGTCCCACCGGCTTCCTCGTCGATTCCGTATGATCATTTGGGTGCTCCAGCGAGCTGGGTTGTTGCTGTGGCAAGAAACGAGGTCACTGGAGGGCACAAGGAGCCCCGAAGGCTGCACACGCACGGCTTGCTTAGGAGTAAGACTTGCTCTTGAGTAGACCTGGATAGCTTTACACTCTGCAGTTATGCCGCCTGCGGCATGGGGGTAGAAGCACTTGGACGAGGGTTTGCCCCACACAGCCTCAGCCTCTCCCTCCGCCCTGATCCGTGCAGTGGCAGTGTGTGAATGGTGGCCTGCAGTGCAAGCTGCCAAGGAGCCGCTTTCTCTCTCTGGATCGGGGCCCTATTCCTCGTTCCGCCTGTAAGATGGTAATCGTAGGAGCGGACCCCGTATTCCCAGGGCCATTGCCGTCCTCTCTCAGCCTCCCCTTCCCTCCTCTGCAACGTGGGACGGCCTCCTTCTCCCCCATCCCCGCCTCTGTGCAGGGGACGGTTTCAGGATCACTTTGGCTATTGGGCGAAATAGGCAATAAATAAATAACTTTTCGACAACCTCAAAAGAACGGGATTGAACACAACCAGTCAAAAAAGAGGTGAGACGCGAAGGCCAGGGATGTTTGTCTTTGCTTTTCCTTGTGCAGGTAAGAGGAAAAGGCGAATTACACATCCCAGGGGCAGTAGGGGATTTGTAATAGGACATTTGATCTTTAATAAGAAGATACTCATTTTGACATTTATATTCAGCCTCTTTTGATCAAACCAACTCAAGACGGCTTACTCTGACCAAGCAAACTTCAGTCCTTCCCCATCTTTCTAGAAATACGTTTGAACAAAGAACAGGGTCAGCCTAAGCGCCCAAATTTACATCTCTATGCCTTCCAGGCTGATTTACCAGTTTCGCTTTCCCTCCCCCATAAATCAGATTATGCGAAAGAAGTGAAGTGGAGTTGACCTGGAGGATCACGTGCTCCAAGGACATGGATTGGTCAGTTTGAATTGCCCTCCCTGGGAACCCCGGAAGGGCTTTTGTGTTTCTGCTGGTGGGCAAAGAGCCCAGGCCCGAACTCTGCCAAGCCCTGGAGGCCCAAGGGGACACCCCAGTGTGGGCCGTGCTGGTGAGTAACTCTTTTTAGCAACTTCTCTCTGCTTGGTTGTTTAAGAAATAGGTTGGGGTTGATTTGGTTCTTTGGCTTTGCCTGGATTACGGCTTCTCTGTGCGCTGGGCTGCTTGGCAAACCTGTTTACTAGGTTGTTGAAGCTCTGGAAAGAGACCCATCCTCCCCCTATAAGAACCACGAGCTTGACCTAGTGTGGGTATATGAAGGTTAACAGTCACAGGTGTTTTGTTGTGGCAGTGCTTTTGGGGAACAGAGACAAAATGTGTCCTGCAGCCTGTCCTACCCTGCAGGGTGGAAATGGTGGGGACGGGACACCTCTAACAGACAAAGCGGAAGCTGCCTCACATCAATTGCAAACGCTGGCCCATCTAGCTCTCCCTGTCCTGCAGTCCTTCATCTGCAAACTGGGTGTGTAAAATACCGTCCTATATGGCAGAATTCTTGAAAGATTATGAAATATTTGAAACGCTTTGAACTGGGTCCAGTGGAGTCTCATATCTTGCCATCTCTTCTATTACAATTTTGACTTTTGTCCAGTACCTTTCCCCACAAGGCATTCCCACCATATAGTAATTTTATATCTCTGTCTAACAATAACTTCTGACATAAAGACGGGAAACTCTGAAAAAAAACTTATGTGTTATTACTTGTGTAACTACCATCATGTTATGATCTTAAAGCAGCATCTTGATTGGACCGAATGTGTGACTTCAGCTCCAAAGCTTTCCCAAATATTCATTGTATTATGACCTATTTCATTTGTTCCGCTCTGTGTCATGCCTTCTTCTATTTTAAGTACTTTATAAAAAATGGATAGTAATTTCCCCTGTATTTTTTTTAAACTCCTAAAGGTTGGATATGTCTAAGATACTCCACTAAAAAAGTCTTAATTTGGAATTACTCTAGATTTGAGAGGGCAGAGCTGGGAGAGAAGGCGATGAAGGGGTGGAAACCTGCAATCCCAGAACTAGAAGAAGGACCAGGCAGAGCAGGAGAAGCCAGCAGGACTATTCAGTCAGAATATACAGCACGGGGAGCGTCACATGAGGGCAAAGGGGAACCATCCAGGGGAATGCAAGAGTGCTGGGAAATCCAATGGCAGGACTTCCTGAAGACACTGCAGCCCAGTCACACAGAAGGGGGGAAACCAATTAGGTCAGAGGCTGCCCCATGGGATGACACCAAGGCCTTCCTGGCCTCCTTTGAGCAAGTGGCCAAGGCCTTCCAGTGGCCGAGTGGAGAGTGGGCGGCCCGGCTCCTGCCAGCCCTGAGTGGGGAAGCAGAAGAGGCCTTTCGCAGCCTGGACGTCAGACATCAGGAGGACTATGGGAAAGTGAAGGCGGCCATCTTGCGAGGGGAAGCCCTGAGGATGGAGGCGCAGCGCCAGAAGTTCAGGCAATTCTGCTGCCAGGAGGTCAGAGACCCCCGAAGGATTCACAGCCAAGTCCAGGAGCTTTGCCGGCAGTGGCTGAAGCCGGAGAGACACAGCAAGGAGCAGATCCTGGAGCTGCTGATCCTGGAGCAGTTCTTGGCCAGCCTGCCAGTGGACCTCCAGGGCTGGATCCGAGCAGGAGGGCCGGACACCTGTTCCCAGGCCGTGGCCCTGGCTGAGGACTTCCTCATGAGCCAGCAGATAGCTGTGACAGCGGCCTGGCAGGTGAGGTTTCACTATTTTATTCCTATAGTCTTAGACATGACACAGTGTAGATAAAGTTGCTGGAATCATCTGGAGTTATTCAGTTAAATATGGGCAGAACTGATCAAACCTTGCTAAGGACAAGCTGGACTTTGGAGACGGAATGCGAATTTAAATAAGATCCTTTTCATTTTTTTCAAAAGATGTTACAATTGTAGACGGTCCCACCCTTGTAGTGTATGGCTACATGCAATTCTTATCTTAGCATTATTCCTGTTGTTGATTTTCTTTGTATTATTATTATTATTATTATTATTATTATTATTATTGACTATAGATATATTTTGCCTTAGCACAGGATGTATTGAAGCAGCAAATACTGTATTACATTTTTTAAAAAAAAATCATATAAGCCATCTATTCCCAGAAGTTCACAAAGTATTTCTTGCCCAGAGCAGTTCATCTTCTTGCTCTGTACCCCTGTGGTAAGTGCAAGAATGCCGCTCCTCCCAATGGAGGGAGTTCGTTGTCCAGCCGAGAGTCAATGAGAGATGGACAAGCGGATAAGATTTAAAAAACCTCTTTTATTTGATCCAATTGCCTCCAGACCATACAAGCAAGGGAGAATAAGCCCCATTCTATGTTTACAGCAGTTATTTTATACACAGTAAATTCCTAAGCTTAGGAATTTACTGTATTTGTAGAAGGAACTAAAGCTGCTTTTTGAAACTACCCTGAGGAAGGATCCAGTTTTTTGGAGTCCGAAACACATTGGCTTGTCTGAATTAACATTATTTCAAGAACGGCTTATCGAAATAACATTCTTTAAAATCTTCTTTTTTTGGTTCCACTCTTTGCCGTTTGGCTTTCTTTGCACACTCCCTTTCTCCCCTTTTTCCCCCTGCGCTATTCTTTCAAAGCATTGGCGATGTGCCCAGTTTTCTTAGTGGAAAATTATATTTCTAGCTTTTGCTCCGTACTGGAAGATTCCGCTCCAACCCCCAACGTTTTGGTGGCTGAAGCTCTTCCTTCCTACACACTACGTACTTCTTGTATCTAAAGTAAAAGATTTATTTTCCCATTAGTTATCGTTGACTGGGTTATAGCAGACTGACTTCTACGTAGCTCAAGGACTTAGTACATTTTCCCCACACCTCTGTTCTGAGTAGAATCATCCTGCCTGTTTCAGGGGCCGCTGAAAGAAGAGTTTCAGCCCTCGGATCCTACAAGGGGACAGATCTACAAAGAACCCGAGCAAAACGGTGATGCCACTTTTGTGATTGCGCGATGCTTAGACTAGTTCAGATTAAAGGGGGGGGGGCAGCTCTTAAAGCATTACTGCAACAAGTTGTGCAAGAGATTAGCTGTTAGACCGAGGAGGAGTTCACTAGAACATCTTAGCTGCATATACATTGCGCAAAGGACGGAGCTGTAAAGAAGGTTGAGCAAGGAGCACCGAGAGAGATTTCCTTTTGTATGATGAGGAGGCGAAAAGGGAGGCAGGACTCCTGAGCCTTCAACAGATGCAAGGAAAACTGAGTTTTAGCAGAGGCATCGTTTCCTACAGGTTGTCTGTGCCAAAATTCCCTCACATCTGCAACGCTGAAAGGAACATCCGCCTTATGGAGATTAGATTGGCTCTTTCAGTGTTTGATTTTAGGTTGTCATTTGAATTTTTTTGAATATAATTCTTCTCTCTGTTTTAATAATGCTATGAGTAAAATAATAAACCTGGCCATCCAAAGCATGGATTAAAGGGCTGCTTCCCTTAGTAAAGGCCTCCTTCTGTCCTTCCCAGGCAGTAGAAGCCAATTCCCAAGCTTTTCAAATTCTTCACTTCTTCCTGAAGAACAAGAAATGGACCAACCTGGAGTGAAAGAGGTAGGTGACATTCTGGTGATTCAGGGTCACACAGATACTGGAATGGATGTCCACGTGGTTTGAAGAAGTTCGCCGATGGGATGTTCTCACTTCCAGGCAGCTGGGAGGAGGCTTGCAGAGCCCTGATCTCCAAAGGATCAATGGGGTTGCGGCCAGAGGCAGAAACAAAATGCTGCAAGTAGCCACTTCTTTTCTCAGGCTTATCTCTAATTAATTAAAATAAAACTTAATTATAAATGTTCGGGTGGGATGGGGCAGTTTTCTCCATTAATTTGTTTCACTGAATATATATCCATGGACTGATATTTGTGAAAATAATTGTTTTGGGGTGTGGGTGAGAGAGAGAGGTTTTGCCATAGTGCCCTTCCTTCTGCCTGTTTTCCGCCCTCAGGAAGAGATGGATGTCCACGGAAGTCGCCTGTGTTTGAAGATCATCAGACCGGGTTTGCCCCGGCCAGCCCAACAGACCACAGTCTGGCAAGTCCTGGAGGAGGACGGGGGGAACGTAGAGCCTTTAGGTAAGGAGCTCTTTTGCTCAAGTCCCGTCAATGCAGGAAAGAATAACTGAGGCCATTTGTCATTTTCAGAACTGAGAAGAGTGCATAGAAAGAGCAGTTCCAAAGCGTTGATTGTCAGAAAGCGTGGTCCTCTTTCGAATTCCAATTACATATATAACAGGGGGCGTTGGAAATGCAAGACATAAAAGGGGTTTTAATCAGAGGTGGCTGATGGCCAATCTCACTGGTGGGGCGGAAAGCAGGTCAGCGCAGCAAAGGGGTGTTGCCTGTCTTTTTGATGGGGACAATTGTACAGAACATCTAATTCTTCCCTCCTTATGCAGGACGGATTTACAGATAATCATAATACTTTTTTTTTAATGAGATCCCCCTATTGATGGGAGATTCAGGGAAGATCAAAGGAAGTACTTCTTTGCACAGCACAGAGTTAAATTATGGAACTCCCGACCACAAGAGGTAGTGAGGGCCACCAATGTGGATGGCTTTAGAAGGTCGTGGTGGATAAATTCCTGGAGGAGAAGGCTATCAATGGTTATGTGCTACCTCCAGTATCAGAGGCGTAAGCCTGTATCCACCAGCTAGACCTTCTTATTCTCTCAGTATTTAAACACCAAACTTAACTTACACTTAAATTTTCTCTGTTTTAAATCTGTATTTAAATCCTATATCAATTTTTGCTGTGTGGTTTTATCCTGGTTGTGCTTTTTATACTGTATTTTGTATTTTTTGTTTTTAGATTGTTGGTTGTTTTATTATGTTCTTCATGGTTTTAATTTTTGTGAACCGCCCAGAGAGCTTTGGCTATTGGGCGGTATAGAAATTTAACAAATAAAATAAATAAGCATTTCCTTGCTGATATAAAAGTTTCAGCAATACGTTCGCACACAAACCGTGTCCAATCCCATCATGCAGTTCACTTGCAGGAACCAAAGTACAGAGAGAGGCCTACATACAGAGCAGGTATTGTTAAGGCTTGTGGCCTTGTTTTCTTCCTGGTCGACGGCTGGTTGGCCACCGTGTGAACTGAAAGCTGGGCTAGCAGGACCCATTGCAGTGGAGCAGTGCAGCAATTTTTAAAAAGGGATTAGTACAGCCAGGTGCGGGAGCAGTGTGGCAGACAACTAGCCCCATGGTTAGATCCGCCCCTGGGTTTTATTCCATCCCAATTACGCCAAGGGAAATATAGACCCAATTGCTAGGAAAACGGATGGAAAGGAGGCAATCTGGGCTGTAGCATAGTGGGACCGTGAACAGCAGCCTTGATCTCCTTTCCAAGGCAGCTTTGCCTCGTGGTTCTTTCCCTTGGGATTTTTACCACTCCTGTAACTGTTGTGGCGTTTTGAGGCCTTCCCTGATGTTTGTAGCTCAGGCCAGGGATGAGAAGGCCTGGAGTGAATTGCTCTGTTGTGTTAACAACTGTGAGAAACTCAAAGAACAAACTTGTCCAACCGTATACAAAGCGTAGCCTTCAGCACATCTCACCTAGTTGTCCATGTATAAAGGCAAGACAATCTCTTGTACGTAATGTCTGCAGACGTTGTTACACGTGAGTATCTAAAGATACAGGCCCCCACATAAGGGCAAAAATACGGCTGTGGCGTTACACCCCACAAGTCAGTTCCCAAATGTATGTCTTGAGTTTGTAAGTCTGTGGTTTTTAGAATGTTGGCCTGAGTGGGCGGAGTTAGAATGTCTGAGGAGGGGGAGGAGTCATATATAAGGGAAGGACTGAAGGGATTGAGGGGGACTTTGTAGGTACTCTTAGAGTCTTTAGCGCTCTCTGTGTGTTAGCTCTTGGTGTTTAGAGTACTTAAGTCCTGGAGTATTTGAGGTTCAGGGTGGAGAGTGGTGTCTTTGGAGTGTGGTGTGCAATAGTTGATGTATATTAAACAATACTGATAATAAAGAAAGCTCAAGAATGATTGTGTGAGAGAAAGGAAAGCGCGTATGTGAATGGGTGAAAGGATTGGATGAAAGGTTTCAAAAAGGTTTTTAAATGTTTTATTTTGAAACAAAGCTTGTGAACGTTTAAAATAAATTATTTTGTTTTAACTACCACAAAAATCCCACGTGTCTGTTTGGCATATATTATCTGAAGATTATACATTTAGCACCCACTCTGACAATTATTCACCTCAGCACAGATAACTCACAGTGTATTGTTTTATTATTGAAATCCTTCTCCATTTAACCCCTTTCTCCACATAGTTTGGAGGGAGGCAGTGTTTGTCCCTTGCCTCAGGCGTATCAAGCGGTGGTGCTTGGCTTGAGCAGGGAGCAGCCGCGGCCAGGCCTGGTGTTCAGAGTCTGTGTCGTGGCAACGGCCCCCCATGTAAGGGAGGTATGTTTTCAGTCCTACTCTTAATGAGGTATTCTTGTATGATTTGCCTCTGGTACCTATCCTCCGAAATTCTTTCCTGATTAGTAACTGCCATATCAAATGCCATCTCTGTTTATATGATATTACGATGTTATAAGAGGATACCTTTACAAAAGCAGAGGAAATAAAACATTTCAGGAATTCAGGAATTGAAATCATAATAATTCCATGTTCAAAATATCATCCTTTCAGTCCATCTATGTTTAATATGACTTCATTCTTGCCTGCAGAGTTTGAAAATTGCATTTATCGTTTCCATTTTTAAATGGCTTTTATTCTGCCATTTTTGAATCGAACAAGATTATGTCAAATTCCAGAAGTTAATAACAAATGGAGGCTGCAGTTGTGTTGAAAAGAGTTCGGCAGAGAATGAGCACAATTTCTTTTTCTATTTCCACAGGCGATAGGAAGGGAAGTAAGGTCGAGGTGGAGAATTGTCAGTATGGAGGAAACGAGCCACAGGATATGTCTGAGAAAGCATCACAGATGGGCCAAGCGAATGTGATGGAGACAGCTGAGATGCATGAAGAAGGATGCAAGTCCAAAAAGGAACAGGAGACGGAACCAGAGGGAAGAGAGAATGAATGTCATAAAGTCACGAAAGATGTTACATCTGTGATTAGCCCCCCTTCCAAAGGATCCAAAGGATGCACAACGGACAACAGGCCCATGTTCTCCAAGTACGGTAGAAGATATCGCTACAAGTTACAACCTGATATGATAGATGCCGGGGAGGATAAGGACGAATGCCCCATGGCAGATGAAAATCTCCAGCGAAATCCAAGCTTTGATCAATATCAACCAACAATAAAAGGAGGGGGTAAATTGGAATTTCCTGAGGATGGCAAAGAGCGTAATTTGAATAGACATCATGAGCAACTTCATACTGGAGAGAAGAGACATGAAGGTCCTGGGTCTGAGGAAATCTTCACTAGATACCAGGAAATTTATACTAGCTTGCAACCATACAAATGTTCTCAGTGTGGGAGGTGCTTCAGGGAGAGAGCCAAGTTGATTGAACATCAGAGAATTCATACTGGAGAGAAACCATACAAATGTTCTCAGTGTGGGAGGTGCTTCAGGAAGAGAGACAAGTTGATTGAACATCAGAGAATTCATTCTGGAGAGAAACCATACAAATGTTCAGAGTGTGGGAGGTGCTTCAGGAAGAGAGACAGGTTGATTGAACATCAAAGAATTCATTCTGGAGAGAAACGATACAAATGTTCTCAGTGTGGGAGGTGCTTCACTCATAGTAGCAATTTGAGGAGACACCAGGGAATTCATTCTGGAGAGAAACCATACAAATGTTCTCAGTGTGGGAGGTGCTTCAGGGATAGAGCCAAGTTGATTGAACATCAGAGAATTCATTCTGGAGAGAAACCAAACCTTTTTATTGCTTTTAGCATCCCTCGCTAATCTCAGCTCATTCACAGCTTTAGCCTTCCTGACGCCATTTCGGCACTTCTGCGCCACCTGTCTGTACTCTTCTTTTGTAGCCTGGCCTTCCTTCCACTTCCTATATGTATTCTTTTTTTGTTTTCAGGTCATCTCTAAGCTTTTTGTGGAGCCACATTGGTTTCCTCTGTTGTCTTCTATCTTTTCTCCTTGTTGGAATTGTTTGTAACCGTGCCTTTAAAATTTCCTTTTTTAAATACTCCCACCCATCCTGCACTCCTTTTCTCATTAGGCTCATTTGCCACGGGACCTTACTTATCATAGTTCTGAGTTTATTAAAATCAGCTTTGCTAAAATCCAGAGTACGTGTATGGCTACACTCAACTTTTGTCTCCTTCATAATCAAGAATTCAAGTATGACGTGGTCACTTTCCCCCAGAGTTCCCGTAACTGCCACTTTATCCACTAAGTCATCCCTATTGGTCAATATCAAGTAAAGGATTGCCGATCCTCTAGTTCCTTACTCCACTTTCTGTAGGAGAAAGTTATCACCCACACATGTCAGGAGTTTCTTGGAAGGGCCGCTTTTGGCAGTAATGGTCTCCCAACAGATATCAGGGTAATTGAAGTCCCCCATCACTACTGCATCTCACTTCCTTGAAACACTGGCAATTTGTTTCTCAAAAGTTTCGTCCTCGTCTTCTTCTTGATTGGGTGGTCGGTAGTAGACTCCGATTATCATGTTCTTTTTATTCCTTGCCCCATTTATTTTAATCCACATGCTCTTGATGGGACTCCCAGTCTGATCCGCCTGTATTTCTGTGCAGGGATAGGTATTTTTAACATATAGTGCAACTCCACCTCCCTTTCTATTTCTTCTGTTCTTTTTGAACAAGTTATATCCTTCAATTGCTATATTCCAGTCATGGGAGTCATCCCACCGAGTTTCAGTTATACCTATCAAGTCATATTTGCCTTCATGTAATAATAAGAGTTCAAGTTCATTCTGTTTGTTTCCCATGCTCTGGGCATTAGTATATAGACATCGAAGACCATGTGTTTTATATTCTGTCTTTGTTCCTACATTGTTGCAGACTCTATTTTGGGGCACTATTGGAGCTGTTCTCTGTACTGTGGTGCCTTGGCCTTCATCCATTGTTGCCTCAAGGTTTACGTCTCCCGCCCCTGTAAGATTCAGTTTAAGCCCTCCTGATCAAGTTTTTCATGCTGTGGCCGAACACATTCTTTCAATTCATTCTGGAGAGAAACCATACAAATGTTCTCAGTGTGGGAGGTGCTTCAGGAAGAGAGACAAGTTGATTGAACATCACAGAATTCATTCTGGAGAGAAACCATACAAATGTTCTCAGTGTGGGAGGTGCTTCAGGGAGAGAGACAAGTTGATTGAACATCACAGAATTCATTCTAGAGAGAAACCATACAAATGTTCTCAGTGTGGGTGGTGCTTCAGGAAGAGAGACAAGTTGATTGATCATCAAATAATTCATTCTGGAGAGAAACCATACAAATGCCTTGACTGGCAAAAGCTTCAGGTGGATTAAAAATTTGAAAGCACATCAGAGAATTCACTGTGGGAAATGCTTGAGTTGAGGAATTGACTGGATACTAGAGTAACTGAAGATGGGGGAATACTTACAAATGAATTGATTAAATTAAACCCCGGTTGACTAACGTGTCATCTGTCGGGCAAAAACAATGCCACGGTTTGTTATTTCCATGAAAGAAGCAGTGGTTTGCAGAGTTGACTATTTGCGCAACCGTTGGTGATCGTATCGTGGGAAGAGGGTGCTCCGTTGATTATTTCCCCTGCCGACAGTCACAAGGCAAGAGCGGCAGAAACCCCACCTGCTCTAGTCCAGCAGGGCTCCATCCGCAGGGAAATAATCCTGTGGGGAGGTGTCATTGTCGGGCAGCGCGATCCTTGGTTCCCCACGAGCTTCCTGGTACAGGCACATGCCATTCCTGGGGCACCCAAAGTATTCCCAGGGACACACACACATCCCTGCCCGACCCATCTGGAGATAGATCAAAAGCCTTGAGTGTGGGAAAAGAGGGAATACTTACAAGTGAATTTACTATGTGAGAGCATCTTCATAAGCAGTTTCAACAAAACGCATGTAGGAATGAAATTGGGTAAAAGAAGCTTCCAACAGGGGGATGAATTGATTAAATATTGGATTTTCTAAAGAGAGAATAATAACAAACACATTGTTTGTGTGAGAGTGTCCTCATAAGCAACACTTTCAGCTTCAGTTCCCCTCATCTACAATGCCAAATGTGTGTTTTCACTCTAATGATTATTGGAATGAATGTACAGAAAATTTATTTTTTCCATATTGTTTAAGCATTTTGAGCTAAACATGGGTCTGTTCAGACAACACGCTAAGCTACGGCCAGGCCGTTAACCCTTTTGCAGCAAATGGTTAGTGAATGTGTTTAAACTGTGGCTATGTGGCCACCATGGTTAGGAATGGTTCACATGACAGGTTAAGCCATAATGTTTAGCTCAAAATGCTTAACCACTGTGGCTTAGTGTATTGTCTGAACAGGGTCATCATGGCTTTGCAATGGGGATTGCTGGGGGGCGGAGCTTGGCAGCCATGAAGCTGGTAAGAGTTTCTTAGAGTTCTCATCGGCTATGCCGGAAAAGTCAATTATCTCTTTTAAAAATGGCGTAAATCTTTAATGAGTATGTTGGAAAAAGACTATGAATACTAACTGTTGGTGTTGTTGACATTTGCGAAAGCAAAAATAAGATAAGGAAAGAGAAAATTGGCAGTCTTGGCGGTGGGACAGTTTTTCACGGAGTGAAATCGAAAGTAATCTGTCTGTGTGCCGGGACTGCGTAAGCTGCTTGTTATTGCAATGAGACTTTACAGCGAATGTTGACTGATTTATGTTGAAGCTCACTCCTTGCTGGAAAAAAAAAAAGTTGTTAATTACCGGAATTATAAAGAGTTTAAAGCACCCTGGGCAGGACTGATTTACTGTGTTGACTATAAAGAGCTAAAAATAGCCCAGGCAAGGAGGAGATCCGGGACTTAAGAAAGAGATTTATGCCCTAAGTTGAATATAAAAATTAAAATTAAAACGGAATTTGCAAAAGTTACGTGGTCAAGGAAACGACCCAGTAATCACAACCTCCCTCATTTGGAAAAATTGGCTTCGGAAGAAGAGCAGGGAGATACAGACACAGCAGCAGAAGATACTAAAATAGCGGAAGTTGGAAAAGCAGCTGGCAGCCAGCCAGCCACCTTAGCTGAAATCAAGAGTGTTATTGCAGAAAACGATGTAATCATTTTTTAAAAAATGGACCAGCAAACGGAAAAATTAGATAAGCGGATGATTGTGTTAGCTGATAAGATAGCACAGAACGTCAAGAGTATAAAGGATTTGGAGGCAGGAGCAGACCTGATTGAGAAGAGACAGGAGGCTTTTGAAAAATCGTCCAATGTGCAATTCCAGGACCACGAATTAAGGCTGATAGCTTTAGAAGATCAAAATCGTCGTTCATCACTTCGTATAAAACATTTAATTCAAGTACAAGGAGAAAATTTGCGAGATATAATTCTGCAGTGGTTTAAAGAGATGATGCCTGATTTGGAAATAGCGGATTCTGATCTGGACCGTGTCCACAGAGTGGGGGGGCAAAATTATAAAGGAGCTACCAGAGATATTTTGGTGAAATTTGGCAATTATTATAAAAAAGAGCAAGTTATGAAGAAACTGAGATCCATGGCCCTGCTACAGTATAAAGGCAAATCAGTGCAAATTTATAATGATCTTTGGCAGCACACATTGAATTGGAGACGCAGTGTCAAGCCAATAACTGAAATATTAGTGAAAAAAAACATTCGATATGTTTGGGGTTATCCTGTTTTTTTAAGATTTACATATGGTAGGGGGGAGCACAGAGTAACCTCTTTGGATCAGGGTAAGGAGTTGCTGAAGAGCTTGGGTCTGTATGAGGAAGCGAGTGTGACTGGAACAGGCGGGGGGGAGATGAGGCTGGGGCATCTGGGATGTAATAGAATTGTTAACTGTATTATGAGATAATTGTAGATAGAAATGTTAAGCATAGAGACCTTGCCGGCCAGGCGCAGCACTGCCTCCCCCCTCCCCCTAAAGTAGATGGCTGGAGTGTTAGACTTATGGGGATTTGGGGGGGGAAGAGGTGGGGGGAGGGGTGGGGGAAGGGGGGATGGTGTGGGTTAGAGTAAGGGGTTTGAGGGTTTTGTTATGGTGTTTGTGTTTTTATGTATGTGAATTTGAGTTACAGAGCACAAGGGATCGGAAGAGACATCAAAAGGGTGAATATGGATAAAAAAATAAAAGTATCAACACTCAATGTTAAAGGTTTGGGGGCAGTCGTGAAAAGGAGGAGAATAGAACAAATGTTTAATAAGGAAGGATCTGACATAATGATGCAAGAAACACATCAAGGGTACGAAAATGTAAATATGATAAGGACAAAGTGGTTAGCTTATTATGAAAAGTCATTGGGGACTTCAAAAAAAATGGAGTGGCCACTTTGATTTTTTAAAAAAAGTGGATTTATATTAGAAACCATAAAAAAGGATGATAGTGGTAGATATCTTATGATAAAAGGTAAAATTGAAGGAAAGGTATATACATTAATTAATGTTTATGCCCCAAATGAGAGACATAGAGAGTTTTTTATAAAATTATTTAAAGAAATAGAAGAATTCAAGGAGGGGTATGTTATCTTAGCTGGGGATTTTAATATGGTTATGGATAATAGATGGGACAGGTCAAACCCCACTAATGTTGAATAGAGGAATGATATTACTATATTGAATAAATTAGTAAAAGAAAATGATTATGTGGATTCTTGGTGCCTACTTAATGGGGCTAAGCCTGGGTTCTCATATTATTGCCCAGTTCATCATACATACTCCAGGATAGATCATATATTTGTCTCAAAAGACTTTGCAACTAAGATTTGTAAAATGGAAATGGGGGTAATAAAGGTAACAGACCACGCATTGTTAAGTTTAGAATTTGCAGTTAAGAAGAATTACAAAGAAGCGTATAGGTGGAAAATGAACACAAAAATATTGAAATATAACAAAGTGGTAGAAAAAATTCAGAGGGAATTGTCAGAGTCCTGGGAAATTAATGAAAAGGGAGGAACAGCTGGGTCAGTCGTTTGGGACACCATGAAGGCTGTAGTAAGAGGAATCTGTATTAGAGAAATGTGTAATTTAAAAAGACAACAGTATGCAGAGCAGGAGAAGTTAGAGATAGAGATTAGGAGTTTGGAGGAAGAATATTGGCAGGGTAAAAATAAATATAAATTAATAGAAATACAAGCTAAGAAGAAACAATTAGAAAATTTAAATTTAGAGGAAGTTCAAAAAAATTTAATGTATATGAAAAGGGAGTATTTTGAAAACAGCAATAGAAATTCTAGGTTGCTTGCCAGACTCACACAAAAGGAAAAAGCGAGAAATGGGATAGGAGCATTGAAGGATAATCAAGGGAATTATTGTCATACAATGAAGGATAAAATAAAAAAATTTCAGAAATTTTATCAGGAATTATATAAGGGTAAAGATATAAAAAAAAAAGAAGTTGGAGGATTATATAGAAAGGTATATAAAGAAGGGAATAAAAATAGAACATAAAGAGCAAATGGAGAAGGTAATAACTCAAAGAGAAGTTGAAGATGTAATCGATAATTTGAAAGTGGGTAAATCACCGAGAGCAGATGGCTTAGGATCAGAATATTATAAGGTTTTTAAGGAGTTTTTAGTTCCGAAATTATTGAAACTTTACAACGCTATATTACAAGGAGAGAAGATACCAGAATCATGGGAACACTCATTGATAATATTAATTCCAAAACCAGATAAAGATTTGACTATCCCTGACTCATATAGACCTATTTCATTAATAAATCAAGATGCAAAAAATTTTTCATCTATTTTGGCGAAACGGTTAAATAAATTTATATCAGAATATATAGGAGAAGACCAATGTGGATTTGTGGTGGGGAGACAGATGCATAGTTTAGTGGGAAGAGTTTTAAATGCAATACACGTGATAACAAAATCAAAGATCAAGGCAGGAATTTTGGCATTGGATATTTTTAAGGCTTTTGACTGTGTGAGCTGGCAGGCATTAAAGATTATTCTAGATAAAATGGGATTTGGAAATAAATTTAAAACTATAATAGAACAGTTATATTCCCAAAATACAGCTGTAGTGGTGGTAAACGATGGACTCACTGATAAGATACGACTAGCCAGAGGTACAAGACAAGGATGTCCGCTCTCGCTGGTCCTGTTTGTAATGGTTATGGAAGTATTGGCGAATGCAATAAGAGATGATGGAGAGATAGAAGGAATTGGAGATGTAAGGAAAGGAAAATAAAATTGAATACGTTTGCGGATGACACCCTATTGACTATTAAGAATCCAATAAGAAAAATAGATAAAATTAAACAACAATTGAGAGAATTTGAAGAAGCTACAGGATTAAGAATAAATTGGTCCAAATCAGAGATGATTTTGTTTAATTACACTAAGAAGGAAGAAAAGGAATGGGAACGAAAGGGAATAGAAATGAGAGTTAAGGAACAGATTAGATATTTGGGAATTAAAATTACAAAAAAATTAGATAATTTAGAAAAGGAGAACTTAACGAGGTTAAAAAAAGAGGTATTAGAAAAATTGGAAAAATATAAATGATTAAATTTATCCTGGTTTGGAAGAATAGCATTAATAAAAATGAAGATTTTAGCAAAGATTAATTTTGTGTTTAGGATGTTACCGATAAAAATTTCAGAAGTTGAGATAAAAAGTTGGCAAAATATTATTAACAAATATTGTAACGGAGATAAGAAAGCAAGGGTAAATAAGAATAAATGGAATTTAAGCCAAAAAAAGGGAGGAGGGTCTCCCAAATATAAAATTATACCATGTAGCAAATAGGTTAAGACATATTGTAGAAGCAATTATAGGAGTAGGAGATTTAGATTGGATGGAGGATAAAATTATTTGTAATGTAGAGATGAGTTTGGAAAATGTTTTTTTTAAGGAAGGAGGGAGAAAGTGGGTTGAAAGTATAGATAATCCACTCCTGAGGTCTCAATGGGAAATTTGGAGTAAATTTAAAGGGAAGTTGCTTCCGAGCAACTCTCCCTTGTCACCGGTAATAATGTTAAAGAATTTCCCAGAGGAACTGAAGGGTAGATTAAGTAAAATATTAAAAGAGAAAAATAAAATGAAATTAAAGGATTGGTTAAGAGATATAAATACAAGAGAAGATATGGAAGAGCTGTTAAAGGAGAAAAAATTATCTTGGTTAGAGTATAGGCAATTAGAACAGTGGAATAAAAAGTGGATTAAAATAAATAGAGTTTGTAGAGAAATGACGAAGTTTGAGGAGTTAATAGTTAAAAAGGAAAAATGTAAAGGAGGAAGTATAGTCTTAAAAGGGTTAATGAGCGAAATATATAAAATATTGTTAGAAAAAGGGCTAATGGATAGCTCAGGAAAAATGGTATGGGAGACAGATTTGAAGGTACAAATAGGGCGACAGAGCTGGGAGGGACTGTGGAAACAAAGAGTGTTGAGAAGTATGTCAGTGAGAATAAAAGAGAATTACTTTAAAATTTTGTGGAGGTGGTACCTAACCCCGATTAGATTGAATAAGATAAATGAGCAGCATTCAGCAAATTGTTGGAGAGGTTGTGGGGAAAAAGGAACATATTTACATATGTGGTGGGAATGCAAATATGTACAAAGATTATGGAAGATGGTGTTTCTTGAAATTGAAGAAATAGTGGGAATGAAAATAGAACAAACACCAAAAATGGCATTACTGTCACTATTTGAAGATTTAAAATGTGGAAAAGAAATTAAAGAGTTGATATCGAGTTTGCTGACTGCAGCACGATTGATGATAGCTAGGAACTGGAAGATTCAGGGGGAATATTCTATTGAAGAATGGTATAGAGAAGTTTGGGATATAGCTATTAATGATAAATTGACTTGTAATATTAAGTGGAGGAAAGGCATAACTAAAATAAATGAGTTTGAAGGAATCTGAAAACAGTTCCTAATATTTGTGTTTTCTAAGGGAAGTGGGAAACCGCCAGCGGAAGAAAGCATGAGATTTTGGAAGCAGGAATAGATCCCGAGGTGGGGGGTGCACTTATATGTTAAGAATGGTTGTATTGTATGATAGGATAGGTTATAGATAATATTTATCTTATATATGTATTCAACATTTATTCAAAATGTATGTAGTATGTTGTGTTGTTGTTTCTTTTTTGTAAGATGTTTTAATTTGTGGTAAATAAAATTTATTTGAAAAGGGGGGGGGAAGCAATGGGGATTGCTGCCAGAATATGCGTTTTCCATGCAGTGCTACCGTGGATTCAAGTCTTTGATGTAGTTCATAGAATCATAGAATCATGGAATAGCAGAGTTGGAAAGGGCCTACAAGGCCATCGAGTTCAACCCCCTGTTCAATGCTGGAATCCACCCTAAAGCATCCCAGACAGATGCTTGTCTTAGTTATTCTAAGTTATTCTTAGTTATTCTAAGGCTGTCCCAAATACTCGTCCCCTATCTGCTTTGCGGGCATGAACTTACCATTTCATGTGCCTCAGTTTCTCCATTCCATGAAATGGCTTTCTGTTGCCAAGCAGAGAAATGTGGGCTCACGGGAGTACATTGTGTTGTGGGAATCAGACCCAAACTCTTTAGGACACAATCCTTTGTGGATACTTGGCAGGCCTCCGAAGTCAGGAACTCTCTCCACGCTCCAGCTGCCCTGAATTTCTGCTTTGGAGAAAGGCTTTTTCTGCGTCTTCTAGCAGAGGGGCTACAGAGGGGGAGGGAAGGGGGACTGGGGAAGCCATAGGAGACAGCATAGCTGTATTGCCCTGGCCGTGGGCTTTCAGGCTTTTCCAGGGTTGCCAAGGAGACAAAAGTAGCCAGACTCACAGGTTTGCTTACAAGGAGACTAAATTTATTAGTCTATTACACATATCCACAAAGGAAACTGAGGCACATGAAATGGTAAGTTCATGCCCGCAAAGCAGATTGGGGGCGAGTATTTGGGACAGCCTTAGAATAACTACATAGAATCATAGAATAGCAGAGTTGGAAGGGGCCTACAAGGCCATCGAGTCCAACCCCCTGCTCAATGCAGGAATCCACCCTAAAGCATCCCTGACAGATGGTTGTCCAGCTGCCTCTTGAAGGCCTCTAGTGTGGGAGAGCCCACAACCTCCCTAGGTAACTGATTCCATTGTCGCACTGCTCTAACAGTCAGGAAGTTTTTCCTGATGTCCAGCTGGAATCTGGCTTCCTTTAACTTGAGCCCGTTATTCCGTGTCCTGCACTCTGGGAGGATCGAGAAGAGATCCTGGCCCTCCTCTGTGTGACAACCTTTTAAGTATTTGAAGAGTGCTATCATGTCTCCCATCAAAGACTTGACATCGAAGACTTGAATCCACGGTAGCACTGCATGGAAAACGCATATTCCGGCAGCAATCCCCATTGCTAAGTCACGATGACCCTGTTCAGACGACACACTAAGCCACAGTGCTTAAGCATTTTGAGCTAAACATTATGGCTTAACCTGTCATGTGAACCATGACTTACTGTGTTGTCTGAACCATTCCTAACCATGGTGGCCACATAGCCACAGTTTAAACACATTCACTAACCATTGGCTGCAAAAGGGTTAACGGCCTGGCCGTAGCTTAGTGTGTTGTCTGAACAGACCCATGTTTAGCTCAAAATGCTTAAACAATATGGAAAAATTAAATTTTCTGTACATTCGTTCCAATAATAATTAGAGTGAAAACACACATTTGGCTTTGTAGATGAGGGGAACTGAAGCTGAAAGAGTTGTTTATGAGGACACTCTCACACAAACAATGCATTTGTAATTATTCTCTCTTTAGAAAATCCAATATTTAATCAGTTCATCCCCTCGTTGAAAGCTTTTTTTACCCAATTTCATTTACCCAATAACAACTACAGGCCGGTGGCTAATATCCCCTTCCTGGGCAAGGTGCTTGAGCAGGTGGTTGCAGGACAACTCCAGGCTCTCTTGAATGAAACAGATTATCTATATCCATTTCAATCGGGTTTCAGTCCTGGTTTTGAAACGGAAACTGCCTTGGTCACCCTGTGGGATGACCTCTGTCAGGAGAGAGACAGGGGGAGTGCGACCCTGTTGGTCTTCCTGGACCTCTCAGCGGCTTTCGATACCATCGACCATGGTATCCTTCTGGATAGGTTGTCTGAGCTGGGAGTTGGAGGTACGGCATTACAGTGGTTCTGCTCCTACTTGGATGGCCGATTCCAGAAGGTGTTGCTGGGGGATTATTGCTCTGCCATGGCTCCTAAGCTATGGGGTTTCACAGGGCTCTATCTTATCCCCTATGCTGTTTAACATATACATGAAGCCGCTATGGGAGGTTATCCGGAGATGTGGACTGAGGTGTCATCAATATGCGGATGATACCAAGCTCTACCTTTCCTTTTCATCAAACCCAGGTGAGGCAGTGCCTGTTCTGAACCAGTGCCTGGGCACGGTAATTGACTCGATGAGGGCTAATAAACTGAAACTCAATCCAGACAAGACGGAGGTACTGTTAGTGGGTGGTTCATCTGTCTGGCGAGGTGATGTTTGCCCTGTCCTGGACGGGGTTGCACTCCCCCTAAAGGATCGGGTCCGTAGTTTGGGGGTGCTCTTGGATCCAGAACTGTCACTTGAGGCACAGGTGAACTCAGTGGCAAAGAGCACCTTTTATCAGCTTAGGCTAATATACCAACTGCGCCCTTATCTGGACAGAGATGGCCTAGCTACAGTTATCCATGCTCTGATAACCCCTCGTTTGGATTACTGCAATGCGTTATACGTGGGGCTGCCTTTGAAAATGGTCGGGAAACTTCAACTGGTACAAAACAGGGCAGCATGGTTACTAACAGGGACTAGCCGACGAGACACACCACGCCAGTCCTTTTCCAGCTTCATTGGCTGCCAGTCCAGGTCCGGGCCCAATTCAAAGTGCTGGTATTAACATTTAAAGCCCTAAACGGCTTGGGGCCAGGCTATCTGAAGGAACACCTCATCCCATATGTACCTGCCCGGTCATCCTCAGGGGTCCTTCTCCGTGAGCCCCTGCCAAAGGAAGTGAGGCAGGTGGCTACCAGGAGGAGGGCCTTCTCTGCTGTGGCACCCTGGCTGTGGAATGAGCTCCCTAAGGAGGTTCGCTTGGCACCTACGTTATATGCTTTTAGACGCCAGGTGAAGACCTTTTTATTCTCCCAGCATTTTAACAGTCTATAAATAAATTTTAAGTTGGTATTTTAAATTCATAATTTTGCATTGCTGCTGTTTTTATCTGGTTGAGCTTTTATATTGTATTTTATATTATGGTTTTATACTGTTGTTTTATACTTTGAATGTTTTTAATTTTTGTGAAACGCCCAGAGAGCTCCTGCTATTCGGCAGTATAGAAATGTAATAAATAAATAAATACCTGCGTTTTGTTGAAACTGCTTATGAAGATGCTTTCACATAGTCAATTAATTTATAAGTATTCCCTCTTTTCCCACACTCAAGGCATTTGATCTATCTCCAGATGGATTGGGGGGCCAGGGATGTGTGTGTCCCTGGGAATACTTGGGGCGCACCAGGAACGGCATGTGCCCTTACCAGGAAGCATGTGAGAAACTAAGGATCACGCTGCCCGACCAAGGGACGGCACAATGACACCTCCCCACAGGGTTGTTTCCCTGCCGATGGAGCCCCGCTGTACTAGAGCAGCCTGGTTTCTGCCGCTCTTGCCTTGTGACTCTGTCGGCAGGGGAAATAATCCACGGAGCACCCCCTCCCACGATACGATCACCAACGGCTGCGCAAATAGTCAACTCCGCAAACCACTGCTTCTTTCATGGAAATAACAAACCGTGGCATTGTTTTTGCCCGACAGTTGACACGTTAATCAACCGGGGTTTAATTTAATCAATTCATTTGTAAGTATTCTCCCATCTTCAGTTACTCTAGTATCCAGTCAATTCCTCAACTCAAGCATTTCCCACAGTGAATTCTCTGATGTGCTTTCAAATTTTTAATCCACCTGAAGCTTTTGCCACAGTCAAGGCATTTGTATGGTTTCTCTCCAGAATGAATTCTCTGGTGTCTTCTCAAATGGTCTCTCTTAGTGAAGGACCTCCCACACTGAGAACATTTGTATGGTTTCTCTCCAGAATGAATTCTCTGATGTTCAATCAACTTGTCTCCCTTCCTGAAGCACCTCCCACACTGAGAACATTTGTATGGTTTCTCTCCAGAATGAATTCTCTGATGTAGTTTCAAACTTGTAATCCACCTAAAGCTTTTCCCACAGTCAAGGCATTTGTATGGTTTCTCTCCAGAATGAATTCTCTGATGTTCAATCAACTTGGCTTTCGCCCTGAAGCACCTCCCACACAGAGAACATTTGTATGGTTTCTCTCCAGAATGAATTCCGTGGTGTCTCCTCAAATTGCTTCTACAACTGAAGCACCTCCCACACTGAGAACATTTGTATGGTTTCTCTCCAGAATGATTTCTCTGATGTTCAATCAACTTGGCTCTCTCCCTGAAGCACCTCCCACACTGAGAACATTTGTATGATTGCAAGCTAGTATAAATTTCCTGGTGTCCAGTGAAGATTTCCTCAGACTCAGGACCTTCATGTCTCTTCTCTCCAGTATGAAGTTGCTCATGATGTCTATTCAAATTACGCTCTTTTCCATCCTCAGGAAATTCCGATTTACCCCCTCCTTTTATTGTTGGTTGATATTGATCAAAGCTTGGATTTCGCTGGAGATTTTCATCTGTCATGGGGCATTCGTCCTGATCCTCCCTGGCATCTATCATATCAGGTTGTAACTTGTAGTGATATCTTCTACCGTACTTGGAGAACATGGGCCTGTTGTCCGTTGTGCATCCTTTGGAAGGGGGGCTAATCACAGCTGTAACATCCGTGACTTCATGACATTCATTCTCTCTTCCCTCTGGCTCCGTCTCCTGACCCTTTTGGGACTTGCATCCTTCTTCATGCATCTCAGCTGTCTCCATCACATTCGCTTGGCCCATCTGTGATGCTTTCTCAGACATATCCTGTGGTTCATTTCCTCCATACTGACAATTCTCCACCTCGACCTTACTTCCCTTCCTATCGCCTGTGGAAATAGAAAAAGAAATTGTGCTCATTCTCTGCCGAACTCTTTTCAACACAACTACAGCCTCCATTTGTTATTAGCTTCTGGAATTTGATATAATCTTGTTCGATTCAAAAATGGCAGAATAAAAGCCATTTAAAAATGGAAACGATAAATGCAATATTCAAACACTGCAGGCAAGAATGAAGTCATATTAAACATAGATGGACTGAAAGGATGCTATTTTGAACATGGAATTATTATGTTTTCAATTCCTGAATTCCTGAAATGTTTTATTTCCTCTGCTTTTGTAAAGGTATCCACTTATAACATCGTAATATCATATAAACAGAGATGGCATTTGATATGGCAGTTACTAATCAGGAAAGAATTTCGGAGGATAGGTACCAGAGGCAAATCATACAAGAATACCTCATTAAGAGTAGGACTGAAAACATACCTCCCTTACATGGGGGGCCGTTGCCACGACACAGACTCTGAACACCAGGCCTGGCCGCGGCTGCTCCCTGCTCAAGCCAAGCACCACCGCTTGATACGCCTGAGGCAAGGGACAAACACCGCCTTCCTCCAAACTATGTGGAGGAAGGGGTTAAATGGAAAAGGATTTCAATAATAAAACAATACACTGTGAGTTATCTGTGCTGAGGTGAATTATTGTCAGAGTGGGTGCTAAATGTATAATCTTCAGATAATATATGCCAAACAGACACGTGGGATTTTTGTGGTAGTTAAAACAAAATAATTTATTTTAAACGTTCACAAGCTTTGTTTCGAAATAAAACATTTTAAAGCCTTTTTGAAACCTTTCATCCAATCCTTTCACCCATTCACATACGCGCTTTCCTTTCTCTCACACAATCACTTTTGAGCTTTCTTTATTATCAGTATTGTTTAATATACATCAACTATTGCACACCACGTTCCAAAGACACCACTCTCTACCCTGGACCTCAAATACTCCAGACCCAAGTACTCTAAACACCAAGAGCTAACACACAGAGAGCCCTAAAGACTCTAAGAGTACCTACAAAGTCCCCCTCAATCCCCTCAGTCCTTCCCTTATATATGACTCCTCCCCCTCCTCAGACATTCTAACTCCGCCCACTCAGGCCAACATTCTAAAAACCACAGACTTACAAACTCAAGACATACATTTGGGAACTGACTTGTGGGGTGTAACGCCACAGCCGTATCTTTGCCCTTATGTGGGGGCCTGTACCTTTAGATACTCACGTGTAACAACGTCTGCAGACATTACGTACAAGAGATTGTCTTGCCTTTATACACGGACAACTAGGTGAGATGTGCTGAAGGCTACGCTTTGTATATGGTTGGACAAGTTTGTTCTTTGAGTTTCTCGCGGTTGTTAACACAACAGAGCAATTTGCTCCAGGCCTTCTCATCTCTGGGCTGAGCTACAAATTAGGGGTGTGCACGGACCCCCCGCTCCGCCCCACGGGCCGATCCGAAAATTTCGGATCGGCCCGCTCCGGCCTGCGCCACTCCGCCCATACTCCGTTCCTCTTCGTCTCGGAGCTCCGGCTCCGAATCGGTGCTCCGCAGTGGCGGGGAGTGGCGCCAGGTAAGGCCGGGAGAGGAGGGCGGGGGGGTTTACCGGGCCCTGCCGCCGTCACCGCCCGTGCAGCGATGGCGGCAGAGCCCGGTAAGGGACCAAGGGGGATGGGGTCCTTACCTGCCTCCATCCGTGGTCCCTCGGCTTCTTCAATTGAGCCCGCAGTTCATCCAGGAAGTCTGGGCCACACTTGCGGCCCAGACTTCCTGATTGAATCTAGGGCTCAATTGAAGAAGCCGAGGGACTGCAGACGGACGCAGGTAAGGGAGAGGAGGGCGGGGGGCGTTACCAGGCCCTGCTGCCGTTGCCGCTCGTGCGGCGAGGGCGGCAGAGCCCGGTAAGGGACCAAGGGGGATGGGGCCCTTACCTGCCTCCGTCGGCTTCTTCAATTGAGCCCACGGTTCAACCAGGAAGTCTGGGCCGCAAGTGCGACAGCGATGGGCGGCAGGGCCCGGTAAACCCCGCTTACCTTTCTGGCGGAGCTCCGGATCGAGGCGAAGGATCCGCCTTCACCTCGATCCTCTTCGCCACGCTCCACCGGCCCCCCAATCCTCTTCGCCTCCACCTTAAGGGCAGGCGAAGCCCCCTACTCCGCTCCTGCTTCTCCGGTTCGAGGAGAAGCGGAGCACATCCCTACTACAAATATCAGGGAAGGCCTCCAAACGCCACGACAGTTACAGGAGTGGTAAAAATCCCAAGGGAAAGAACCACGAGGCAAAGCTGCCTTGGAAAGGAGATCAAGGCTGCTGTTCACGGCCCCACTATGCTACAGCCCAGATTGCCTCCTTTCCATCCATTTTCCTAGCAATTGGTCTATATTTCCCTTAGCGTAATTGGGATGGAATAAAACCCAGGGGCGGATCTAACTGTGGGGCTAGTTGTCTGCCACACTGCTCCGGCACCTGGCTGTACTAACCCCTTTTTAAAAATTGCTGCACTGCAAGGGGTCCTGCTGGCCCAGCTTTCAATTCACACGGTGGCCAACCAGCCGTCGTCCAGGAAGAAAACAAGGCCACAAGCCTAAATAATACCGGCTCTTATTTAGGCCTCTCTCTCTACTTTGGTTCTTTGAAGTGAACTGCATGATGGGATTGGACAGTTTGTGTGTGAACGTATTGCTGAAACATTTATATCAGCAAGGAAATGCTTATTTATTTTATCTATTACATTTCTATACCGCCCAATACCCAAAGCACCTCTGATTAAAACCCCTTTTATGTCTTGCATTTCCAACGCCCCCTCAGTTATATATGTAATTGGAATTCGAAAGAGGACCACGCTTTCTGACTATCAATGCTTTGGAACTGCTCTTTCTATGCACTCTTCTCAGTTCTGAAAATGACAAATGGCCTCAGTTATTCTTTCCTGCCTTGACGGGACTTGAGCAAAAGAGCTCCTTACCTAAAGGCTCTACGTTCCCCCCGTCCTCCTGCAGGACTTGCCAGACTGTGGTCTGTTGGGCTGGCCGGGGCAAACCCGGTCTGATGATCTTCAAACACAGGCGACTTCCACGGACATCTATCTCTTCCTGCAGGGGCAAAAATAGGCGGAAGGAAGGGCACTATGGCAAAACCTCTCTCTCTCACCCACACCCCAAAACAATTATTTTCACAAATATCAGTCCATGGATATATATTCAGTGAAACAAATTAATGGAGAAAACTGCCCCACCCCACCCGAACATTTATAATTAAGTTTTATTTTAATTAATTAGAGATAAACCTGAGAAAGGAAGTGGCTGCTTGCAGCATTTCGTTTCTGCCTCTGGCCGCAACCCCATTGATCCTTGGGAGATCAGGGCTCTGCAGGCCTCCTCCCAGCTGCCTGGAAGTGAGAACATCCCATCGGCGAACTTCTTCAAACCACGTGGACATCCATTCCAGTATCTGTGTGACCCTGAATCACCAGAATGTCACCTACCTCTTTCACACCAGTTTGGTCCATTTCTTGTTCTTCAGGAAGAAGTGAAGAATTTGAAAAGCTAGGGAATTGGCTTCCACTGCCTGGGAAGGACAGAAGGAGGCCTTTACTAAGGGAAGCAGCCCTTTAATCCATGCTTTGGATGGCCAGGTTTATTATTTAACTCATAGCATTATTAAAACAGAGAGAATATTCAAAAAAATTCAAATGACAACCTAAAATCAAACATTGAAAGAGCCAATCTAATCTCCATAAGGCGGATGTTCCTTTCAGCGTTGCAGATGTGAGGGAATTTTGGCACAGACAACCTGTAGGAAACGATGCCTCTGCTGAAATTCCCTTTTCCTTGCAACTGTTGAAGGTTCAGGAGTCCTGCGTCCCTTTTCGCCTCCTCATCATACAGGAGGAAATCTCTCTCGGTGCTCCCTGCTCAGCCTTCTTTACAGCTCCTTCCTTTGCACAATGTATGTGCAGCTAAGATGTTCTAGTGAAGTCCTCTTTGATCTAACAGCTCAGCTCCTGCACAACTTGTTGCAGTAATGCTTTAGGAGCTGCCTCCCCCCCCCCCCACCCCAATCTGAACTAGTCTAAGCATCGCACAATCACAAAAGTAGCATCACCGTTTTGCTCGGGTTCTTTGTAGATCTGTCCCCTTGTAGGATCCGAGGGCTGAAACTCCTCCTCCAGCGTCCCCTGAAACAGGCAGGATGATTTTACTTAGAACAGAGGAGTGGGGAAAATGTACTAAGTCCTTGAGCTACGTAGAAGTCAGTCAGCTATAACCCAGTCAGCGATAACTGATGGATAAATAAATCTTTTACTTTAGATACAAGAAGTACGTAGTGTGTAGGAAGGAAGAGATTCAGCCACCAAAACGTTGGGGGTTGGAGCGGAATCTTCCAGTACTGAGCAAAAGCTAGAAGTATCATTTACCACTAAGAAAACTGGGCACATCGCCATGCCGTGAAAGAATAGCGCAAGAAAAAAAGGGGGAGAGACGGAGAACCCCGTAGGAGTGTGCGAAAAAAGCCAAACGGCAAAGAGTAGAACCAAAAAAAGGAGTTTTTAAATAATGTTATTTCGATAAGCTGTTCTTAAAATAATGTTAATTCAGACAAGCCAACGCGTTTCGGACTCCAAAAAACTGGATCCTTCCTCAGGGCAGTTTCAAAAAGCAGCTTTAGTTCCTTCTACAAATACAGTAAATTCCTAAGCTTAGGAATTTACTGTGTAAAAAATAACTTCTGTAAACATACAGCATATGTATGTTGGCGTGGGCTGGTCCATGAAGTCACGAAGAGTCGGAAACGACTGAACGAATAAACAACAAAAAACATAGAATGGGGCTCATTCTCCCTTGCTTGTATGGTCTGGAGGCAATTGGATCAAATAAACGGGGTTTTTTGAATCTGATCCACTTGTCCATCTCACATTGACTCTCGGCTGGACAACGAACTCCCTCCATTGGGAGAAGCGGCATTCCTGCACTTACCACAGGGGTACAGAGCTCTGGGCAAGAAATACTTCGTGCTCTTCTGGGAATAGATGGTTTATACGATTTTTTTTTTAAAAAAATAATACATTATTTGCTGCTTCAACACATCCTGCACTAAGGCAAAATATATCTATAGATAATAATAATAATAATAATAATAATAATAATAATAATAATTAGAAGAAGAAGAAGAAGAAGAAGAAGAAGAAGAAGAAGAAGAAGAAGAAGAAGAAGAAAATCAACAACAGGAATAATGCTAAGATAAGAATTGCATGTAGCCATACGCTACAAGGGTGGGACCGTCTACAATTGCAACATCTTTGGAAAACAATGAAAAGGATCTTATTTAAATTCGCATTCCGTCTCCAAAGTCCAGCTTGTCCTTAGCAAGGTTTGATCAGTTCTGCCCATATTTAACTGAATAACACCAGATGATTCCAGCAACCTAATCTACACTGTGTCATTTCTAAGACTATAGGAATAAAATATTGAAACCTCACCTGCCAGGCCGCTGTCACAGCTATCTGCTGGCTCATGAGGAAGTCCTCGGCCAGGGCCACGGCCTGGGAGCAGGTGTCCGGCCCTCCTGCCCGGATCCAGCCCTGGAGATCCACTGGCAGGCTGGCCAGGAACTGCTCCAGGATCAGCAGCTCCAGGATCTGCTCCTTGCTGTGTCTCTCCGGCTTCAGCCACTGGTGGCAAAGCTCCTGGACTTGGCTGTGAATCCTTCGGGGGTCTCTGACCTCCTGGCAGCAGAATTGCCTGAACTTCTGGCGCTGCGCCTCCATCCTCAGGGCTTCCCCTCGCAAGATGGCCGCCTTCACTTTCCCATAGTCCTCCTGATCTCTGGCTTCCAGGCTCTGAAAGGCCTCTTCTGCTTCCCCACTCAGGCCTGGCAGGAGCCGGGCCGCCCACTGTCCTCTAGGCCACCGGTATGCCTTGGCCACTTGCTCAAAGGAGGCCAGGAAGGCCTTGGTATCATCCCAAGGGGCAGCCTCTGACGTCATTGGTTTTCCCCCTTCTGTGTGACTGGGCTGCAGTGTCTTCAGGAAGTCCTGCCATTGGATTTCCCAGCACTCTTGCATTCCCCTGGATGGTTCCCCTTTGCCCTCATGTGACGCTCCCCGTGCTGTATATTCTGACTGAATAGTCCTGCTGGCTTCTCCTGCTCTGCCTGGTCCTTCTTCTAGTTCTGGGATTGCAGGTTTTCTCCCCTTCATCACCTTCTCTCCCAGCTCTGCCCTCTCAAATCTAGAGTAATTCCAAATTAAGACATTTTTAGTGGAATATCTTAGACATACCCAACTAAAAAAATACAGGGAAAATTACTATCCATTTTTTATAAAGTACTTAAAATAGAATAATGCATGACACAGAGCCAGAACAAATGAAATAGGTCATAATAAAATGAATATTTGGGAAAGCTTTGGAACTGAAGTCACACATTCGGTCCAATCAAGATGCTGCTTTAAGATCATAACATGATGGTAGTTATACAAGTAATAGTTTCCCATCTTCATGTCAGAATTTACTGATAGAGATATAAAATTACTATATGGTGGGAATGCCTTGTGGGGAAAGGTACTGGACAAAAGTCAAAATTGTAATGGCAAGATATGAGACTCCACTGGACCCAGTTCAAAGCGTTTCAAATATTTCATAATCTTTCAAGAATTCTGCCAGATAGGACGGTATTTTATACACCCAGTTTGCAGATGAAGGACTGCAGGACAGGGAGAGCTAGATGGGCCAGCGTTTGCAATTGATGTGAGGCAGCTTCCGCTTTGTCTGTTAGAGGTGTCCCGTCCCCCCCATTTCCACCCTGCATGGTAGTACAGGCTGCAGGACACATTTTGTCTCTGTTCCCCAAAAGCACTGCCACAACAAAACACCTGTGACTGTTAACCTTCATATACCCACACTAGGTCAAGCTCGTGGTTCTTATAGGGGCAGGATGGGTCTCTTTCCAGAGCTTCAACAACCTAGTAAACACGTTTGCCAAGCAGCCCAGCGCACAGAGAAGCCGTAATCCAGGCAAAGCCAAAGAACCAAATCAACCCCAACCTATTTCTTAAACAACCAAGCAGAGAGAAGTTGCTAAAAATATACAAATGAAACATCAAACTAACTAACTGAAGAGTTACTCACCAGCACGGCCCACACTGGGGTGTCCCCTTGGGCTTCCAGGGCTTGGCAGAGTTCGGGCCTGGGCTCTTTGCCCACCAGCAGAAACACAAAAGTCCTTCCAGGGTTCCCAGGGAGGGCAATTCAAACTGACCAATCCATGTCCTTGGAGCACGTGATCCTCCAGGTCAACTCCACTTCACTTCTTTCGCATAATCCGATTTATGGGGGAGGGAAAGCGAAACTGGTGAGTCAGCCTGGAAGGCATAGAGATGTAAATTTGGGCGCTTAGGCTGACCCTGTTCTTTGTTCAAACGTATTTCTAGAAAGATGGGGAAGGACTGAAGTTTGCTTGGTCAGAGTAAGCCGTCTTGAGTTGGTTTGATCAAAAGAGGCTGAATATAAATGTCAAAATGAGTATCATCTTCTAATTAAAGATCAAACTTCTTGCGTCTGGTGAGAGGCAGGCTGTGATCCACAGAGGCTTCTGCCACGGTATTTCTCCCGTTGAGATCCTTTCTGCACTTCCTTGGAGTAAGTCCCATGGAACTGAATGCAGAGGACTGAACTGTTAGGCTGCGACCCCAGGCACTACAGCCTTTTCTCTCTCTTTTTTAAGTGAGAAAAGATGTATTTACTGCGGCTACAGATTTGAACTGTGTTGTATATTATTATATTGTATTTCAACTGGCTTATTTTGACAAGGCGCAACTCAAGACGGCGTACTCGGATCAACCAAACTTCACTCCTTCCCCATCCAGCTTCAAAAAGCAGCTTTAGTTCCTTGTACTAATACAGTAAATTCCTATATTTGTAGAAGGAACTAAAGCTGCTTTTTGAAACTGCCCTGAGGAAGGATCCAGTTTCTTGGAGTCCGAAACGCGTTGGCTTGTCTGAATAAACATTATTTCAAGAACTAGCTTTTGCTTAGTACTGGAAGATTCCGCTCCAACCCCCAACGTTTTGGTGCCTGAACCTCTTCCTTCCTACACACTACGTATTTCTTGTTTTGTTGTTTATTCGTTCAGTCGTTTCCGACTCCTCCTGACTTCATGGACCAGTCCACGCCAGAGCTTTCTGTCGGCTGTCGCCACCCCTAGCTCCCCCAAGGTCAAGTCTGTCACCTCCAGAATATCATCCATCCATCTTGCCCTTGGTCGGCCCCTCTTCCTTTTGCCTTCCACTTTCCCTAGCATCAGCCTCTTCTCCATGGTGTCCTGTCTTCTCATTACGTGGCCAAAGTACTTCAGTTTTGCCTTTGATACCATTCCCTCAAGTGAGCAGTCTGGCTTTATTTCCTGGAGTACGGACTGGTTTGATCTTCTTGCAGTCCAAGGCACTCTCAGAATTTTCCTCCAACACCACAGTTCAAAAGCATCTATCTTCCTTCGCTCAGCTTTCCTTATGGTCCAGCTCTCGCAGCCATAGGTTACTACAGGGAATACCATTGCTTTAACTATGCGGACCTTTGTTGTCAGTGTGGTGTCTCTGCTCTTAACTATTTTATCAAGATTTGTCATTGCTCTCCTCCCAAGAAGTAAACGTCTTCTGATTTCCTGGCTGTAGTCAGTGTCTGCAGTAATCTTTGCGCCCAGAAATACAAAGTCTATCACTGCCTCCACATTTTCTCCCTCAATTTGCCAGTTATCAATCAAGCTGGTTGCCATAATCTTGGTTTTTTTGAGGTTTAACTTCAACGAGCTTTTGCACTTTCTTCTTTCACCTTTGTCATAAGGCTCCTCAGCTCCTCCTCGCTTTCAGCCATCAAAGTGGTGTCATCTGCATATCTGAGATTGTTAATGTTTCTTCCTCTGATTTTAACTCCAGCCTTGGATTCGTCAAGCCCAGCACGTCGCATGATGTGTTCTGCATACAAGTTGAATAGGTAAGGTGAGAGTATACAGCCCTGCCGTACTCCTTTCCCAACCTTAAACCAGTCCGTTGTTCCGTGGTCTGTTCTTACTGTTGCTACTTGTTCGTTATACAGATTCCTCAGGAGGCAGACAGATTCCTCAGGAGGCAGACACTACGTACTTCTTGTATCTAAAGTTAAAGAGTTAGCTCAAGGACTTAGTACATTTCCCCCACGCCTCTGTTCTTTTTTATTTTTTATTTTTTGCAATCTATACTTTTATTTATTTGCCACAAAACAACCAAAACACGGACAAAAACAGATATATAAGGAAAAGGAAAAAAGAAACAATATACAATTTACAACACAACATAGACAACTACTAAAATAAACACAGTTACATGAGGCTATAAATCATTTGAAGCGATCATCAAGCTGGACGGCAAACATCAATTATCTCCAGTTTACCAGAAACAAATTTCATCACAGCAAGCTAGTGTATATATCATAGGCAAAATTACAAATTATATATAAAACCCACAAACAAATAAGTCATCCTTTTGCAGCTCTTGTATATAGTCAATAAAAGGTTTCCAGTCCATTACATATGAATCTATTTTTGTTCATTTACTAATGCTGTTAATTTCACCATCTCTGCCAATCCCAACATCTTAAGTAGCCATTCTTCCCTAGTTGGTACTTGCATTTTCTTCCAATATTGGGCATATAGTAGTCTTGCCGCTGTCACCATATGTGGAACTAACAGGGTTATAGCTGACTGACTTCTACGTAGCTCAAGGACTTAGTACATTTTCCCCACGCCTCTGTTCTGAGTAGAATCACCTTGCCTGTTTCAGGAGCCGCTGAAGGAGGAGTTTGAGCCCTTGGATCCTGTGAGGGGACAGATCTACAAAGAACCCGATGCAAAGGAAGGAGCTGTAAAGCAGGCTGAGCAAGGAGCACCGAGAGAGATTTCCTCCTGTATGATGAGGAGGCGAAAAGGGAGGCAGGACTCCTGAGCGTTCAACAGTTGCAAGGAAAACGAAGTTTCAGCAGAAGCATCTTTTTCCTACTGCTGAATTACAGGCTGTCTGTGCCAAAATTCTCTCACATCTGCAATGCTGAAAGGAACATCCGCCTTATGGAGATTAGATTGGCTCTTTCAATGTTTGATTTTAGGTTGTCATTTGAATTTTTTCAAACATAATTCTTCTCTCTATTATAATAATAAACCTGTCCATCCAAAGCATGAAGGAAAGGGCTGCTTCCCTTAGAGAGACACCATATTAATGTTCTGTGTGGGGAATCCTTGAGTTGACGAATTGACTGGTTATTAGTGTAACCGAAGAAGAGGGAATACTTACAAATGAATTAACTATGTGAATGTTAATAAGCAACCTCAGCTTTAAAAAAATAACCATATGAATGTATTTGGGTAAAATAAGCTTCTAACGGGTGGATGAATTTATTGAATACTGAATTTTGGGTTTTTGTAAGAGAATAATTACAAATGAATCGTTTATGTGTTCCATCCTAATGCAGGAAGAATTTACAAATCCAAATAATTTTTTTGAATGAAATCTGTATCATTAAAAGAGTGTGGAAAGGCGTGAATGTATCCCTGTGATTCCAGCTGGAGGGAACTTGAGGGGGTTAAAATGCTGGCAGAGGTCTTCAGCCATGAAATTTCTGGTCTCAACGCTGCCTTCTATGAGTAATGTTGTCATTATCACCATGTGGTTGATTGGAGGATATGTTCAGCATCATGATGACTGTGATGTTTCTCAGAAAGCTCCTGCTTTCGATGGGAGACAAATGACTAGGTCCGCTAGATAATCCACAAAGCTTTTATTAAGCAGCAAACATCTCTTCTGCCAGAAGAGAGTCTAATCTCCTGGAAACGTCCCCCTAGGCAAAACTATGCAAACTAAGCAAGACAATTGTCCGACCAAGGAGAACAGGAAGCCCCTTCCCAAACTCCTGTAACTTCAGAGAGCCTGGTACAGACGCAGGTTCTGGGGCAATCCTAGCCTGACTGACTTTCTCACACCTTCCTTCCGCTCTGCATTTTAGCTTCCAGCGGACTTTAGCATCAGTTAGCTTGTCGGGGCGCTCTCCTCCAGAAGAAAGCTCACTTCCCACTGAGTGTGTAGGATTTGGCCTTGAGGAGATAAGCTCTGGAGAGGGCTGACTCCCAGCTAATGAATCACCCGTAAGAGCTTCCTCCTCCACTGGTACAGGCTGGCTGGTGTCTGGCGCCGCCTCCTCTAGGTCCAAATCTGATTCTGATTGATTACCTGAAACACCTCCCAAAACAGCGGCAGTAGGGTTAGACATGACAATGATGCCGTTTTTTCCGCCTATGGCGACCCCTTGGTTCCATCCCACCAGCTGCCATTGTCCAACATAATGTAAACAAACCAATTCACAACTTCTAGATAACGATACACAAGGATGTCTCCAGTGCATGAGGGATTTTGGTTTTGTGATAGAACACTTTGAACCAAGAGTATTGATCCCCCTGCTAGCTCTTTTAGAGTAGAGCATCTGAAAGAATAGAAGAAAATATCCCATAGTGGATCAGTAACAATTTTCTGATTTTCTGCAAGAGTTCAAATGGGAAACTTCCACTGTAAATGGATCTACAGTAGAGGACTCTCTTGGAAATTGTCCACAGTGGAATGGAATGGCAGTTGGCACCCACTGAGGCTGATGGGCGGAGGGCATCGTGCAGTGCCAACGCCATCTACTTTGCTCTCCATCCTCCTCTCTTGCAAAGACTTTAAGGATGCTAGGGGACCAGTGCTATGCCCCTCCTCAGACAACATCAGGGTGGGGGCATAGGATAGTCTAATTTCAGGCTCTGAGGTCTCATAAATCTGCCTCATAAAAAGAGTGTGAAAGGACATGAATGTGTCCATGTCATTCCAGCTGGAGGGAACTTGAGGGGGTTAAAATGCTAATTAGCAGTTAGCAAAGTTCTAAAGCAAAACAAAGACAGATGAAAGAAAACTTCTTCATTATACCTTAACAACAGATGGTCCATGACTTTACCAGCAATGTCAGACTGGACTGCATGGTCAGTCCTCCTTATATATCAAGAAGTCTTGACAGTCAGAAATTCTAGTCAAGCATTTCCTGGTTGATATCAAAGCAGTAAAGCACATTCAGGCAAATACATTATTCCAATCCCATCATGCAGTTCACATTCAAGAACCAAACTCCATACAGAGGCCTACATACAGAGCAGGAATATCAAGGCTTCTGGCCTTGTTTTCTTAGCTCCCCTTCGGGCCTTCTAGGCCCACCAACCACATTGAACTTGTATTGCCTTCAATAGTTCAATCCCTCTTCCTCTTCCTCAGGCTTCTCTCTCTGCATAACACTGACCATTTGCTTCAACTCTGTCTTTGTGAAAGCATTAGAAGTGGATTTAATACACCATTTACATCATACATAGGAAATAATATGCCACCAAGCACTTGACCGTAAGTCAGTGAGCAGACTTGGTGATTTTATTTCTTCTCTGGCATTCTAGCATTCCTGATTTTACCTTCAGGAAGATGGTCAAGCACACACCGTATATTTATGTATACATGGTAGCATCTGAACTAATTTGCAGTTGAATGTAAATACAACTCCAATGTAAATACAACTCTGTGTGATGGCAGCCCCAGCCTTTTTAGGGTTCCTGGGCGCACAGAGAGTACATGGCCCCATTCCAAGACACATTTTAAACCATCAAACATTCTCTTGGATGAGTGGACAGGGCTTTACTCCATTTACTGGTGGCTGTGATGTCAGTGGGGTGTGTGGATCCGCTCCAGGTTTCCGTCAGAACTCTAAAGGAGCTATCCAAAGTGCTCTTGGACAGCTTCTTTCGAGCTCTGGTTGGTTCTGAGTGAAACCCAGAGTGGATGCACCGCCCCACTGGCATTGGAATCACCAGCATCCACTGACTTCCTTAGGACTTTGGCCTGAGTGAGGCTGTTGATTCTAGAGGCCTACTGGTACCTTAAAGACCAAACGTACTTATTTTTATAATACTATGTTTATATTATCTTTATAATACTGGAACCCAGGGCCAGGGCCATCCCCAAAAGCTGATCAATGAGGAATTCAGGACAAATAAAAGGAAGGCCTTCTTCTCGCAGCGCAGAGTTAAACTCTGGAATTCACTTCCACAAGATGGCCACCATTTTGGATGGCTTTAAAACGGGCTTAAACAAATTCATGGAGCAGTTGGCTCTCAATGGCTACTAGTCCTGATGGCTATCTGCTTCCTCCGGTATCAAAGGCAGTTTGCCTATGTTCAGACAAAACACTAAGCCATGGCTAAGCCGCTAACCCTTTTGCAGTGAATGGTTAATGAGCGTGTTTCAACCGTGGTGGCCACCATGGTTAGGAACAGTTCACGACACACTAAGCGATGCTTAGCTCAAAATGCATAACAACTGTGGCTTAAGGTGTCGTTTATGTATACCGGTTGCTGTGGAACATGGGTGGGAGGGTGCTGTTGCACTCATGTCCTGCTTGTGGGTTTCCCATGGGCAGTTCGTTGGCCACTGTGTGAACAGAGCGCTGGGCTAGATGAAGGTCTGATCCAGCAGGCATCTCATTTATTAGTTCCAGACCCTCCATCCTCCCCATCTAGAGTCAGGCCTGAAAGACCAAGGAGACTTGTAAGTTGTAAGCATATTTGTGATTTTGCACAACATTTCTGATCATGTTAAACCTTAGCTTCCCATTTCCTGGCTTTGTGCAGCTTGAGCCAAAAAGGAGACTTTCAGTGGGACTTACTCCAAGGATCTCAACAGGAGATATACCGTGGCAGAAGCTTCTTTGGATTACAGCCTGCCTCAACAGATGCAAGAAGTTTGATCTTCAATTAGATGATACTTATATTGGGACATTTATATTCAGCCTCTTTTGATCAAACCAACTCAAGATGGCTTACTCTGACCAACCAAACTCAGATCTTTCCCAGTCTTTCTAGAACTATGGACAAACAACAAGGTCGGCCAAAGTGCCCAAATTTACATCTCTCTGCCTTCTAGGCTGATTCACTAGTTTTGCTTTCCATCCCCCATAAATCAGATTATGCGAAAGAAGTGAAGTAGAGTTGACCTGGAGGATCAAGTTCCCCCATGGATCTTGATTGTTCAGTTTGAACTGCCCTCCCTGGGAAACCTGGAAATGTTTCTGCTGGTGGGCAAAGAGTCCAGGCCCAAGCTTTGGAGGGTGCGCAGGTGAGTAACTCTTCAGGCTCTAGTCAGCAAGTTATCGCCAGCTAGTTTGATGTTTCGTTTTTATATTTTAGAGGAACTTCTTCCCAGAGAGCTTTGTCTATTGGGCGGTATAGAAATGTAATAAATAAATAAATAAATCTTGGAAATTGTCCACAGCGGAATGGATACTAAGAAAGTGGGTTTGGGGACCACAGTGTTGCTTTTCCCGTTGCACCCAACGGGAAAACAGCCATACTGGATTAGTCGAAGGTCCATCTAGTCCAGCATTCTGTTTGCCCAGGGGCCACGTGGTGGAAGGAAAGGGAGGAAAGCACATCCACAGCCTCTCCTGCTGAAGATGAAAAGGAGAAATAGAGCTGTGTGTCATCAGCATACTGATGACAGCACACTCCAAAGCTCCGGATGACCGCCCCCAGCGGCTTCATGTAAATGTTAAACAACATGGGGGACAAGACCGACCCCTGCGGGACCCCATACTTGAGAGTCCACGGGACCGAGTAATGTTCCCCAAGCACTTCTGTATCCGACCCGCCAAATAAGAGCAGAACCACTGCAGAGCAGTACCTCCCACTCCCAGCTCAGCGAGTCGTCCCAGAAGGATACCATGGTCAATGGTATCGAAAGTACAACACAATGTACTCCCGTGAGCCCACATTTCTCTGCTTGGCACCAGAAATCCATTTCATGGATTGGAGAAACTGAGGCACATGAAATAGTAAGTTCATGCCCGCAAAGCAGATTGGGGGCAAGTATTTGGGACATCCTTAGAATAACTACATAGAATCATAGAATAGCAGAGTTGGAAGGGGCCTACAAGGCCATCGAGCCCAACCCCCTGCTTAATGCAGGAATCCACCCTAAAGCATCCCTGACAGATGGTTGTCCAGCTGCCTCTTGAAGGCCTCTAGTGTGGGAGAGCCCACAACCTCCCTAGGTAACTGGTTCCACTGTCGTACTGCTCTAACAGTCAGGAAGTTTTTCCTGATGTCCAGCTGGAATCTGGCTTCCTGTAACTTGAGCCCATTGTTCCATGTCCTGCACTCTGGGAGGACCGAGAAGAGATCCTGGCCCTCCTCTGTGTGACAACCTTTTAAGTATTTGAAGAGTGCTATCATGTCTCCCCTCAAAGACTTGACATCGAAGACTTGAATCCACGGTAGCACTGCATGGAAAACGCATATTCCGGCAGCAATCCCCATTGCTAAGCCACGATGACCCTGTTCAGACGACACACTAAGCCACAGTGCTTAAGCATTTTGAGCTAAACATTATGGCTTAACCTGTCATGTGAACCATGACTTACTGTGTTGTCTGAACCATTCCTAACTATGGTGGCCACATAGCCACAGTTTAAACACATTCACTAACCATTGGCTGCAAAAGGGTTAACGGCCTGGCTGTAGCTTAGCGTGTTGTCAAAACAGACCCAATGTTTAGCTCAAAATGATTAATATGGAAAAAAAATTCTGTACATTCATTCCAATAATAATTAGAGTGAAAACACATCTTTGGCATTGTAGATGAGGGGAACTGAAGCTGAAAGAGTTGCTTATGAGGACACTCTCACACAAACAATGCGTTTATAATTATTCTCTCTTTAGAAAACCCAATATTTAATCAATTCATCCCCTTGTTGGAAGCTTCTTTTACCCAATTTCATTCCTACATGCGTTTTGTTGAAACTGCTTATGAAGATGCTTTCACATAGTCAATTCATTTTCCCCTCTTTTCCCACACTCAAGGCATACGATCTATCTCCAGATGGGTCGTGGGGGGGGGGGGCAGGGATGTGTGTGTGTCCCTGGGAATACTTTGGGTGCCCCAGGAATGGCATGTGCCTGTACCAGGAAGCGCGTGGGGAACCAAGGATCACGCTGCCCGACAATGACACCTCCCCACAGGATTATTTCCCTGCGGATGGAGCCCCACTGGACTAGAGCAGGTGGGGTTTCTGCCGCTCTTGCCTTGTGACTGTCGGCAGGGGAAATAATCAACGGAGCACCCCCTTCCCACAATACGATAACCAACGGTTGCACAAATAGTCAACTCTGCAAACCACTGCTTCTTTCATGGAAATAACAAACCGTGGCATTGTTTTTGCCCGACAGATGACACGTTAGTCAACTGGGGGTTAATTTAATCAATTGATTTGTAAGTATTCCCTCATCTTCAGTTACTCTAGTATCCAGTCAATTCCTCAACTCAAGCATTTCCCACAGTGAATTCTCTGATGTGCTTTCAAATTTTTAATCCACCTGAAGCTTTTCCCACAGTCAAGGCATTTGTATGGTTTCTCTCCAGAATGAACTCTCTGATGTCTCTGCAACTTGGCTCTCTCAATGAAGCACTTCCCACACTGAGAACATTTGTATGGTTTCTCTCCAGAATGAATTCTCTGATGTCTCTGCAGGTTGGCTCTGTCCCTGAAGCACCTCCCACACTGAGAACATTTGTATGGTTTCTCTCCAGAATGAACTCTCTGATGTGCTTTCAAACTTCTAATACACCTAAAGCTTTTCCCACAGTCAAGGCATTTGTATGGTTTCTCTCCAGAATGAATTCTGTGATGTTCAATCAACATGTCTCTCTTCCTGAAGCACCTCCCACACTGAGAACATTTGTATGGTTTCTCTCCAGAATGAATTCTCTGATGTAGTTTCAAACTTGTAATCCACCTAAAGCTTTTCCCACAGTCAAGGCATTTGTATGGTTTCTCTCCAGAATGAATTCTCTGATGTTCAATCAACTTGGCTTTCTCCCTGAAGCACCTCCCACACGGGGAACATTTGTATGGTTTCTCTCCAGAATGAATTCCGTGGTGTCTCCTCAAATTGCTTCTACAACTGAAGCACCTCCCACACTGAGAACATTTGTATGGTTTCTCTCCAGAATGAATTCTCTGATGTTCAATCAACTTGGCTCTCTCCCTGAAGCACCTCCCACACTGAGAACATTTGTATGGTTGCAAGCTAGTATAAATTTCCTGGTGTCCAGTGAAGATTTCCTCAGACTCAGGACCTTCATGTCTCTTCTCTCCAGTATGAAGTTGCTCATGATGTCTATTCAAATTACGCTTTTTGCCATCCTCAGGAAATTCCGATTTACCCCCTCCTTTTATTGTTGGTTGAAATTGATTAAAGCTTGGATTTCGCTGGAGATTTTCATCTGTCATGGGGCATTCATCCTGATCCTCCCTGGCATCTATCATATCAGGTTGTAACTTGTAGCGGTATCTTCTACCGTACTTGGAGAACATGGGCCTGTTGTCCCTTGTGCATCCTTTGGAAGGGGGGCTAATCACAGCTGTAACATCTTTCGTGACTTTATGACATTCATTCTCTCTTCCCTCTGGCTCCGTCTCCTGACCCTTTTGGGACTTGCATCCTTCTTCATGCATCTCAGCTGTCTCCATCACATTCGCTTGGCCCATCTGTGATGCTTTCTCAGACATATCCTGTGGTTCATTTCCTCCATACTGACAATTCTCCACCTCGACCTTACTTCCCTTCCTATCGCCTGTGGAAAAAGAAAAAGAAATTGTGCTCATTCTCTGCCGAACTCTTTTCAACACAACTACAGCCTCCATTTGTTATTAGCTTCTGGAATTTGACATAATCTTGTTCGATTCAAAAATGGCAGAATAAAAGCCATTTAAAAATGGAAACGATAAATGCAATTTTCAAACTCTGCAGTCAAGAATGAAGTCATATTAAACATAGATGGACTGAAAGGATGCTATTTTGAACATGGAATTATTATGATTTCAATTCCTGAATTCCTGAAATGTTTTATTTCCTCTGCTTTTGTAAAGGTATCCTCTTATAACATCGTAATATCATATAAACAGAGATGGCATTTGATATGGCAGTTACTAATCAGGAAAGAATTTCGGAGGATAGGTACCAGAGGCAAATCATACAAGAATACCTCATTAAGAGTAGGACTGAAAACATACCTCCCTTACATGGGGGGCCGTTCCCACGACACAGACTCTGAACACCAGGCCTGGCCGCGGCTGCTCCCTGCTCAAGCCAAGCACCACCGCTTGATACGCCTGAGGCAAGGGACAAACACTGCCTTCCTCCAAACTATGTGGAGAAAGGGGTTAAATGGAGAAGGATTTCAATAATAAAATAATACACTGTGAGTTATCTGTGCTGAGGTGAATTATTGTCAGAGTGGGTGCTAAATGTATAATCTTCAGATAATATATGCCAAACAGACACGTGAGATTTTTGTGGTAGTTAAAAACAAAATGATTAAAATTTATTTTAAAAGTTCACAAGCTTTGTTTCAAAATAAAACATTTAAAAACCTTTTTGAAACCTTTCATCCAATCCTTTCACCCATTCACATAGGCGCTTTCATTTCTCTCTCACAATCATTCTTGAGCTTTCTTTATTATCAGTATTGTTTAATATACATCAACTATTGCACACCACACTCCAAAGACACCACTCTCTACCCTGAACCTCAAATTCTCCAGGACTTAAGTACTCTAAACACCAAGAGCTTACACACAGAGAGCCCTAAAGACTCTAAGAGTACCTACAAAGTCTCCCTCGATCCCCTCAGTCCTTCCCTTATATATGACTCCTCCCCCTCCTCAGACATTCTAACTCCGCCCACTCAGGCCAACATTCTAAAAACCACAGACTTACAAACTCAAGGCATACATTTGGGAACTGACTTGTGGGGTGTAACGCCACAGCCATATCTTTGCCCTTATGTGGGGGCCTGTACCTTTAGATACTCACGTGTAACAACGTCTGCAGACATTACGTACAAGAGATTGTCTTGCCTTTATACACGGACAACTAGGTGAGATGTGCTGAAGGCTACGCTTTGTATACGGTTGGACAAGTTTGTTCTTTGAGTTTCTCACAGTTGTTAACACAACAGAGCAATTCACTCCAGGCCTTCTCATCTCTGGCCTGAGCTACAAACATCAGGGAAGGCCTCAAAACGCCACAACAGTTACAGGAGTGGTAAAAATCCCAAGGGAAAGAACCACGAGGCAAAGCTGCCTTGGAAAGGAGATCAGGGCTGCTGTTCATGGCCCCACTATGCTACAGCCCAGATTGCCTCCTTTCCATCCGTTTTCCTAGCAATTGGTCTATATTTCCCTTGGCGTAATTGGGATGGAATAAAACCCAGGGGCGGATCTAACCATGGGGCTAGTTGTCTGCCACACTGCTCCCGCACCTGGCTGTACTAATCCCTTTTTAAAAATTGCTGCACTGCTCCACTGCAATGTGTCCTGTTAGCCCAGCTTTCAGTTCACACGGTGGCCAACCAGCCGTCAACCAGGAAGAAAACAAGGCCACAAGCCTAAATAATACCGGCTCTTATTTAGGCCTCTCTCTGTACTTTGGTTCTTGCAAGTGAACTGCATGATGGGATTGGACACGGTTTGTGTGTGAACGTATTGCTGAAACTTTTATATCAGCAAGGAAATGCTTATTTATTTTATTTATTACATTTCAAAGCTCTCTGGGCAGTTCACAAAAATTAAAACCAGGAAGAACATAATAAAACAACCAACAATCTAAAAACACAAAATACAAAATACAGTATAAAAAGCACAACCAGGATAAAACCACACAACAAAAATTGATATAGGATTTAAATACAGATTTAAAACAGAGAAAATTTAAGTGTAAGTTAAGTTTGGTGTTTAAATACTGAGAGAATAAAAAGGTCTAGTTGGTGGATATAGGCTTACCGCCTCTGATACTGGAGGTAGCACATAGCCATCAGGACTAGTAACCATTGATAGCCTTCTCCTCCAGGAATTTATCCACCACGACCTTCTAAAGCCATCCACATTGGTGGCCATCACTACCTCTTGTGGTCGGGAGTTCCATAATTTAACTCTGTGCTGTGCGAAGAAGTACTTCCTTTGATCTTCCCATCAATAGGGAGATCTCATTAAAAAAAAAAGTATTATGATTATCTGTAAATCCGTCCTGCATAAGGAGGGAAGAATTAGATGTTCTGTACAATTGTCCCCATCAAAAAGACAGGGAAGAGGGTGATTCAACACTCCTTTGCTGCGGTGACCTGCTTTCCGCCCCACCAGTGAGATTGGCCATGAGCCACCTCTGATAAAAAACCCCTTTTATGTCTTGCATTTCCAACGCCCCCTCAGTTATATATGTAATTGGAATTCGAAAGAGGACCACGCTTTCTGACTATCAACGCTTTGGAACTGCTCTTTCTATGCACTCTTCTCAGTTCTGAAAATGACAAATGCCCTCAGTTATTCTTTCCTGTATTGATGGGACTTGAGCAAAATAGCTCCTTACCTAAAGGCTCTACGTTCCCCCCGTCCTCCTCCAGGACTTGCCAGACTGTGGTCTGTTGGGCTGGCCGGGGCAAACTCCGGCTGACGACCTGCAAACACAGGCGACTTCCACGGACATCTATCTCTTCCTGCAGGGGCAAAAATAGGCGGAAGGAAGGGCACTATGGCAAAACCTCTCTCTCTCACCCACACCCCAAAACAATTATTTTCACAAATATCAGTCCATGGATATATATTCAGTGAAACAAATTAATGGAGAAAACTGCCCCATCCCACCCGAACATTTATAATTAAGTTTTATTTTAATTAATTAGAGATAAGCCTGAGAAAGGAAGTGGCTGCTTGCAGCATTTCGTTTCTGCCTCTGGCCGCAACCCCATTGATCCTTGGGAGATCAGGGCTCTGCAGGCCTCCTCCCAGCTACCTGGAAATGAGAACATCCCATCGACGAACTTCTTCAAACCACGTGGACATCCATTCCAGCTTCTGTGTTACCCGGAATCACCAGAATGTCACCTACCTCTTTCACACCAGTTTGGTCCATTTCTTGTTCTTCAGGAAGAAGTGAAGAATTTGAAAAGCTTGGGAATTGGCTTCCACTGCCTGGGAAGGACAGAAGGAGGCCTTTACTAAGGGAAGCAGCCCTTTAATCCATGCTTTGGATGGCCAGGTTTATTATTTTACTCATAGCATTATTATAATAGGGAGAAGAATTATATTCAAAAAAAATTCAAATGACAACCTAAAATCAAACACTGAAAGAGCCAATCTAATCTCCATAAGGCGGATGTTCCTTTCAGCGTTGCAGATGTGAGGGTATTTTGGCACAGACAGCCCGTAATTCAGCGGTAGGAAAAAGATGCCTCTGCTGAAATTCCCTTTTCCTTGCAACTGTTGAAGGCTCAGGAGTCCTGCCTCCCTTTTCGCCTCCTCATCACACAGGAGGAAATCTCTCTTGGTGCTCCTTGCTCAGCCTTCTTTACAGCTCCTTCCTTTGCACAATGTACGTGCAGCTAAGATGGTCTAGTGAACTCTTCTTTGGTCTAACAGCTCAGCCCTGTTGGTTGTTTTATGATGGTTTTAATTTTTGTGAACCGCCCAGAGAGCTTCGGCTATTGGGCGGTATAAAAATGTAATAAATAAATAAATAATAAATAAATAAGCCCTTGCACAACTTGTTGCAGTAATGCTTTAGGAGCTGCGCCCACCTTAATCTGAACTAGTCTAAGCATCGCGCAATCACAAAAGTAGCATCACCGTTTTGCTCGGGTTCTTTGTAGATCTGTCCCCTCACAGGATCCAAGGGCTCAAACTCCTCCTTCAGCGGCCCCTGAAACAGGCAGGATGATTTTACTTAGAACAGAGGCGTGGGGGAAATGTACTAAGTACTACGTAGAAGTCAGTCTGCTATAACCCAGTCAACGATAACTGATGGAAAAATAAATCTTTAACTTTAGATACAAGAAGTACGTAGTGTGTAGGAGGGAAGAGCTTCAGCCACCAAAACGTTGGGGGTTGGAGCGGAATCTTCCAGTACTGAGCAAAAGCTAGAAGTATCATTTTCCACTAAGAAAACTGGGCACATTACCATGCCTTGAAAGAATAGCGCAGTGGAAAAAAGGGGAGGGAGAACCCCGTAAGAGTGTGCAAATAAAGCCAAACGGCAAAGAGTGGAACCAAAAAAAGATTTTAAAGAATGTTATTTCAATAAGCCCTTCTTGAAATAATGTTTATTCAAACAAGCCAACGCGTTTCGGACTCCAAAAAACTGGATCCTTCCTCAGGGCAGTTTCAAAAAGCAGCTTTAGTTCCTTCTACAAATACAGTAAATTCCTAACCTTAGGAATTTACTGTGTATAAAATAACTGCTGTAAACATAGAATGGGGCTCATTCTCCCTTGCTTGTATGGTCTGGAGGCAATTGGATCAAATAAACGTGGTTTTTTGAATCTGATCCGCTTGTCCATCTCACATTGACTCTCGGCTGGACAATGAACTCCCTCCATTGGGAGGAGCGGCATTCCTGCACTTACCACAGGGGTACAGAGCAAGAAGATTAACTGCTCTGGGCAAGAAATACTTTGTGCTCTTCTTGGAATAGATGGTTTATATGATTTTTTTTTTAAAAAAATAATACATTATTTGCTGCTTCAATACATCCTGCGCTAAGGCAAAATATATCTATAGTCGTCAACAACAACAACAACAACAATAATAATAAAATCAACAACAGGAATAATGCTAAGATAAGAATTGCATGTAGCCATACACTACAAGGGTGGGACCGTCTACAATTGTAGCATCTTTTGAAAACAATGAAAAGGATCTTATTTAAATTGGCATTCAGTCTCCAAAGTCCAGCTTGTCCTTAGCTAGGTTTGATCAGTTCTGCCCATATTTAACTGAATAACTCCAGATGATTCCAGCAACCTTATCTACACTGTGTCATGTCTAAGACTATAGGAATAAAATAGTGAAACCTCACCTGCCAGGCCGCTGTCACAGCTTTCTGCTGGCTCATGAGGAAGTCCTCGGCCAGGGCCACGGCCTGGGAGCAGGTGTCCGGCCCTCCTGCCCGGATCCAGCCCTGGAGGTCCACTGGCAGGCTGGCCAGGAACTGCTCCAGGATCAGCAGCTCCAGGATCTGCTCCTTGCTGTGTCTCTCCGGCTTCAGCCACTGCCGGCAAAGCTCCTGGACTTGGCTGAGAATCCTTCGGGGATCTCTGACCTCCTGGCAGCAGAATTGCCTGAAGTGCTGGCGCTGCGCCTCCATCCTCAGGGCTTCCCCTCGCAAGATGGCTGCCTTCACTTTCCCATAGTTCTCCTGATTTCTGGCTTCCAGGCTGCGAAAGGCCTCTTCCGCTTCCCCACTCAGGGCTGGCAGGAGCCGGGCTGCCCACTCTCCTCTCGGCCACTGGAAGGCCTCGGCCACTTGCTCAAAGGAAGCCAGAAAGGCCTTGGCATCTTCCCAGGGGGCAGCCTCTGACATCCCTGGGCTTCCCCATGTTGTGTGAAGGGGCTGCAGCGTCCTCAGGAACTCCTGCCATTGGTCTTCCCAGCACTCTTGCATTCCCCTGGATGGTTCCCCTTTGTATTCTGACTGAATAGTCCTGCTGGCTTCTCCTGCTCTGCCTGGTCCTTCTTCTAGTTCTGGGATTGCAGGTTTCCACCCCTTCATCGCCTTCTCTCCCAGCTCTGCCCTCTCAAATCTAGAGTAATTCCAAAATAAGACATTTTTAGTGGAATATCTTAGACATACCCAACATTTAGGAGTTAAAAAAAATACAGGGAAAATTGCTATCCATTTTTTATAAAGTACTTAAAATAGAATAATGCATGACACAGAGCCAGGACAAATGAAATAGGTCATAATAAAATGAATATTTGGAAAAGCTTTGGAACTGAAGTCACACATTCGGTCCAATCAAGATGCTGCTTTAAGATCATAACATGATGGTAGTTATACAAGTAATAGTTTCCCATCTTCATGTCAGAATTTATTGATAGACAGAGATATAAAATTACTATATGGCGGGAATTGCCTTGTGGGAAAAGTTACTGGACAAAAGTCAAAATTGTAATAGAAGAGATGGCAAGATATGAGACTCCACTGGACCCAGTTCAAAGCGTTTCAAATATTTCATAATCTTTCAAGAATTCTGCCAGATAGGACGGTATTTTATACACCCAGTTTGCAGATGAAGGACTGCAGGACAGGGAGAGCTAGAGGGGCCAGCGTTTGCAATTGATGTGAGGCAGCTCCCGCTTTGTCTGTTAGAGGTGCCCCCCCCATTTCCACCCTGCAGGGTAGGACAGGCTGCAGGACACATTTTGTCTCTGTTCCCCAAAAGTACTGCCACAACAAAACACCTGTGACTGTTAACCTTCATATACCCACACTAGGTCAAGCTCGTGGTTCTTATAGGGGCAGGATGGGTCTCTTTCCAGAGCTTCAACAACCTAGTAAACAGGTTTGCCAAGCAGCCCAGCGCACAGAGAAGCCGAAATCCAGGCAAAGCCAAAGAACCAAATCAACTCCAACCTATTTCTTAAACAACCAAGCAGAGAGAAGTTGCTAAAAATATAAAAATGAAACATCAAACTAACTAACTGAAGAGTTACTCACCAGCACGGCCCACACCGGGGTGTCCCCTTGGGCTTCCAGGGCTTGGCAGAGTTTGGGCCTGGGCTCTTTACCCACCAGCAGAAACACAAAAGTCCTTCCGGGGTTCCCAGGGAGGGCAATTCAAACTGACCAATCCATGTCCTTGGAGCACGTGATCCTCCAGGTCAACTCCACTTCGCTTCTTTCGCATAATCTGATTTATGGGGGAGGGAAAGCGAAACTGGTGAGTCAGCCTGGAAGGCATAGAGATGTAAATTTTGGCGCTTAGGCTGACCCTGTTCTTTGTTCAAACGTATTTCTAGAAAGATGGGGAAGGACTGAAGTTTGGTTGGTCAGAGTAAGCCGTCTTGAGTTGGTTTGATCAAAAGAGGCTGAATATAAATGTCAAAATGAGTATCATCTTCTAATTAAAGATCAAACTTCTTGCGTCTGGTGAGAGGCAGGCTGTGATCCACAGAAGCTTCTGCCACGGTATTTCTCCCGTTGAGATCCTTTCTGCACTTCCTTGGAGTAAGTCCCATGGAACTGAATGCAGAGGACTGAACTGTTAGGCTGCGACCCCAGGCACTACAGCCTTCTCTCTCTCTTTTTTAAGTGAGAAAAGATGTATTTACTGCGGCTACAGATTTGAACTGTGTTGTATATTATTATATTGTATTTCAACTGGCTTATTTTGACAAGGCGCAACTCAAGACGGCGTACTCGGATCAACCAAACTTCACTCCTTCCCCATCCAGCTTCGTTTTCCCGCCACGCCATAAGTCAGTTCCTGCAAAAGAAGTGAAATCGAGTTTACCTGGAGGATCAAAGTCCTCCAAGGACATGGATTGGGCAGTTTGAATTGCCCTCCCTAAGAGCTGCTGGGAGCTGCTAGAAGGACTTTTGTGTTTCTGCTGGTGAGCAAAGAATCGAGGCCCAAACTCTGCAAAGCCCTGGAGGCCCAAGGGGACACCCCGGTGTAAGACGCACAGGTGAGTAACTCTTCGGGCTCTAGTCAGCTAGTTTGATGTTTCATTTTCATATTTTTCGCAACTTCTCTCTTCTTGGTTGTTTAAGAAATAGGTTGGAGTTGATTTGGTTCTTTGGCTTCGCTTGGATGCCGGCCTCTCCGTGCTCTGGGCTGCTTGGCAAACCTGTTCACTAGATTGTTAAAGAGATTAAAGCACTGGAAAGAGACGCATCCTTCCCCTATAACAGCCTTTCTCAACCTGGGGCACTCCAGATGTGTTGGACTGCATCTCCCAGAATGCCCCAGCCAGCTGGCTGGGGCATTCTGGGAGTTGTAGTCCAACACATCTGGAGCGCCCCAGGTTGAGAAAGGCTGCCCTATAAGAACCACGGGCATGACCCCGTGTGGGTGTATGAGGGGATATTTAAAAGCCACAGAGGTTGTTGTGGCAGTACTTCTGGGGAGCAGAGACAAAATGTGTCTTGAAGCCTGTCCTAAAACCAGCTGTCAGGATTTCCCCGGATTTGTCCTGGTTTTTGTTCTTTCCATGGTGTCAGGGGGGATTTTCTATAATTTTCAATAATGTCCTGGAATGACACACCTTCCCCTTTAAGGCTGCCATTAGCATGGCAGGAGGGAATGACATGCTTTCTTGAGGCACATCATTCCCCCACCCCAAGCTCCAGTTGAGGTCTTAAAGGGGAAAGTTATGGAAAAGGCCCCAATTGGAGTGGATGGTGGTGGTGCAGAATGAAATCCTTTCCCCTCCTCCATTCCAATCGGGTTCTTTAAGGTGGCGGGGGAATAACGTACTTTCTGCAGGACTCAGAAAGCTGCTTCCCCACACACACACTAGGGGTCCTCTTTTTTGGTTTCCCAAATATGGTCACCCTATTATAACCCCGAGCCTGACCTTCCGTGGGCATCTGAAGGGATATTGGAAAGTTGAAGCACTACTTTTGGGGAGCAGAGACAAAATGTGTCTTGCAGCCTGTCCTACCTTGCAGGGTGGAAGTGAAGACATAGTAGTTTATCAAATTTAAGATAAAAACGGGGAGACCCCTAACAGACAAAGAGGAAGCTGCCTCACATCAACTGCAAACATTAGTCGATCTAGTTCACCCTTTGTCACTATATTTTTTAAATTAGTTTTTTAAACTGCGTTGGAGTACAACTCCCATCACCCACAGCAGCATAGAAATTTGGGAGGAGGCAGACGACCTTCAGTAATCTTTGAGTGTCAGTCCTTCATCTGCAAACTGGGTGTATAAAATATCATCCTATCTGGCAGAATTCTTGAAAGTTTATAAAATATTTGAAACAGCCTGAACTGGGTCCAATGGAGTCTCATATCTTGCCATCTCTTCTATTACAATTTTGATTTTTACCCAGTACTTTCCCCCTACAAGGTATTCCCACCATATAATAATTTTATATCTCTGTCTATCAATCACTTCTGACATGAAGATGGGAAACTCTGAAAAAAACTTGTGTTACTACTTGTGTATTCACAAGTGTGAATACACAAGTATTGTAAGAATATGAGCCTCGCGTGGCAAAAAGTGGTAAGCGGCAGTTACTGCAGCGGAAACTCTCCCCACTCAGCCTTCCATCCTTCCGAGGTCGGTAAAATGAGTACCCAGCTAGCTGGGGGAAAGGGAGCCAGGACTGGGGAAGGCAATGGCAAACCACCCCGGTATAAGGCCTGCCAAGGAAAAATCAGCGAAAGCAGGCGTCCCTCTAGGAGTCAGTAATGACTCAGTGCTTGCACGAGAGGTTCCCTTCCTTTTTCCTATTACTTGTATAACTACTTTCACGTTATGATCTTAAAGCAGCATCTTGTTTGGACTGAATGTGTGGCCTTAGCTAGACCTAAGGTTTATCCCGGATTGTCCCGAGGTCATCCCTGCCTGCTCCTGGGATCCCCTGTGTGTCATTTAGATGCACAGGGTTGATCCCGGGACGATCCCGGGATAAACCTACGGTCTTGCTAAGGCCTGTGACTTCAGTTCCAAAGATTTCTCCAAATATAATTTTATTATGACCTATTTTATTTGTTCTGGCTCTGTGTCATGCCTTATTCTATTTTTAAGTACTTTATAAACGATAGTAATTTTCCCTGTAATTTTTTTAACTCCTAAATGTTGGATAGAATCATAGAATCATAGAATAGCAGAGTTGGGCCTACAAGGCCATCGAGTCCAACCCCCTGCTCAATGCAGGAATCCACCCTAAAGCATCCCTGACAGATGCTTGTCCAGCTGCCTCTTGAAGGCCTCTAGTGTGGGAGAGCCCACAACCTCCCTAGGGAACTATTCCATTGTCGCACTGCTCTAACAGTCAGGAAGTTTTTCCTGATGTCCAGCTGGAATCTGGCTTCCTTTAAGTTGAGCCCGTTATTCCGTGTCCTGCAGTCTGGGAGGATCGAGAAGAGATCCTGGCCCTCCTCTGTGTGACAACCTTTTAAGTATTTGAAGAGTGCTATCATGTCTCCCCTCCATCTTCTCTTCTCCAGGCTAAACATGCCCAGTTCTTTCAGTCTCTCTTCATAGGGCTTTGTTTCCAGACCCCTGATCATCCTGGTTGCCCTCCTCTGAACACGCTCCAGCTTGTCTGCGTCCTTCTTGAATTGTGGAGCCCAGAACTGGACGCAATACTCTAGATGAGGCCTAACCAGGGCCGAATAGAGAGGAACCAGTACCTCACGTGATTTGGAAGCTATACTTCTATTAATGCAGCCCAAAATAGCATTGGCCTTTCTTGCAGCCATATCGCACTGTTGGCTCATATTCAGCTTGCGATCTACAACAATTCCAAGATCCTTCTCGTTTGTAGTATCGCTGAGCCAAGTATCCCCCATCTTGTAACTGTGCCTTTGGTTTCTATTTCCTAAATGTAGAACTTGGCATTTATCCCTATTAAATTTCATCCTGTTGTTTTCAGCCCAGCACTCCAGCCTATCAAGATCACTTTGAAGTTTGTTTCTGTCTTCCAGGGTATTAGCTATCCCACCCAATTTTGTGTCATCTGCAAATTTGATCAGCGTTCCCTGCACCTCCTCGTCCAAATCATTAATAAAAATGTTGAAGAGCACTGGGCCCAGGACTGAGCCCTGCTGTACCCCACTCGTTGCCTCTCCCCAGTTTGAAAAGGTTCCATTGATAAGTACTCTTTGAGTCCAATTCTATAGCCAACCGTGAATCCACCTAATAGTTGTTCCATCTAGCCCACTTTTAGCTAGTTTGTTAATCAGAATGTCATGTGGTACTTTGTCAAAAGCTTTGCTGAAGTCAAGATATATGATGTCCACAGTATTCCCACAGTCCACAAGGGAGGTTACCTTATCAAAAAATGAGATCAAATTAGTCTGACAGGATTTGTTCCTGACAAATCCATGTTGGCTTCTAGTAATCACTGCATTGATTTCAAGGTGTTTACAGATTGACTTCTTTATAATCTGCTCCAGAATTTTCCCAGGGAAATTTCCCAGGGTATGTCTAAGATATTCCACTAAAAATGTCTAACTTGGAAATACTCTTAACTCTAGATTTGAGAGGGCAAAGCTAGGAGAGAAGGCGACGAAGGGGAGAAAACCTGCAGGCCCAGAACTAGAAGGACTGGGCAAAGCAGGAAAAGCCTCCAGTGCAGTTCAGCAGGAATATGCAACAGAGCGACCAGGATGGGACCCATCACAAGAGGGCAAAGGGGAACCATCCAGACGGATGCAAGAGCTCTGGGAAGCCCAATGGCAGGAGTTCCTGATAACATTGCAGCCCCTTCACACAACATGGGGAAGCCCAGGGATGTCAGAGATGGTGGCATGGGATGATGCCAAGTCCTTTCTGGCCTCCTTTGAGCAAGTGGCCAAGGCCTTATGGTAGCCGAGAAGAGAGTGGGCGGCCCGGCTCCTACCAGCCCTGAGTGGTGAAGCAGAAGAGGCCTTTGGCAGCCTGGAAGCCAGAGATCAGGAGGACTATGGGAAGGCGAAGGCGGCCATCTTGCGAGGGGAAGCCCTGAGGATGGAGGCGCAGCGCCAGCACTTCAGGCAATTCTGCTGCCAGGAGGTCAGAGACCCCCGAAGGATTCACAGCCAAGTCCAGGAGCTTTGCCGGCAGTGGCTGAAGCCGGAGAGACACAGCAAGGAGCAGATCCTGGAGCTGCTGATCCTGGAGCAGTTCCTGGCCAGCCTGCCAGTGGACCTCCAGGGCTGGATCCGGGCAGGAGGGCCGGACAACTGCTCCCAGGCCCTGGCCCTGGCCGAGGACTTCCTCACGAGCCAAAAAGAGGCTAAGACAGCGGCCTGACAGGTGAGGTTTCAATATTTTATTCCTAGAATCTCAGAAAGGAAATACTATGTGGATAAATTGCTGAAATAACCTGCAGTTACTAAGATAAATATGGGTAGAACTGATAAAACCTGGCTAAAAACAACCTTAACTTTGGACACTGAATGCCAATTTAAATCAGAGCCTTTTCATTGTTTTCAAAAGTTGTACAATTGTAGAAAGTTCCCCCCTTGTAGTGTATTGCCACATATAATACCTACTTTTAAATTATTCCTGTTGTTGTTGTTATCGTTATTACTAATATTTTATTGAGTATAGATATATCCTGCCTTAGCGCAGGGTGTTTGGTGCAGCAAATACTATATTCAATCAATTCAAACACAGTTAAACCATTTTTATTCAGATGAGCAGAAAGTGTTTCTTGCCCTCTGTTCTGAGTAGAATCATCCTGCCTGTTTCAGGGGCCGCTGAAGGAGGAGTTTGAAGAACCATCAGATCCTGTGAAGGGGGAGATCTACAAAGAAGCCGAGCAAAACGGTGATGCTACATTGGTCTTTGTGTGATACTTCGACTGATCAGATTAAAAAGGAGGACCAGCTCCTAAGCAAGATTATTGCAAAACATTGTGTGAGAGCTGAGCTGCTACATGAAAAGGGAATTCACTAGAACAGCTTAGCTGCACATACATTGTGCAATGGAAGCAGCTGTTTATTTATTTTATTTATTAATTAAATTTATATACCGCCCCATAGCCAAAGCTCTCTGGCAGTTTAGAAAAGTTAAAAACAGGGAACATTAAAAAGTATACCACGTTTAAAACCATCAAAAATATAAAAACAACAGTATAAAACAATAGTATGTAAAGAAGGCTGAGCAAGGAGCACCAAGAGAGATTTCCTCCTGGGTGATGAGGAGGCGAAATGGGAGGCAGGACTTCTGAGCCTTCAGTAATTGCAAGGAAAAGGGAATTTCAGCAGAGGCATCATTTCCTACTGCAGAATCCCCTCAAGTCTGCAACACTTAAAGGAATTTCCTCCTTAGTGAGATTGGGGCCGGATCTACACTAATGCTTTAAAATGCTTTATAACAGTTATAAAGCGCTTTAACTGCTTTAAAGCGCTATAAAACTGTTATAAAGCGCTTTAAAGCAATAGTGTAGATCCAGCCTAGATTGGCTCTTTCAATGTTTAATTTTAGGTGGGCTTTTAAAACTGTTTTCTACCACTTCGCATTTCAATGCTTTGGATGGCCAGTTTCATTATATCTTCCTGAAGGTAAAATCAGGAATGCTAGAATGCCAGAGAAGAAATAAACTCACCAGGTTCACTCACTGACTGTCAAGTGCTTGGTGGCATATTATTTCCTATGTATGATGTAAATGCTGTGTTTAATCTACTTCTAATGTTTTCACAAAGACAGAATTGAAGCAAATGGTCAGTGTTATGCAGAGAGAGATGCTTGAGGAAGAGAAAGAGGGACTGAACAATACAAGTTCAATGTGGTTGGTGGGCCTAGAAGGCCCAAAGCGGGAGTTAAGAAAACAAGAATTAAATGCAAGGCAATGGTAGAGTTAATATGAACAAAAAGAACCACAACAGGTGACCACCAAAGGAATAAAGTTAAACCAGTAAAGTAACTGTTATTCAAATTTGTATATATTAAACCAGTCAATACATTGAATTAGGACCCCATTAGTAATGAGAGTAATATGCAATCAAAAACAATTCACATACATAACAGTATATCTAGACCAAATCAGTCAAAGTAATTAAACATTGTTTTAAAGACCACATTAACAAAGTTCATGATATTCCTTGTTTCGAAGATTTTTTTTCCCAAAAGGTTGGTCTTAATAAATCCAAAGCGTTAGTCTTAGTAATCTGTAAAAGATTACAGTCCCAAAATAAACAAATTTGGTTAGAGCTTTTCCACACTACCTTATCTCATTCATTTACTTGGCCTCGTTCCCAAGGTAAGGTCACCGAAATTATTTTGTTACAGATAAACTTACCACCAGCCGCCAGTGAAATGCTCTCACAATCTCGTTTTATTTAGTTTTCAGAGATGAAACCACTTTCTGGTATTTTTATCTACACAGTATATAAAAGACTAATTAACCATATATTCACAAACAGACAAAGGTCTGTATCATTACACAACATTACACTTATTTAACCTTCCAGCAAGTCAAAATAAAAATGAAACTAAAACCTACACACATGCCAAGTCCAGTGGAGCGTATTTTGCTCCGTCACATCATTTCCTGTGCTCTCAGCTGGCAAATGGCAAGATCCAATTCACTTGATTAAATAATGAACCACACCACAGACCTTCCAACCGTAGCTACTATTTCTTAAAGTGGTATTCACCATACGCCACATTGACAAGAAAGGCAAATGCTATTTTGGGCTGCATTAATAGAAGTATAGCTTCCAAATCACTTGAGGTACTGGTTCCTCTCTATTCGGCCCTGGTTAGGCCTCATCTAGAGTATTGTGTCCAGTTCTGGGCTCCACAATTCAAGAAGGATGCAGACAAGCTGGAGCGTGTTCAGAAGAGGGCAACCAGGATGATCAGGGGTCTAGAAACAAAGCCCTATGAAGAGAGACTGAAAGAACTGGGCATGTTTAGCCTGGAGAAGAGAAGATTGAGGGGAGACATGAGAGCACTCTTCAAATACTTAAAAGGTTGTCACACAGAGGAGGGCCAGGATCTCTTCTCGATCCTCCCAGAGTGCAGGACACGGAATAACGGGCTCAAGTTAAAGGAAGCCAGATTCCAGCTGGACATCAGGAAAAACTTCCTGACTGTTAGAGCAGTGCGATGGTGGAATCAGTTACCTAGGGAGGTTGTGGGCTCTCCCACACTAGAGGCATTCAAGAGGCAGCTGGACAGCCATCTGTCAGGGATGCTTTAGGGTGGATTCCTGCATTGAGCAGGGGGTTGGACTCGATGGCCTTGTAGGCCCCTTCCAACTCTGCTATTCTATGATTCTATGACTCATGTTCCCAAAAAGACAATTCCAAACTAGAATTTAGACCCTGAGGGGCCACAGTATTTAAGCTAAATGTCCACTGTGCCTCCTTTCTAAGCAAGATATTATTATTTATTTATTATTTATTAATTACATTTCTATACCGCCCAATAGCCGGAGCTCTCTGGGCGGTTCACAAAAATTAAAAACATTCAACGTATAAAAGAACAGTATAAAACCATAATATAAAATTCAATATAAAAGCTCAACCAGATAAAAACAGCAGCAATGCAAAATTACAAATTTAAAACACCAAGTTAAAATTTATTTATAGACTGTTAAAATGCTGGGAGAATAAAAAGGTCTTCACCTGGCGCCTAAAAGCATATAATGTAGGTGCCATATCATAACACTGCCAATCATATTTATGTGCATAAATCCGTTCAATTACCAAAAACTTAAAATCATTACATCCATGTCCCATCTCCATGAAATGTTGTACAAGGGGTGCCTCCATGATCTGATGTTTAATCTTCAACCTATGTTCCAAGATCCTCATCCGGACCGACCGTGCTGTCTTTCCAGTGTAAATAAGACCACACGGACAAATAATCAAATAAATGACGCTTTTAGTCGCACAGTTCGAAAAATGGCCCAAATCAAAACAACGATGATCTGAAGGATGTATAAAAGTTTTCGTTTCCAGAGTCAATGCACACGCCGAACATCTTCCACATCTGAAATGCCCCAAAAGTGGGGTCCCCCCTTGTTATGGGCTGGTCAATATCAGTATGCAACAGCAGGTCCTTTAGGTTTTTGGAGTGTTGTAAACCAAAATAAGGTACGTTACTACATCCTGGAAGTTCCTTGACAATATGCCAATGGATACGCCAATCGGGAGTAAGTAAATGAACATGTTAATCTATCGATAGAAGGAACAATCCTATGTGATATAGGGTTTAATGCTAAAACGGTGATATCAACCAGGAAATGCTTGATTGGGATTTCTGACTGTTAAGACTTCTCGACACATAAAGAGGACTGACCATGCAGTCCAATCTGACATTGCTGGAAAAGTCATGGACTATCTGTTGATAAGGTATAATGAAGAAGTTTTCTTTCATCTGTCTTTGTTTTGCTTTTAAGAGCCTCGTGTGGCACAGAGTGGTAAAGCAGCAGTTTCTGCAGCCGAAACTCTCCCCATGGCCTGAATTCGATCCCAGCGGAAGCTGGTTTCAGGCAGCAGGCTCGGTTCGACTCAGCCTTCCATCCTCCCTAGGTTGGTAAAATGAGTACCATTTTACCAACCTAGGGAGAAAGGTAATAATGACTGGGGAAGGCAATGGCAAACCACCCCGCTATAAGGTCTGCCAAGGAAACATCAGCGAAAGCTAGCGTCCCTCCAAGAGTCAGCAATGACTCAGTGCTTGCACGAGAGGTTCCCTTCCTTTCCTTGTTTTGCTTTAGAACTTTCTAACTGCTAAGAAGATCAAACCAGTCCATACTCCAGGAAATAAAGCCAGACGGCTCACTTGAGGGAATGGTATTAAAGGCAAAACTGAAGTACTTTGGTCACATAATGAGAAGACAGGATACCCTGGAGAAGAGGCTGATGCTAGGGAAAGTGGAAGGCAAAAGGAAGAGGGGCCGACCAAGGGCAAGATGGATGGATGATATTCTGGAGGTGACAGACTTGACCTTGGGGGAGCTAGGGGTGGCAACAGCCGACAGAAAGCTCTGGCATGGGCTGGTCCATGAAGTCACGAAGAGTCGGAAGCGACTGAACGAATAAACAACAACAAACTGCTAATTATCATTTTAACTCCCTCAAGTTCCCTCCAGCTGGAATCACACGGACACATTCATGTCCTTTCACACTCTTTTTATGAGACAGATTTCATTCAAAAAAATTATTTGGACTTGTAAATCCTTCCTGCATTAGGATGGAACATATAAACAATTCATTTGTAATTATTCTCTCTTTCAAAAATCCAATATTCAATCAATCCATCCACCCGTTAGAAGCTTATTTTACCCAATTACATTCCTATGTATATTTTGCTGAAGCTGAGGCTGCTTATTAACATTCACATAGTTAATTCATTTGTAAATATTCAGTCTCTTCGGTAACTCTAATTCCTCAACTCAAGCATTTCCCACACTGAGAACATTAGTATGGAGTCTCTCGAGAATGAATTCTCTAATGGGTTCTCAGAATGCGAGTCCTCCACACTCAAGGCATTATAAATAGTTTCTCTTCAGAATGAATTCTTTGATGTCTCTTGAAACTGCTGTTCTCGCTGAAGCACTTCCCACACTGAGAACATTTGTATGGTTTCTCTCCAGTATGAGTTCTCTGATGGACCTTCAAAACGCCTGCCTCAGTGAAGCTTTTCCCACACTCAGAACATTTGTACGGTTTCTCTCCAGAATGAATTCTCTGATGTCTCTTCAACAGGGTTTTCTCGTTGAAGCACTTCCCACACTGAGAACATTTGTGTGGTTTCTCTCCAGTATGAGTTCTGTGATGGCTCTTCAAAACGCATAGATGTCTGAAGCTTTTCCCACACTCGGGGCATTCGTACGGCTTCTCTCCAGTATGTGTTCTCTGATGGATCTTCAATGTGCCTCGCTCGCTGAAGCACTTACTACACTGAGAACATTTGTATGGTTTCTCTCCAGTATGAGTTCTCTGATGGACCTTCAAAACGCCTGCCTCAGTGAAGCTTTTCCCACACTCAGGACATTTGTACGGTTTCTCTCCAGAATGAATTCTCTGATGTGTTTTCAATGAGTTTCCCTTAGTAAAGCACCTCCCACATTGAGAACATTTGTATGGTTTCAATATAGTATCAATTTTCTCGTGTCTAGTGAAGATTTCCTCAGACTGGGGATCTTCATGCCCCCTCCCTCCAGTATGAAGTTGCTCATGAGTCATCAAGTCTTCTCTCTGGTGGAAGCATTTGCTACAATGAGAACATTCATATGGTCTCCCATACTGATCAAAGCGTGGATTTCGCTGGAGATTTTCATCTGTCATGGGACATTCGTCCTGATCCTCCCTGGCATCTATCATATCAGGTTGTAACTTGTAGCGATATCTTCTACCGTACTTGGAGAACATGGGCATATTGGAAGGAGGGCGAATCACAGCTGTAAGATCTTTATGACATGTATTGTCTCTTCCCTCTGGTTCCATCTCCTTTCCCTTTCTGGATTTGAATCCTTCTTTGTGCATCTCAGCTGTCTCTGGCGCATTCGCTTTGCCCATCTGTGATGCTTTCCCAGACATACCCTGTGGTTCGTTTCCTCCATACTGACAATCCTCCATCTTGACCTTACTTCCCTTCCTGTCGCCTATAGAAATGGAAAAAGAAATGGTGCTCATTCTTCCAAACTCTTTTCAACACAACTGCAGCATCCATTTGCCTGACTGTTCCTTCTATGGCATCAGGCAAATATTAGATAAAATAATTTAAAATACTAATTACAAATAAAGACTTGTGACATTATGTTCTCAGTGAAGGAAGCCAGGACCAATGCAGTATTGTGAGGCCTGTGAGAAATACTAAGAAAACTGTACCCAATGGTACCCCTCTGTCAGTGGAAGAGATACCACTGGCAGACGGAATTTCCCTTCTTCCTACGGCACAACCTACACATCTGCTCTACACGGTTGGGAGACCCCAAAAGCCAATTCCCAGGCTTCCATCGGAGCCACCTCTTATTAAAACCCGGTTTAGGTTTTGTGTTTCCCCTCAGATATAGATGTATGTGGAATTCGAACAAGGACCACACTTTCTGACAATCAACGCTTTGGAACTGCTCTTTCTTATCCACTCTTCTCAGTTCTTAAAATGACAAATGGCCTCAGTTATTCTTTCCTGCCTTGACGGGACTTGAGCAAAAGAGCTCCTTACCTGAAGGCTCTACATCCCCCCTGTCCTCCTGCAGGACTTGCCAGACTGTGGTCTGTTGGGCTGGTCGGGGCAAACTCCGGCTGACGATCTGCAAGCACAGGCGACTTCCACGGCTTTCCATCTCGTCCTGCAGTAAGGAGAACAAGCAGAAGGAAGGACACTATGGCAAAACCCCAAACTATTAATTCTACAAATATCAGTCCATGGATATGCAGTCGTGTGAAAAAGAAAGTACACCCTCATGGAATTGTGTGATTTTCCATATCAGGACATAATAACAACCATCTGTTCCTTAGCAGGTCTAAAAATTAGGTAAATACAACCTCAGATGAACAACAACACGTGACATACTACACCGCGTCATGATTTATTTAACAGAAATAAACCCAAAATGGAGAAGCCATGTGTGAAAAAGTAAGTACACCTTATGATTCAATAGCTTGTAGAACCGCCTTTAGCAGCGATAACTTGAAGTAATTGTTTTCTGTATGACTTTATCAGTCTCCCACATCGTTGTGGAGGAATTTTGGCCCACTCTTCAGTTCATTGAGGTTTGAGGGCATTTGTTTATGCACAGCTCTCTTAAGGTCCCGCCACAGCATTTCAATCGGGTTGAGGTCTGGACTTTGACTGGGCCATTGCAACACCTTGATTCTTTTGTTTTTCAGCCATTCTGTTGTAGATTTGCTGGTGTGCTTGGGATCATTGTCCTGTTGCATGACCCAATTTCGTCCAAGCTTTAGCTGTCGGACAGATGGCCTCACATTTGACTCTAGAATACTTTGGTATGCAGAGGAGTTCATGGTCGACTCAATGACTGCAGGGTTCCCAGGTCCTGTGGCTGCAAAAAAAGCCCAAATCATCACCCCTCCACCACCGTGCTTGACAGTTGCTATGAGGTGTTTGTGCTGATATGCTGTGTTTGGTTTTCGCCCAACGTGGCGCTGTGCATTATGGCCAAACATCTCCACTTTGGTCTCATATCTGTCCAAAGGACATCGTTCCAGAAGTCTTGTGGTTTGTTCAGAGGCAACTCTCCAAACCCAAGCCATGCTGCCATGTTCTTTTTAGAGAGAAGAGGCTTTCTCCTGGCAACCCTTCCAAACAAACCATACTTGTTCAGTCTTTTTCTAATTGTATTGTCATGAACTTTAACATTTAACATGCTCACTGAGGCCTGTAGAGTCTGAGATGTAACTCTTGGGTTTTTTGCAATTTCTCTGAGCATTGCACGGTCTGCCCTTGGGGTGATTTTGCTGGGACGTCCTCCCCTGGGAAGATTGGCAACAGTCAATTTTCCACTTTTGAATCATCTTTCTCACTGTAGAATGATGGACTTTAGATTGTTTGGAAATGGCCTTATAACACTTCCCAGATTGATGGGCAGCAGCAATTGCTTCTCTAAGATCATTACTGATGTCTTTCCTCCTTGGCATTGTGTTAACACACACCTGAATGCTCCAAACCAGCAAACTGAAAAAACTTTGGCTTTTATAGAGGTGGTCATACTTGCTGATGATCAATTAATCACGGGCATTTGATTAGCAGCACCTGTCTGCTACTTAGCATCTTAATTCCTATGGAAGCAGTAAGGGTGTACTTACTTTTTCACACATGGCTTCTCCATTTTGGCTTTATTTCTGTTAAATAAATCATGACACGGTGTAATATGTCACATGTTGTTGTTCATCTGAGGTTGTATTTACCTAATTTTTTAGACCTGCTAAGGAACAGATGATTGTTATTATGTCTTGATATGTAAAATCATACAATTCCAAGAGGGTGTACTTTCTTTTTCACACGACTGTACATTCCGTGAAATGAATTAATGGAGTAAACGTCCCCATGCCACCTGAACATTTACAATTTTTTTTTAGAGACAGTTCTAGATCCAAGAGCACCCCCAAACAACGAACCCAATCCTTTAGGGGGAGTGAAACCTCAATCCATCTTGTCTGGATTGAGTCTCAGTTATTGGCCTTCATCCAGTCCATTACTGGGCTCAGGCACTGATTCAGAACAGCCACTGCCTCACCTGGGTTTGATGAAAAGGAGACGTAGAGCTGGGTGTCATCCGCACATATTCAGTAAAACTAATTAATGGAGAAAACTGCCCCACCCCACCCAAACATTTATAATTATGAATTTATAATTTATAATTTTATAAAATTATAAAATATAAATTTATAATTTTGTGAACCGCTCAGAGAGCTCCAGCGATTGGGCAGTATAGAAATGTAATAAATAAATAAATAAATAAATAAATAAATAAATAAATAAATATTATTTTAGAGATAAACTTGAAAAAAGAAGTGGCTGGCTGTAGCATTTTATTTCTGCGTCTGGCCACAACCCCACTGATACATGGGAGATCAGGGCTCTGCAGGCCTTCTCCCAGCTGCCTGGAAATGAGAACATCCCATCGGCGAAGTTCCTCAAACCACGTAGACATCCATTCCAGCATCCGTGTGACCCTGAATCACCAGAATGTCACCTACCTCTTTCACACCAGTTTGGTCCATTTCTTGTTCTTCAGGATGAAGTGAAGAATTTGAAAAGCTGGGGAATTGGCTTCCGCTGCCTGGGAAGGACAGAAGGAGGATTTTACTAAGGGAAGCAGCCCCTTCTTTCCTTTGTGCTTAGGATAGCCAGGATTATTATTTTACTGATAATAAAACTGGCCATCCAAAGCACTGAAATGCCAAGTGGTAGAAAATAGTTTTAAAAGCCCACCTAAAATTAAACATTGAAAGAGCCAATCTAATCTCCCTAAGGAGGAAGTCCCTTTAAGTGTTGCAGACGTGAGGGGATTTTGGCAAAGACAGCCTGTAATTCAGCAGTAGGAAACGATGCCTCTGCTGAAATTCCCTTTTCCTTGCAACTGCTGAAGGCTCAGAAGTCCTGCCTCCCTTTTTGCCTCCTCATCATACTGGACGAAATCTCTCTCGGTGCTCCTTGCTCAGCCTTCTTTACATACTGTTGTTTTATACTGTTGTTTTTATATTTTTTATGGTTTTAAATGTTGTATACTTTTTAAATGTTCCCTGTTTTTAACTTTTGTAAACTGCCAGAGAGCTTTGGCTATGGGGCGGTATATAATTTTAATTAATAAATAAAATAAATAAACAGCTGCTTCTATTGCACAATGTCTGTGCAGCTAAGTTTTTCTAGTGAACTCCCTTTTCATGTAGCAGCTCAGCTCTCGCACAATGTTTTGCAATAATCTTGCTTAGGAGCTGGTCCTCCTTTTTAATCTGATCTAGTCTAAGTATCCCACAAATACCAATGTAGCATCACCATTTTGCTCGGCTTCTTTGTAGATCTGTCCCTTCACAGGATCTGATGGTTCTTCAAACTCCTCCTTCAGCGGCCCCTGAAACAGGCAGGATGATTCTACTCGGAACAGAGGGCAAGAAACACTTTCTGCTCATCTGGATAAAAATGGTTTAACTGTGTTTGAATTCATTGAATATAGTATTTGCTGCTTCAAAACATCCTGCGCTAAGGCAGGATATATCTATAGTCAGTAAAATATTAGTAATAACAATAATAACAACAACAGGAATATTGTAAAGGTAGGTATTATATGTGGCAATACACTATAAGGGGGCACATTTCTACAATTGTAGAACTTTTGAAAACAATGAAAAGGCTCTAATTTAAATTGGCATTCAGTGTCCAAAGTTCAGCTTGTCATTAGCCAGTTTTATCAGTTCTACCCATATTTATCTTAGCAACTGCAGGTTATTTCAGCAACTTTATCCACATAGTATTTCCTTTCTGAGACTCTAGGAATAAAATATTGATTCCTAACCTGCAGGGTAGCTGTCACAGCCCCTTGCTGGCTCGTGAGGAAGTCCTCCACCAGGGCCACGGCCTGGGAGCAGGTGTCCGGCCCTCCTGCCCGGATCCAGCCCTGGAGGTCCACTGGCAGGCTAGCCAGGAACTGCTCCAGGATCAGCAGCTCCAGGATCTGCTCCTTGCTGTGTCTCTCCGGCTTCAGCCACTGCCGGCAAAGCTCCTGGACTTGGCTGAGAATCCTTCGGGGGTCTCTGACCTCCTGGCAGCAGAATTGCCTGAAGTGCTGGCGCTGCGCCTCCATCCTCAGGGCTTCCCCTCGCAAGATGGCCGCCTTCACTTTCCCATAGTCCTCCTGATCTCTGGCCTCCAGGCTCCGAAAGGCCTCTTCTGCTTCCCCACTCAGGGCTGGCAGGAGCCGGGCCGCCCACTCTCCTCTCGGCCACCGAAAGGCCTTGGCCACTTGCTCAAAGGACGCCAGAAAGGACTTGGCGTCATCCCAGGGCGTCATCTCTGACATCCCTGGGCTTCCCCATGTTGTGTGAAGGGGCTGCAGTGTCCTCAGGAACTCCTGCCATTGGGCTTCCCAGCGCTCTTGAATCCCCTTCAATGGTTCCCCTTTGCCCTCTTGTGATGGGTCCCATCCTGGTTGCTCTGTCGTGTATTCCAGCTGAACTGCCCTGGAGGCTTTTCCGGCTCTGCCTGGTCCTTCTTCTAGTTCTTGGCCTGCAGCTTTTCTCCCCTTCATCGCTTTCTCTCCCAGCTCTGCCCTCTCAAATCTAGAGTTAAGAGTATTTCCAAATTAGACATTTTTAGTGGAATATCTTAGACAGAACCAAGATTTAACAGTTTAAAAAACTAATTTTGAAATACAGGGGAAATTCCTATCCATTGTTTATAAAGTATTTAAAAATAAAATAAAGGATGACACCGAACAAGAACAAGGCAAATGCTTGCAAGAAAGGCAAATGCTATTTGGGGCTGCATTAATAGAAGTATAGCTTCCAAATCGCGTGAGGTACTGGTTCCTCTCTATTTGGCCCTGGTTAGGCCTCATCTAGAGTATTGCGTCCAGTTCCGGGCTCCACAATTTAAGAAGGACGTAGACAAGCTGGAGCGTGTTCAGAGGAGGGCAACCAGGATGATGATCAGGGGTCTGGAAACAAAGCCCTGTGAAGAGAGACTGAAAGAACTGGGCACGTTTATCCTGGAGAAGAGAAGATTGAGGGGAGACATGATAGTACTCTTCAAATACTTAAAAGGCTGTCACACAGAGGAGGGCCAGGATCTCTTCTCGATCCTCCCAGAGTACAGGATACGGAAAAACGGGCTCAAGTGACAGGAAGCCAGATTCCAGCTGGACATCAGGAAAAACTTCCTGACTGTTAGAGCAATGCGACAATGGAATCAGTTCCCTAGGGAGGTTGTGGGCTCTCCCACACTAGAGGCCTTCAAGAGGCAGCTGGACAGGCATCTGTCGGGGATGTTTTAGGGTGGATTCCTGCAATGAGCAGGGGGTTGGACTCGATGGCATTGTAAGCCCCTTCCAACTCTGCTATGCTATGATTCTATGAAATGAAATAGTTCATAATGAAAAGAATATTTGGAACTAAAGTCACACATTCACTCCAAACAAGATGCTGCTTTAAGAACCTAACATGATGGTAATTATTCAAGCAACAACACACATAAGGTTTTTTTTCAGAGATTCTCATGTATCGGTCAAAGTGAGAGAGACAGACAGACAAAATTACTATAAACTATGGTGGGAAGTATTCTGTGGGTGAAAGGTTCTGGACAAAAATCAAATTTGTAATAGAATTGCTGGTGAGATATAAGATTCCCTTTCAACCAGTTCAGAGTGCTTTACATATTTTATTGATAATCTTTGCTCAAAATTTTAAAATGAAACATCAAACTAGCTGACTAGAGCCTGAAGAGTTACTCACCAGCGCGGCTTACACCAGAGTGTCCCCTTGGGCTTGGCAGAGTTTGGGCCTCGATTCTTTGCCCACCAGCAGAAACACAAAAGTCCTTATAGCAGATCAAGTGGCTCCCAGGGAGGGCAATTCAAACTGACCAATCAAGATCCTTGGGGGATGTGATCCTCCCAAGTAAGCTCTACTTCACTTCTTTTGCATCATCTGATTTATTGGGGAGGGAAATTGAAGCTGGAGAGTCAGCCAGCCTGGAAGGCATAGAGATGTAAATTTGGGCACTTTGGCTGATCCTTTGTGCACTTCCTTTGGAGTAAATCTCACTGACAGTCTCCTTTTTGGCTCAAGCTGCACAAAGCCAGGAAATGGGAAGCTAAGGTTTAACAGCCAGCCCCATGATCAGAAATGTTGTGCAAAATCACACATTTGCTTACAACTTACTCAAACATCTCCTTGGTCTTTCAGGCCTAACTCTAGATGGGGAGGATGGAGGGTCTGGAACTAATAAATTAGATGCCTGCTTCTGTTCCCTATAGCTTTTAAATATTGAGTTTGTTCTGACTCTATACTGTTTAGCTTCACCCTACCCAGTGCCTGTTTACACTTCCCTGTGCCTGTTTGCATTCTCTTTCCCTCCTTATTGTTTACTACAACTTTATTAGATTGTAAGCCTATGCGGCAGGGTCTTGCTATTTACTGTGTAATCTGTACAGCACCATGTACATTGATGGTGCTATATAAATAAATTAATAATAATAATAATAATAATAATAATAATAATAATAATAAATAATCTAGCCCAGCACTCTGTTCACACAGTGGCCAAAGAACTGCCCTTGGAAAACCCACAAGCAGAACATGAGTGCAATAGCACCATGTACATTGATGGTGTTATATAAATAAATAATAATAATAATAACAGCACCCTCCCACCCATGTTCCAGAGCAACTGTTATACATAGACGACACCCTAAGCCACAGTGGCTATGCATTTTGATCTAAACATCGCTTTGTGTGTCGTGTGAACTGTTCCTAACCATGGAGGCCACCATGGTTTAAACATGCTCACTAACCATTTACTGCAAAAGGCTTAGCATGTTGTCTGAACAGGCCCATAGGCAAACTGGCTTTGATACTGGAGGTAGCACATAACCATCAGGACTAGTAGCCATTCAGAGCCATCTGTGCATGAATTTGTTTAAGCTAGGGTGACCATGTGAAAAGGAGGACAGGGCTCCTGTATCTTTAACAGTGGTCTTAAAAAGGGAATTTCAGCAGGTGTCAATTGTATATATGGAGAACCTGGTGAAATTTCCTCTTCATCACCAGTTAAAGCTGCAGGAGCTATACTAGAATGACCAGATTTAAAAGAGGGCAGGACACCTGCAGCTTTAACTGTTGCAATGAAGAGGGAATTTCACCAGGTTCTCCATACGTACAATGACACCTGCTGAAATACTTTTGTAATAGAGCTGTAGGCTTAAACAAATTCATGCACAGACGGCTCTCAATGGCTACTAGTCCTGAGGGCTATCTACTACCTCCAGTATCAAAGGCAGTTTGCCTATGGGCCTGTTCAGACAACACGCTAAGTCATGGCTAAGCCGCTAATGCATAGCCACTGTAGCTTAGGGTGTTGTCTATGTATACCAGTTGCTGTGGAACATGGTTGGGAGGGTTCTGTTGCACTCATGTTCTGCTTGTGGGTTTTCCAAGGGCAGTTCTTTGGCCACTGTGTGAACAGAGCGCTGGGCTAGATGAAGGTCTGATCCAGCAGGCATCTCATTTATTAGTTCCAGACCCTCCATCTTCCCCATCTATATTTAGGCCTGAAAGACCAAGGAGACGTGTGAGTAAGTTGTAAGCAAATGCGTGATTTTGCACAAGATTTCTGATCATGGGGGATGGCTGTTAAACCTTAGCTGCCCATTTCCTGGCTTCGTGCAGCTTGAGCCAAAAAGGAGAATTTCAGTGCGATTTACTCCAAGGAAGTGCACGAAGGATCAGCCAAAGTGCCCAAATTTACATCTCTTTGCCTTCCAGGCTGACTCTCCAGCTTCAATTTCCCTCCCCCATAAATCAGATGATGCAAAAGAAGTGAAGTAGAGCTTACTTGGGAGGATCACATCCCCCAAGGATCTTGATTGGTCAGTTTGAATTGCCCTCCCTGGGAGCCGCTCGATCTGCTAGGAGGACTTTTGTGTCTTTCTTTTGTGGGCAAAGAGTCGAGGCCCAAGAGGACACCCCGGTGTAAGACGCGCAGGTGAGTAACTCTTCAGGCTCTAGTCGGCAAGTTATCGTCAGCTAGTTTGATTTTCATTTTTATATTTTGAGCAACTTCTCTCGTCTTGATTGTTCAAGAAATAGGTTGGAGTTGATTTGGCTCTCTAGTTTCGCCTGGATTCCGGCCTCTCCGTGCGCTGGGCTGCCTGGCAAACCTGCTCCTTAGGCTGTTAAAGAGGTTAAAGGAAGTTCTGAAATGGGGCCCATCCTTCTCCCTCTAGATAATAACCCCGAGCCTGACCTTCCCTGGGCATCTGAAGGGATATTGGAAAGGCACAGGGATGGTTGAAGCGCTACTTTTGGGGAGCAGAGACAAAATGCGTCTTGCAGCCTGTCCTACCTTGCAGGGAGGAAGTGTAGATAGATTTGTCAGATTTAAGGTTTTGTCAGATTTAACACAAAAATGAGAAGAAATGCCAGGCAGGAAGTTATGGTGAGCTACTTTGATGAGCCTTTATTGTTTTTTGAGCAGCTTCTCTCTGCTTGGTACTTTAAAAATGTGTTGAAGTTGATTTGATTCTCTGGCCTAGCCTGGACTCTGACCTACCCGTGATGTGGGCTGCTTGGCAAACCTGCTCACTAGGTTGTTAAAGAGTTTAAAGAAAGTTGTGGAACGGGATGCATTCCTCCTCCTTATATTGTACAGTACCCATGAGTCTGACTTCTCCTGAGGGCACGTGAAAGGGATTTTTCGGCTAGCTGAGGCACTGCTTTTGGACAAAATGTGTCTTGCAGCCTGTCCTACCTTGCAGGGTGGAGGTGAAGACATAATGCCTTGTTACATCTAATATAAAAATTAGAAGAAGCAGTCTCTTTACACATGAACAGGAAGCTGCCTGACATCATCTACAAACATTGCTCCATGTAGCAAACCCTTTCTCACTGTTTTTAGTTTTCTAAACTGTGTTGGACTACAGCTTCCATTACCCCCACCAGCATAGACATTTGGCAGAAACCAAGTTGTTGATTAGATGCCCTTCAGTAACCTTTGAGTGTCAGTCCTTCATCTGCAAAATGGGTGTTCCATCCTAATTGGCAGAATTCTTGAAAGATTATTGATAAAATATTTAAAGCACTCTGAACTGGTTCAAAGGGAATCTTATATCTCACCAGCTCTTTTATTACAAATTTGATTTTTGTCCAGAACCTTTCACCCACAGAATATTTCCCACCATAGTTTATAGTAATTTTGCCTGTCTATCTATCTCACTTTGACCCGCACATGAGAAACTCTGGAAAAAAACATGTGTGTTATTGTTTGAATAATTACCATCATGTTAGGTTCTTAAAGCACCATATTGTTTGGAGTGAATGTGTGACTTTTGTTCCAAATATTCTTTTCTCTATGAACTCTTTCATTTGCTCTGGTTCGGTGACATCCTTTATTTTATTATTAAATACTTTATAAACAATGGATAGGAATTTCCCCTGTATTTCAAAATTAGTTCTTTAAACTGTTAAATCTTGGTTCTGTCTAAGATATTCCACTAAAAATGTCTAATTTGGAAATACTCTTAACTCTAGATTTGAGAGGGCAGAGCTGGGAGAGAAAGCGATGAAGGGGAGAAAACCTGCAGGCCCAGAACTAGAAGAAGGACCACTCAGAGCAGGAGAAGCCTCCAGTCCAGTTCAGCCGGAATATGCGACAGAGCGATCAGGATGGGACCCATCACAAGAGGGCAAAGGGGAACCATCCAGGGGGATTCAAGAGCGCTGGGATGCCCAATGGCAGGAGTTCCTGAGGACACTGCAGCCCCTTCACACAACATGGGGAAGCCCAGGGATGTCAGAGATGGTGCCATGGGATGATGCCAAGTCCTTCCTGGCCTCCTTTGAGCAAGTGGCCAAGGCCTTCCGGTGGCCTAGAGGAGAGTGGGCGGTCCGGCTCCTGCCAGCACTGAGCGAGGAAGCAGAAGAGGCCTTCCAAAGCCTGGAAGCCAGAGATCAGGAGGACTATGGGAAAGTGAAAGCGGCCATCTTGCGAGGGGAAGCCCTGAGGATGGAGGTGCAGCGCCAGCACTTCAGGCAATTCTGCTGCCAGGAAGTCAGAGACCCCCGAAGGATTCACAGCCAAGTCCAGGAGCTTTGCCGGCAGTGGCTGAAGCCGGAGAGACACAGCAAGGAGCAGATCCTGGAGCTGCTGATCCTGGAGCAGTTCCTGGCCAGCCTGCCAGTGGACCTCCAGGGCTGGATCCGGGCAGGAGGGCCGGACACCTGCTCCCAGGCTGTGGCCCTGGCCGAGGACTTCCTCACGAACCAGAAAGAGGCTGTGACAGCTACCCTGCAGGTTAGGAATCAATATTTTATTCCTAGAGTCTCAGAAAGGAAATACTATGTGGATAAAGTTGCTGAAATAACCTGCAGTTACTAAGATAAATATGGGTAGAACTGATAAAACCTGGCTAAGGACAACCTTAACTTTGGACACTGAGTGCCAATCTAAATCAGAGCCTTTTCATTGTTTTCAAAAGTTCTACAATTGCAGAAAGTTTTCCCCTTATAGTGTATTGCCAAATAAAATACCTACTTTTACATGATGCCTGTTGTTGTTGAAATTACTAATATTTTATTGAGTTTAGATATATCCTGCCTTAGCGCAGGATGTTTTGAAGCAGCAAATACTATATTCAATGAATTAAAACACAGATAAACCATTTTTATCCAGATGAGCAGAAAATGTTTCTTGCCCTCTGTTCTGAGTAGAATCATCCTGCCTGTTTCAGGGGCCGCTGAAGGAGGAGTTTGAAGAACCCTCAGATCCTGTGAAGGGACAGATCTACAAAGAACCTGAGCAAAACGGTGATGCTACATTGGTATTTGTGCGAAGCTTAGACTGATCAGATTAAAAAGGAGGACCAGCTCCTAAGCAAGATTATTGCAAAACATTGTGCGAGAGCTGAGCTGCTACATGAAAAGGGAGTTCACTAGAACAACTTAGCTGCACAGACATTGTACAATGGAAGCAGCTGTTTATTTATTTTATTTATTAATTAAATTTATATACCGCCCCATAGCCAAAGCTCTCTGGCAGTTTACAAAAGTTAAAAACAGGGAACATTAAAAAAGTATACAACATTTAAAACCATCAAAAATATAAAAACAACAGTATGTAAAGAAGGCTGAGCAAGGAGCACCGAGAGAGATTTCATCCAGTATGATGAGGAGGCGAAAAGGGAGGCAGGACTCCTGAGCCTTCAGCAGTTGCAAGGAAAAGGGAATTTCAGCAGAGGCATCTTTTTCCTACTGCTGAATTACAGGCTGTCTGTGCCAAAATCCCCTCATGTCTGCAACACTTAAAGGAACTTCCTCCTTAGGGAGATTAGATTGGCTCTTCCAATGTTTAATTTTAGGTGGGCTTTTAAAACTATTTTCTACCACTTGGCATTTCAATGCTTTGGATGGTCAGTTTTATTATCAGTAAAATAATAATCCCGGCTATCCTAAGCACAAAGGAAAGAAGGGGCTGCTTCTCTTAGTAAAATCCTCCTTCTGTCCTTCCCAGGCAGCAGAAGCCAATTCCCCAGCTTTTCAAATTCTTCACTTCTTCCTGAAGAACAAGAAATGGACCAAACTGGTGTGAAAGAGGTAGGTGACATTCTGGTGATTCAGGGTCCCACGGATGCTAAAATGGATGTCCATGTGGTTTGAGGAACTTCGCCAATGGGATGTTCTCATTTCTAGGCAGCTTGGAGAAGGCCTGCAAAGCCCTGATCTCCCAAGTATCAGTGGGGTTGTGGCCAGACGCAGAAATGAAATGCTACAGCCAGCCACTTCTTTTTTCAAGTTTATATCTAAAATAATAATTATAAATGTTTGGGTGGGATGGGGCAGTTTTCTCCATTAATTAGTTTTACTGAATATATGCGGATGACACCCAGCTCTACGTCTCCTTTTCATCAAACCCAGGTGAGGCAGTGGCTGTTCTGAATCAGTGCCTGAGCCCAGTAATGGACTGGATGAAGGCCAATAAATGAGACTCGATCCAGACAAGACGGATTGAGGTTTCACTCCCCCTAAAGGATTGGGTTCGTTGTTTGGGGGTGCTCTTGGATCCAGAACTGTCTCTAAAACAATAATTGTAAATGTTCGGGTGGCATGGGGCAGTTTTCTCCATTAATTCATTTCACGGAATGTATATCCATGGACTGATGTTTGTGGAATTAATAGTTTGGGGTTTTGCCATAGTGTCCTTCCTTCTGCCTATTTTTGCCCCTGCAGGAAGAGACGGATGGCCGTGGAAGTCACCTGTGTTTGCAGATCGTCAGCCCAGATTTGCCCCAGCCAGCCCAACAGACCACAGTCTGTCAAGTCCTGCAGGAGGACGGGGGGAACGTGGAGCCTTTAGGTAAGGAGCTCTTTTGCTCAAGTCCTGTCAAGGCAGGAAAGAATAACTGAGGCCATTTGTCATTTTAAGAACTAAGAAGAGTGGATAGAAAGAGAAGTTCCAAAGTGTCGATTGTCTTAAAGCGTGGTCCTCGTTCGAATTCCAAATACATATATATCCGGGGGGAAACACAAAACCTAAATCGGATTTTAATCAGAGGTGGCTCCAATGCAAGCCTGGGAATTGGCATTAGGGGTCTCCCAAGCGTGTAGAGCAGAAGTGGGTGATGTGCCGTAGGATGAAGGGAAATTCCGTCTGCCAGTGGTATCTCTTCCACTGACAGAGGGGTACCATTGGGTACAGTTTTCTTAGTATTTCTCACAGGCCTCACAATACTGCATTGGTCCTGGCTTCCTTCACTGAGAACATAATGTCACCAGTCTTTATTTGTAATTAGTATTTTAAATGATTTTATCTAATATTTGCCTGATGCCATAGAAGGAACAGTCAGGCAAATGGACGCTGCAGTTGTGTTGAAAAGAGCTTGGAAGAATGAGCACCATTTCTTTTTCCATTTCTATAGGCGACAGGAAGGGAAGTAAGGTCAAGATGGAGGATTGTCAGTATGGAGGAAATGAGCCACACGGTATGTCTGGGAAAGCATCACAGATGGACCAAGCGAATGTGCTGGAGACAGCTGAGATGCACAAAGAAGGATGCAAGTCCAGTAAGGGACAGGAGACGGAGGCAGAGGGAAGAGACAATACATGTCATAAAGTCACGGAAGATCTTACAGCTGTGATTCGCCCACCTTCCAACATGCCCATGTTCTCCAAGTACGGTAGAAGATATCGCTACAAGTTACAACATGATATGATAGATGCCGGGGAGGATCAGGACGAACGCCCCATGACAGATGAAAATCTCCACCAAAATCCACGCTTTGATCAGTGTCAACGAACAATTAAAGGAAGGTGTAAATCTGAATTTTCTGAGAATGGCAACAAGGGTAATTTGAATCGACTTCAGATTAACCACCCAGAAGAGAAATCTCAAATCTCTACTGACTGTGTACAGAACTTGATTTATACAAAGTTACTAAAGCTTAATCAAGAAATTGAAAGTCTGGGGAGACCATATGAATGTTCTCATTGTAGCAAATGCTTCGACCTGAGAGAAGAATTGATGACTCATGAGCAGCTTCATACTGGAGGGAGGAGGCGTGAAGACCCCCAGCCTGAGCAAATCTTCACTAGACACGAGAAAATTGATACTATATTGAAACCATACGAATGCTCTGAGTGTGGGAAGTGCTTCAATGATAGAGGCAGTTTGAGAAGACACCAGAGAATTCATTCTGGAGAGAAACCGTACAAATGTCCTGAGTGTGGGAAAAGCTTCACTCAGGCAGGCAATTTGAAGGTCCATCAGAGAACTCATACTGGAGAGAAACCATACAAATGTTCTCAGTGTGGGAGGTGCTTCAGAGGGGGAGACATATTGAAAAGACATCAGAGAATTCATTCTGGAGAGAAACCGTACAAATGTCCTGAGTGTGGGAAAAGCTTCACTCAGGCAGGCATTTTGAAGATCCATCAGAGAATTCATACTGGAGAGAAACCATACAAATGTTCTCAGTGTGGGAGGTGCTTCAGCGAGAACACCAAGTTGAAGATTCATTACAGAACTCATACTGGAGAGAAACCGTACAAATGCCCTGAGTGTGGGAAAAGCTTCAGTGCGCGAGGCATTTTGAAGAGACATCAGAGAACTCATACTGGAGACAAACCATACCAATGTTTTCAGTGTGGGAAATGCTTGAGTTGAGGAATTAGAGTAACCGAAGAAGAGGAAATACTTACAAATGAATTAACTTTGTGAAAGTTAATGAGCAACCTAAGCTTTAACAAAATATACATAGGAATGTAATTGGTTAAAAGAAGCTTCTAATGGTTGGATGAATTGATTGAATATTGGATTTTTGAAAGAGATAATTATTACAAATGAATTGTTTATGTGTTCCATCCTAATGCAGAAAGGATTTACAAACCCAAATCATAGAATAGCAGAGTTGGAAGGGGCCTACAAGACCATTGAGTCCAACCCTCTGCTCAATGCAGGAATCCACCCTAAAGCATCCTTGACAGATGCTTGTCCAGCTGCCTCTTGAATGCCTCTAGTGTGGGAGAGCCCACAACCTCCCTAGGTAACTGATTCCATTGTTGTACTGCTCTAACAGTCAGGAGGTTTTTCCTGATGTCCAGCTGGAATCTGGCTTCCTTTAACTTGAGCCCGTTGTTCCGTGTCCTGCACTCTGGGAGGATCGAGAAGAGATCCTGGCCCTCCACTGTGTGACAACCTTTTAAGTATTTGAAGAGTGCTATCATGCCTCCCCTCAATCTTCTCTTCTCCAGGCTAAACATGCCCAGTTCTTTCAGTCTCTCTTCATAGGGCTTTGTTTCCAGACCCCTGATCATCCTGGTTGCCCTCCTCTGAACACGCTCCAGCTTGTCTGCATCCTTTTAATGATTCTTTTGAATGAAATCTGTCTCATAAAAAGAGTGTGAAAGGACATGAATGTGTCCATGTGATTCCAGCTGGAGGGAACTTGAGGGAGTTAAAATGATAATTAGCAGTTAGCAAAGTTCTAAAGCAAAAAAAGGTAGGTGAAAGAAAACTTCTTCATTATACCTTATCAACAGATGGTCCATGACTTTTCCAGCAATATCAGATTGGACTGCATGGTCAGTCCTCCTTATATATCAAGAAGTCTTAACAGTCAGAAATCCCAGTCAAGCTTTTCCTGGTTGATATCTCTGTTTTAGCATTAAAGCACATTCAGGCACTTACATTATTCCAATCCCATCATGCAGTTCACTTGAAAGAACTAAACTCCATACAGAGGCCTACATACAGAGCAGGAATATCAAGGCTTCAGGCCTTATTTTCTTAGCTCCTTCTTTGGATGAACTTCGATTGAGATCAATAGTTCAATCCCTCCTTCTCTTCCTCAGGCATCTCTCTCTGCATAACACTGACCATTTGCTTCAATTCTGGCTTTGTGAAAACATTAGAAGTAGATTTAATACAGCATTTACATCATACATACGAAATAACATGCCATCAAGCACTTGACTGTCAGTGAGTGGACCTGGTGAGTTTATTTCTTCTCTGACATTCTAGCATTCCTGATTTTACCCTCAGAAGATGGTCAAGCACACACCGTATATTTATGTCTATTTATACATGGTAGCATCTGAACTAATTAGCAGTTGAATGTAAATACAACTCGAATGTAAATACAACTCTCTGTGTGATTGCAGCCCCTGCCTTTTTGGGGTTCCCGGGCGCACAAAGAGTGTGCGGCCCCATTCCAAGACACATTTTAAACTATCACACATTCTCTTGGATGCATGGACAGGGCTTTACTCCATTCAGTGGAGGCTGGTGGCTGTGATGGCAGTGGAGTGTATGGATCCGCTCCAGCTTTCCATCAGAACTCTAAAGGAGCTATCCAAAGGGCTCCTGGATAGCTTCTTTAGAGCTCTGGTTGGTTCAGAGTGAAACCCGGAGCAGATTCACCGCCCCACTGGCATTGGAATCACCAGCCTCCGCTGACTGCCTTAGGACTTTGGCCTGAGTGAGGGTCTTGATTCTAGAGGCCTACTGGTACCTTAAAGACCAATCCTACTTATTTTTATAATACTATGTATATTATCTTTATAATACTAGAACTGGGGGGCATCCCAAAAAGCTGATTGGTGAGCAATTCAGGACAAATGAAAGGAAGGACTTCTTCACACAGCACAGAGTTAAACTCTGGAATTCACTTCCACAAGATGGCCCTCATTTTGGATGGCTTTAAAAGGGACTTAAACAAATTCATGGAGCAGTTGGCTTTCAATGGCTACTTGTCCTGATGGCTATCTGCTAGGGAGACCATATCAACAGGAGGACAGGGCTCCTGTAACTTTAACAGTTGTATTAAAAAGGTAATTTCAGCAGGTGTCATTTGTATATATGGAGAACCTGGTGAAATTCCCTCTTCATCACAACAGTTAAAACTGCAGGTGCCCTGCCCTCTTGGTCACTCTAGTATAGCTCCTGCAGCTTTAACTGCTGTGATGAAGAGGGAATTTCACCAGGTTCTCCATATATACAAATGACACCAGCTGAAATTCCCTTATCAGTACAACTGTTAAAGATACAGGAGCCCTGTCTTTTCGTATGGTCACCCTACTTAATCCCAATAAGATGATGTCTGTATTTTGGGGTGGGAAAATCTGCTGATCTCGATAGAGAGATTTCAGCTGGTATTGGATGGGTGTGCACTCCCCCTGAAAGACCACATCAGACACTGTCCAGTATTATTAGCTCCATGCTGTAGGTGCAGGAAGGAAGGCTAAAAGAGGCTGACGATGACCCTATCAAGTAGTCTACTCTTATCCTCATATTGTAGATTGAAAAGGAGATGAGATTAGATTATGGGATTGTTAGGGAAATTAGGATTATAGGATTAGATTTATAGGATTGTTAAGGAAATTTCCCCAAACTCAGTAGGGAAGGAATGACTCCAGACCAGTCCAGATGCAGAAGCTTTATTTTACTACCCACCTAGGAGAAAAGCTCACCTCCAACAAGCCGAAGGCTGAACTCTCCCCATCATCCACATCAGCATACTTTTATACTTTCGAAGTTGCACTGATGAAATCATACTTTTCCCTCCTCCTTCCCGTGACTGATCACAAGTCCCATACATGTTCCATAAACAGAAAACCATTCTTTATAAACAATGCCATATTTTGGCAGTGTATGACCAGTACAAAATGTTGCATCCTGTTCTTTGATAAGCACCCGAAGGAGAAACTGAGAGTCCAGAGTATAACCTGACCTTTCCAAAATGCCCAGCCAGGGGACTTAGGTGATAAACAATGAAGCGATGCGCCTTCATGTCCTGGTTCCTAAACGCAAAGCAAAGGTGTTGGAGGAAAAAACAACACATGACCATGTCAGATAAGGAGCAAAGAGATCAGGACAGCCATGAGCAGGTGGCCAAGAGGCTTTCTGTGTCCCCAAATTCAAAAACGAGGAGGGGAGGGGGGAAAGGAATCAGAGTATTTTTGGGTGCTTGGGCACTTTTCCACAACAGACAAGGGGTTTTAATGAGGTATTTTCAGATTTCCCTGTCAGGATATTTCCACTATTACTTGTCAGCCATTATCAATAAGCTTTGCACAGGATGGAGTGGGGGAGAGTCAGCGGACACTGCTCAAGAACATAAGATGAGCCTTGCTGGATCAGGCCAAGGGTCCATCTAGTCCAGCATTCTGTTTACATAGTGACCAACCATTTGTCGACCAGGATACCACAACCAGAACATGGATGCAATAGAACCCTCCTGCCCATGTTCCCCAGCAACTAAGTATACACAGGCTTACTGCCTCGGATACTGGAGGTAGCACATAGCCATCCAGGCTAGTAGCCATTGATCACTGCCACCTCCAGGAATTTATCCAACCCCCTCATAAAGCCATCCACATTGGTGGCCATCAACCCTGCCATCCAACACCAATGTGAGGGCCACCATATAACTAGGTGGGCCATATGAAAAGGAGGGCAGGGCTCCTGTATCTTTAACAGTTGTATTGAAAATGGAATTTCAGCAGGTGTCATTTGTATATATGGAGAACCTGGTGAAATTCCTTCATCACAGCAGCCAAAGCTGCAGGTGCCCTGCCCTCTTAAATCTGGTCACTCTAGCATAGCTCCTGCAGCTTTAACTGTGGTGATGAAGAGGGAATTTCACCAGGTTCTCCATATATACAAACGACACCTGCTGAAATTCCCTTCTCTATGCAATTGTTAAAGATACAGGAGCCCTGTCCTCCTTTTCATATGGTCACCCTACCCAGGTCACCAGTTTTCACAGTATATCAAATAAGTTATCTCAATAATCACAAGAACCCTGCCATGTAGGATGGTATTAATATAACCATTTTGGCTGAGGTGAAATTTGACTGAGGCTGAGAGATTGCTGAAGGCCACATAGTATAAAGGGACCATCTGGAAAGGATGACAGGGCTCTTGTATCTTTAACAGTTGTATAGAAAAGGGAATTTCAGCAGGTGTCATTTATATATATGGAGAACCTGGTGAAATTCCCTCTTCATCACCACAGTTAAAGCTGCAGCAGCTATACTAGAATGACCAGATTTAAAAGAGGGCAGGATCACCTGCAGCTTTTACTGTGGTGATGAAGAGGGAATTTCACCAGGTTCTCCATATATACAAACGACACCTGCTGAAATTCCCTTCTCTATGCAACTGTTAAAGATACAGGAGCCCTGTCCTCCTTTTCATATGGTCACCCTAATATAACATGTGGGGTCTGAGGCAGGTCAATTTCAAGTGCAATGTTAGGTCTGTCTACTCCAGAGCAAGTCTTACTCCCAAACAAGTGTCCATGTAGGATTGCAGCCTTAAGGCCACCCCAGGGTCCAGCTGCTGGTGTGCGGCTACGTAGTGTCCTTGCCACAGCAACGCTAATGCTTGATGAAGGTCCCCCATCATACCAGAAACAATTAAGAGGCCGGTGTGACACTCAGCTTGTGGTGCTTTCTCTCCCTCTCAGCTCCGCTGAAGAGGCTCTGTCCAGGAAGCAGGGAAGAAGGATATAAATAAAGCCCTGCCGAACACCTTCCCAGCTCGACTACTGGTAGCTGAAAGGGGGACAGCGGAATGAGGGGTGTGTGTGAGGTGCAGCTATCCTCTAAACAGGCAAATGTACACCTTGATTTCAGCTTCGTGCTTCTCCTTTCGTTGACGTGGTTTCACAGATGAAGCACCGTGTCCCTGCTCCCTAATGGATGGCTCAATCCTTACACGCACACAGCCAACCCTAAGGAAAAACGATGCCAGAGAATCCTTTGTGCCCACTTACAGATCTGTTGTGGCAGAAGAGCTTTCATCCCATGCACGGATCAGGTGCGTCTGAGGCAGTTAACGCTGCAAGAAATGGGTTGAGGGTTTTTGGTGCGTTTTTTAAAAGGGACCATTTCCACACATAAACCGGGTCCAGGAAAACACAAGGGGAATTGATCAGGTAACCTCCCTTGTGGACTGTGGGAATGCTGTGGACGTCATATATCTTGATTTCAGCACAGAAAGTACCACGAGACATTCTGATTAACAAACTAGCTAAAAGTGGGCTAGATGGAACAACTATTAGGTGGATTCACAGTTGGCTACAGAATCGGACTCAAAGAGTGCTTATCAATGGAACTTTCTCAAACTGGGGAGAGGCAACAAGTGGGGTACCACTCCTGGGCCCAGTGCTCTTCAACATTTTTATTAATGATTTGGACGAGGAGGTGCAGGGAACGCTGATCAAATTTGCAGATGACACAAAATGGGTGGGATAGCTAATACCCTGGAAGACAGAAACAAACTTCAAAGTGATCTTGATAGGCTGGAGTGCTGGGCTGAAAACAACAGAATGAAATTCAATAGGGATAAATGCCAAGTTCTACATCTAGGAAATAGAAACCAAATGCAGTTACAAGATGGGGGATACTTGGCTCAGCAATACTACAAACGAGAAGGGTCTTGGAATTGTTGTAGATCGCAGGCTGAATATGAGCCAACAGTGTGATATGGCTGCAAGAAAGGCCAATGCTATTTTGGGCTGCATTAATAGAAGTATAGCTTCCAAATCACGTGAGGTACTGGTTCCTCTCTATTCGGCCCTGGTTAGGCCTCATCTTCCAGTTCTGGGCTCCACAATTCAAGAAGGACGCAGACAAGCTGGAGTGTGTTCAGAGGAGGGCAACCAGGATGATCAGAGGTCTAGAAACAAAGCCCTAGGAGGAGAGACTGAAAGAACTGGGCATGTTTAGCCAGAAGAAGTGAAGATTGCGGGGGGACATGATAGCACTCTTCAAATACTTAAAAGGTTATCACACAGAGGAGGGCCAGGATCTCTTTTCGATCCTCCCAGAGTGCAGGACATGGAATAATGGGCTCAAGCGACAGGAAGCCAGATTCCGGCTGGACATCAGGAAAAACTTCCTGTTAGAGCAGTACGACAATGGAATCAGCTACCTAGGGAGGTGGTGGGCTCTCCCACACTAGAGGCCTTCAAGAGGCAGCTGGACAACCATCTCTCAGGGATGCTTTAGGGTGAGCAGGGGGTTGGACTCAATGGCCTTGTAGGTCCCTTCCAACTCTGCTATTCTATGATTCTATGAAATTTCACAGCCCCGTTTTTACCAAGATGGGAAAGTAATGTTCTTTTGAAAGGCTTGGACCACGACCGGGGTTACAATTAGAGCAGGGAGGGGGGACTTGCTGGGAGCCAATGACAGCCCCTCCAAAATACCACTTGGGCACCATCAGAGGGGCTGTCACTGGCAAGAGGAAAAGGGCACCGGAAGCGGCGTGACCACAACCGCAAAGAGCGATAGTGGCTGTGCTCAATGCCATATATCCCTGAAGAGTTGGCATGTCTGGCTTCAGACAACACGCCACCCCTACATGGGTAAAAGAACCCCCAGAACAGGCTACAGCTTATCCCAGGGCCTACTAATAGCTTTGGCTGTTGCGCCAGTTGCGCCCCTTCCTTGAGTCGGAAGACCTAAAGATGGTAGTGCACGCACTGGTAACTTCGAGGCTTGACTTCTGCAATGTGCTCTACATTGGGCTACCTGTGTGCCTAGCCCCGAAACTTTAGCTAGTTCAAAAAATGACAGCCAGGTTGGTCACTGGTACACCTAGGGGCGATCATATCACATCAGTTTTAAAATCTCTTCACTGGCTGCCAATTAGTTTCCAGGCAAAATACAAAGTGTTGATTATTACCTTTAAAGCCCTACACAGTTTGGGTCCAGGTTACCTGTGGCATCGCCTTCTCCCATAGAATCCACCCTGCACTCTCAGGCCCTATGGGGAGAACTTTCTTCAGTCAGCCAAAATTAGGCTGACAACTGTTACCCAGAGGACCTTCTCTTCTGCCGCCCCCAGACTGTGGAATAGCCTGCCAGAGGAGATTCGTCAACTTAACTCTGAGTTTAAGACAGTCATAAAGACTAGTCCCTTCCACCAGGCCTACCCAGATGAATTTTAAACCAAGAATTTTAAGTTGTCTTATTTTGATATTGTATTGGTTTTATATGCTCTTTTAATAGAATCAAAGAATCGCAGAGTTGGAAGGGGCCTACAAGGCCATCGAGTCCAACCCCCTGCTCAATGCAGGAATCCACCCTAAAGCATGCCTGACAGATGCTTGTCCAGCTGCCTCTTGAATGCCTCTAATGTGGGAGAGCCCACAACCTCCCTAGGTAACTGGTCCCATTGTCGTACTGCTCTAACAGTCAGGAAGTTTTTCCTGATGTCCAGCCGGAATCTGGCTTCCTTTAACTTGAGCCCGTTATTCCGTGTCCTGCACTCTGGGAGGATCGAGAAGAGATAAAATATTATGTATTTGATTTATATTGCATTGTTGTTCTAATGTTGTTCCCCACCTCAATCCAAAGGGAGAGGCAGGTAAGAAATAAATATATTACTATTACTATTATTAATAATAATGACAATAATGGTGGCTTGCTTGGAAAAAATGGTCTGGGTTCACACAACATGCTAACCCATGATAGGTAGTCACCCATGATGGGTTAGCGTGTCTTGTGAATGAAGGTGGGCAACCCAGAGCCTGCAGGTGGTCCTTGGCTGCTCTCTCTGTGGGCTCCTGAGCTCACCCACTTTTCCCATCTGATCAGCCATCTTCTGGGCAGCAGGGAAAAGGTGGCTGTTTTTAGAATGCCACCCATAAACACTGCAGTTTTTTGCTCTCCACACAATGGGAAGGAGAAAGAAATACCTCAGTGTTTTTCTTCCTTGAACAATGCCTTCGCTAGGGAGACAAAAATGACAGCCAGGGATATTGCAAGCCAACAGAGTTAAACAAACTGAAATTCTTTTCAGAGGACAGAAAAGGAAAGAACTATTAAAGGGTTTCTTTAGAGGCAGCAAATCTCTGCCCGCCTCTGAAGGAAGGAAACCTGATATCCCCCCTATCTTCAAAATGCTTTTCCCCTCTCTTTTCTTCTTCTTGCTGTTCTCATTCCATAACATTTTACATGCATGGTGACATTTTATGATGGCTCCAGAATGAGAACCAAAGAAATAAACCAAGAGCTGTGGACTCTTGGTCTGCAGAGCAGATTTCTTTGCTGCTTTTGACACCTTGTTCATCTCTCTCCTTAGAGTGAAACCAAGAATTTCATAGTTGCAGAGATCCGGCAGCATTTTAACTCCCTTCCCCTCCCCACAAAGTAGAATCACAGACACACTGATTTTCTTTCAAATTCTCTCTATGATAGAGAGATCTCATTCAACATGTTTATTATTATTATCTGTAAAACAGAAAGGAAGCATTAAATTTTCTGCAGAATTGTCTCCAAAATAAAGACAGGGAGAAGTGTGAGGCTAACACCTATTTCCCGTTGCTGTAGGTAGGAAAAACTCCAGCTGAAAGTTGCTTATGATGACATTCTCACATAATCAATATAGTTGCAATTATTCTCTCATCTTTGGCTACACTAATATCCAGTCATTGCTATCTGCATTTTCATAAGCGCATTTAGGTATGGTTGATGGTGGAAATTATCCGCTCCCGCCTGGAATATTACTGGAGATTCTGTGTGAAGAGAAATCACTGCATCTTTCAGAACAAAAGCTCCCACAAAGAACCCTGATAACGTCTTTCCCCCCTGCAAATTCACTGATGTCTTATAAACAAATCTGTCAAAAAAGGCAACTGAGTGGTTCCTCTTCTACTTGCATTCTCTCATGATCCCTCACATGCACTCTCTGACTGAAGTTTTTTTCTCACTGAGAACATTACTATGAATGTTCTGATGTTTCTTCAATGTTCTTCTCTCACTAAAGCATTTTCCACATTTGAATGATTACTCTCCAGTATGAATTCTAAGGTGTCTCTTCAAATTAGGCTCCTGACTGAAGCCTCTCCCACAATGGGAACATTTGAACGGTTTCTCTTCAGTATGAATTCTCAGATGTCTCTTCAACGTGCTCCTATCGCTGAAGCACCTCCCACACTGATCCCTTGTGTGAACCCTTGATCCCAATTACCCTCTTTGTCATTCTCAGAAATGCATCCTCTGACAGAAGCTTTTCTCACAATATGAATATTCTGATGTTTCTTCAATGTTCTTCTCTCTCTGTAGCATTTTCCGCACTCAGAACATTTGAATGGTTTCTCTCCGGTGTGAATTCTTCGATGTCTATACAAATTACTCACATGACTGAAGCATCTCCCACAGTGGGAACATTTGAAGGGTTTCTCACCAATATGAGTTCTCTGATGTTTCTTCAATGTGTCTCTCTCACTGAAGCCCGCCCCACACTGAGAACATTCATATGGTTTCGATTCAGTTTGAGTTTCCTGGTGTCTCGCTAATCCTTGTCTGGAAGTGAAGAATGTCCCACACTGAAGTTGCTGATGATCGATCAACTGTTCTCTTTGACTGAAGCATTTGCTACAATGGGAACATTCATATGGTCTCCCTTCACTTTGAAACCCTCGATTCCAATTAACTTCTTTGTCATTCTCAGAAATGCATCCTCTGACAGAAGCTTTTCTCACAATATGAATATCCTGATGTTTCTTCAATACTCCTCCATCTCTGTAGCATTTTCCGCACTCAGAACATTTGAATGGTTTCTCTCCGGTGTGAATTCTTCGATGTCTATGCAAATTACTCACCTGACTGAAGCATCTCCCACAGTGGGAACATTTGAAGGGTTTCTCACCAGTATGAGTTCTCTGATGTCTCTTCAATGTGTCTCTCTCCCTGAAGCACCTCCCACACTGAGAACATTTGTATTGTTTCGATCCAGTATGAATTTCCTGGTGTCTCACTAATCCTTGTCTGGAAGTGAAGAGTGTCCCACACTGAAGTTGCTGATGATTGATCAACTGTTCACTTTGACTGAAGCATTTGCTACAATGGGAACATTCATATGGTCTCCCTTCACTTTGAAACCCTAGATTCCAATTAACCTCTTTGTCATTCTCAGAAATGAATCCTCTGACAGAAGCTTTTCTCACAATATGAATATTCTGATGTTTCTTCAATGCTCTTCCATCGCTGTAGCATTTTCCGCACTCAGAACATTTGAATGGTTTCTCTCCGGTGTGAATTCTTCGATGTCTATACAAATTACTCACCTGACCGAAGCATCTCCCACAGTGGGAACATTTGAAGGGTTTCTCGCCAGTATGGGTTCTCTGATGTCTCTTCAATGAGTCTTTCACCCCGAAGCACCTCCCACACTGAGAACATTCGTATCGTTTCAATTCAGTTTGAGTTTCCTGGTGTCTCACTAATCCTTGTCTGGAAGTGAAGAGTGTCCCACACTGAAGTTGTTGATGATCGATCAACTGTTCTCTTTGACTGAAGCATTTGCTACAATGGGAACATTCAAACTGTCTCTCTTCACTTTGAAACCCTGGATTCCAATTACCCTCTTCGTCATTCTCCGGAAATTCAGGTTTACTCCCTCCTCTTATTGTTCTCTGAGATTGATCAGAGCATGAGTTTTGCTGTAAATTTTCCTCGGACATACAAGTTTCATCGCAGTCCTCCCCGGCATTTATCAAATCAAGTTCAAACTTGTAGCGATGTCTTCTACCGTACTTGGAGAACACGGGCATGTGACCCCTTGCGTGTGCTCTGGAAGGCGGGCTGATCGCAGCTGTAATAACTTCCGTGAGCTCATCACATTCATCCTCTCTCTTCACTGTCTGCTTCTCCGGTCCTTCCTTGTATCCTTCCTCTTGCATCTCAGCTATCTCCAGTACGTTCACCTGGCTTATCCCTGGGATGGTGCTGGACGTGTCCTGCGGCTCATTTCCTCCAAACTGAGAATTCTCCATCTTGACCCGACTTCCCTCCTTGTCACCTGTAGGTATAAAGTAAAGAATTTCCCTCCATTCTTTGGTGATCTCTTTTCAACAAGCCTACAACCTCCGTTTGCCTGACTGTTCCTTTGAAGGCATTTCTCTCTCTACTGTATTTATTTATTTATTTACATTTATATACCACCCCACAGCCGAAGCTCCCTGGGCGGTTTACAACAATTAAAAATAGTAAACATTAAAAGTATACAAAAATTAAAAAAACATAAAAACAGTATAAAAACAACAGTATCCATTTAAAAACAACAATTCTGGGGTCCATTAAAAACAAACTTAACGTTGTTAAATGCTGTTAAAATGCCTGGGAGAAGAGAAAAGTCTTGACCTGGTGCCGAAAAGATAACAACATTGGTGCCAGGCAAGCCTCATCGGGGAGATCATTCCACAGTCTGGGGGCCACCACTGAGAAGGCCCTCTCCCTTGGTGCCATCCTCCGAGCTTCCCTCGGAGTAGGCACTTGGAGGAGGACCTTAGATGTTGAGCGCAGTGTACGGGTAGGTTCATGTCGGGAGAGGCGTTCCATCAGGTATTGCAGTCCCAAAACATGTAGGGCTTTATAGGTTAAGACCAGCACCTTGAATTGGGCTCGGAAACATATAGGCAGCCAATGCAAGCGGGCCAGAATCGGTGTTATATGCTCAAACCTCCCTGTTCCAGCTATCAATCTGACCGCCGCATTTTGCACAAGCTGCAGCTTCCAGACCCTCTTCAAAGGCTGCCCCATGTAGAGGGCATTGCAGTAATCTAATTTGGAAGTTACCAAAGTATGGACAACTGAAGCTAGGTTATCCCTGTCCAGATACTGTAGCCAGGTTCTGTTTCTATAATCCTTTCAACTTCCTCCTTACATCTAGGGCTGTTACTTTTCAATTTTATAACATCAAGCACAGCGTTTTGGGTAAACTAACTTAAAATATTAATTGCAAATACGGGCTAGTGGCAGCAGCCAGGATCAATATCAGCAAAATCCTTCACAGACTTGTCAGGCATATGAAAAATATAGAAGACTCGAACATCTCCAAAGGTGTCTTTTGGTCAGAAGAACAGATGCCGGTGGCACACTGAATGCCACATCCCCCTACAGCCCACCCCCCAAATCTGCTCTACTGGGTTGGGAAACCCCCAAAGCAGATAAACAGGCATGTGTGGGACTCTTGGGTGGGAACAGCAGAAGAGCCCTGCTGGATCAGACCAAGGGTCCATCTAGTCCAGAGCTCCGTTAACACAGTGGCTATCTAGCTCTCATTGCTTTCAATGAATGAGGTGGAGGAAATTAAAACGATAAGATCCAGCAAGCTGGGGAGCCCTGAGAATTTATCACCCACCACTTTCTATCTTCCCTGGCTGGCAAAGGTTTTAAATGACAAGGAATTATAAGAAAAGGAATTGAGAATAAAACGGCCAGTATCGTATTGCCCTTATAAAAATCTATGGTACGACCACACTTAGAATACTGTCTACAGTTCTGGTCACCGCACCTAAAAAAGGATATTATAGAGCTGGAAAAAGTGCAGAAAAGGGCAACTAAAATGATGAAGGGGCTGGAGCATCTCCCCTACGAGGGAAGGTTACATCAGGTGGGATTGTTTAGCTTGGAGAAAAGGAGGCTGAGGGGAGACATGATAGAGGTGTACAAAATTATGCCTGGTGTGGAGAATGTGGACAGGGAGACATTTTTCTCCCTCTCTCAAAATACTAGAACCCAAAGGGGTCATTATCCCATGAAACTGATTGGTGGGAAATCCAGGACAGATAAAAGGAAGTACCTCTTCACACAGCGCAGAGTTAAGTTATGGAACTCACTGCCACAGGATGTGGGGATGGCCACCAGTCTGGATGGGGGTTGGATAAGTTCCTGGAGGCAAAGGCTATCCATGGCTCCTAGCCCTGATGGTTGTGTGCTATCTCCAGTATTCGAAGCAATAAGCCTGTGTGCACCAGTTGCTGGGGAACATGGGCGGGAGGGTGCTGTTGCACCATGTCCTGCTTGTTCATCCCTAGCTGATGGCTGGTCGGCCACTGTGTGAGCAGAGTGCAGGCCTAGACGGACCCTTGGTCTGATCCAGCAGGCCCTTCTGATGTCCTTATGAAGCTGAAGATCTACCACTGTGCTCCTCCCCAACACCACTTAGGACTGCTCTGCCTTTCTCTAATAATAGGTAACTCTGTAGTCGGTTTTATCCTGGCTGTGCTTTCATATTGCACTTTTACACTGTGTTTTTATACTGTTTTATACTTTACGGTTTTAATTTTTGTGAACCGCCTAGAGAGCTTCGGCTATTGGGCGGTATAGAAATAAAATAAATAAATAAAAATAAATAAATATGTGTTTGTGAGTTTCCTGGTTACTTGTGGACTGGCAGGAACCATCACATCCTGAAGCGTCTGACTCGTCTGGACTACTAAGAACAGCAGCTCTGAACATCGCTTTGAATCCCTGCAGGTAGAGCCAGCTGTGAATGGATAGCATCTCAGAGGTCAGACCTAAACTATGATCAAGGTTTTCTATGATTTTTTAGTTCATAGATCTATGTACCTACCGATTGCCTTCACAAGCACATAATTTGTAAACCGCCCAGAAAGCTTCGGCTATGGGCGGTATATAAATGTAATAAATAATAATAATAATAATAATAATAATAATAATAATAATAATAATAATTTCAACATTCCCTTTGAGATGGACGAGCCCAGTACAATCAGGGTATGTAAATTATTTAAATGGGGGTGGGGAGGGAGATTGGTATGCAATTAATTTGTTGGTGTAGCTTATAATTGTCTCTGCAGAGGCCACCAGTGATGGAGGAAGCAGCAGCCAGGCACCTCTCCACCGTGCCTGGGTCCAGCTCCAGCTGAGAGCCCCCTCCCTCCTGCTACCAACTGTCTCTGCAGAGGCCACCAGTGATGGAGGAAGCAGCAGCCAGGCACCTCTCCACCGTGCCTGGGTCCAGGTCCAGCTGAGAGCCCCCTCCCTCCTGCTACCAATTGTCACTGTAGAGGCCACCAGTGAGGGAGGAAGCAGCAGCCAGGCACCTCTCCACCGTGCCTGGGTCCAGGTCCAGCTGAGAGCCCCCTCCCTCCTGCTACCAATTGTCACTGTAGAGGCCACCAGTGAGGGAGGAAGCAGCAGCCAGGCACCTCTCCACCGTGCCTGGGTCCAGGTCCAGCTGAGAGCCCCCTCCCTCCTGCTACCAATTGTCACTGTAGAGGCCACCAGTGAGGGAGGAAGCAGCAGCCAGGCACCTCTCCACCGTGCCTGGGTCCAGCTCCAGCTGAGAGCCCCCTCCCTCCTGCTACCAATTGTCACTGTAGAGGCCACCAGTGAGGGAGGAACTGTGGTGATGAAGAGGGAATTTCACCAGGTTCTCCATATATACAAACAACACCTGCTGAAATTCCCTTCTCTATGCAATTGTTAAAGATACAGGAGTCCTGTCCTCCTTTTCATATGGTCACCCTACCCAGGTCACCAGTTTTCACAGTATATCAAATAAGTTATCTCAATAATCACAAGAACCCTGCCATGTAGGATGGTATTAATATAACCATTTTGGCTGAGGTGAAATTTGACTGAGGCTGAGAGATTGCTGAAGGCCACATAGTATAAAGTGACCATCTGGAAAGGATGACAGGGCTCTTGTATCTTTAACAGTTGTATAGAAAAGGGAATTTCAGCAGGTGTCATTTATATATATGGAGAACCTGGTGAAATTCCCTCTTCATCACCACAGTTAAAGCTGCAGCAGCTATACTAGAATGACCAGATTTAAAAGAGGGCAGGATCACCTGCAGCTTTTACTGTGGTGATGAAGAGGGAATTTCACCAGGTTCTCCATATATACAAACGACACCTGCTGAAATTCCCTTCTCTATGCAACTGTTAAAGATACAAGAGCCCTGTCCTCCTTTTCATATGGTCACCCTAATATAAGATGTGGGGTCTGAGGCAGGTCAATTTCAAGTTCAATGTTAGGTTTGTCTACTCCAGAGCAAGTCTTACTCCCAAACAAGTGTCCATGTAGGATTGCAGCCTTAAGGCCACCCCACTCCTGCTGTCAACTGTAACTGCTGAACTTTGCAACTAAGATTGTAGTGCCTGAATTTCCTTTCCTTTCCCCCCCCTCCTCCTCCTCCTCCTCCCTCCCAATCCCCTTTCCTTTTGTGTCATGTCTTTTAGATTGTAAGCCTGTGGGCAGGGACTGTCAAGAAATACTTTTGTAAGCCGCCGGGAGAGCCTTTTTTGGCTGAATGGCGGCATAAAAATCCTTAAATAAATAAATAAATAAATAATTGTTTTGTGAGACTTGGGGGGGGGAAATAATAAACTGGCATTTAGTTCATTTGTGAGACTGGTGAGATTGCTGGCTGGCTGAGCCAGTGTGGTGTAGTGGCTACAGTGTCAGACTGAGAGTCAGGAGATCCGGGTTCTAGTCCCCACTCGGCCATGGAAACCCACTGGATGACTTTGGGTCAGTCACAGACTCTCAGCCCAGCCTACCTCACAGGGTTGTTGTTGTGAGGATAACATGGAAGGATAATTATGTACGCGGCCTTGAGTTCCTTGGAGGAAAAAAGGCAGGATATAAATGAATAATAAATAAATAAATACCATGACCCTGTGGGGAAAAAGAAGGAGCAAAGGGGACAAGAGAAATCAAGGCCTGCTCCTGTTCGTCTGCCTCTCCTTTGGGAGATGAGGTGGAGGGAGCAGGGTCATCGCACCCCCCCAAAAAACCTCTTTTTTCCTTCTTCCCTCCCCATCCCCTTTTCCTCACGTTTACAATCTTTTTTAGATTGTAAACCTGAGGGGGCAGAGACTGTCTTCTTTGTGGATTGATTATAAGCTGCAGAAGGAGGATTTTTTGCACGAGGAGTGGGAGAAAAACATGGTGATTACTATTATCATCATCATCATCGTCATTATTAACAACAACACTGTGTCAGAAGTGGGGTGGGTGTGGACTTATGATGTGTCTGTGTAAAGCTACGTCTTTTAAAAAGCTGTGCGCTCAATGAAAGGATGGCCAAGTTTTATATCTTTAAAAGCTCCACTGCACAATATCGGCCCAACTCCAGTGACTCCTCGGCTGACCTGTTTTCCGCCCCACCAGTCAGATTGGCTACAAGCTACCTCTGATAAAAACCATTTTATTGATTTATTTATTGCATTTCTATACAGCCCAATAGCCGAAGCTCTCTGGGCGGTTCACAAAAATTAAAACCTTTCAAAGTATAGGAAAGGAAAGGAACCTCTCATGCAAGCACTGAGTCATTACTGACTTTTGGAGGGATGCCAGCTTTTGCTGACATTTTCTTGGCAGGCCTTATAGCGGGGCGGTTTGCCGTTGCCTTCCCCGGCCGTTATTACCTTTCCCCCAGCTAACTGGGTACTCATTTTACCGACCTCAGGAGGATGGAAGGCTGAGTCGACCCGAGCCAGCTGCCTGAAACCAGCTTCCGCTGGGATCGAACTCAGGCCGTGGGGAGAGTTTCGGCTGCAGAAACTGCTGCTTTACCACTCTGCGCCACACGAGGCTCTTCTCAAAGTATAAAACATGATATAAAATACAATATAAAAGCACAACCAGGATAAAATCCGCCGCAGTGCAGAAATAAAAATTTAAAATAAAAACTTAAAACAGCAAAGTTAAAGTTAAATTTATAGACTGTTCAAAAACTGAGAGAATAAAAAGTTCTTCACCTTCCGTCTAAAAGAATGTAGTGTATGTGCCAGGCGAACCTCCTTAGGGAGCTCATTCCACAGCCGGGGTGCCACAGCAGAGAAGGCCCTGCTCCTGGTGGGCCCGTTTCATGGCTTGTTTTCCTCCTAGATATATATGTATTTTGAATTCATGGGACTTGAGCAAAAGAGCTCCTTACCTGAAGGCTCTACGTTCCCCCCGTCCTCCTGCAGGACTTGCCAGACTGTGGTCTGTTGGGCGGGCCGGGGAAAATCAGGGTTGACGATCTGCAAACACAGGCGACTTCCACGGACATCCATCTCTTCCTGCAGGGTCAAAAACAGGCAGAAAGAAAAATAGAAACCCTAAGTAATTAATTTCACAATTGACTTCCACTGATAAAAACTGGCCCATCCCACCCCAACATTTACAAATATTATTATAGAGAATATCTGTGAAAACAGGGTGCTGCATTCAACCATTCAGTTTCTGCCTCTGGCTGTAACCCTATTTATACTTTGAAACTGCTTTGAGATGACAGCATCCCTTCGGGCGAAGTTGCTCAAGCCTTTGCTCAAATGGCGTGGGCAACCCTGACTCACCAGAACGTCACCGACCTCTTCCACACCAGTTTGGTCCCTTCCCTGTCCTTCAGGAAGAAGCGAGGAACTGGCAAAGCTGTGGAGTTGGATTCCACTACCTGTGAGGGACAGAAAGAGGACTTTACTAAGGGAAGCAGCACTTCCCTTCATGCTTCGGGTGGCCACGTTTATTATTTTACGTGTAACATTAGTGAATCATTCATAAAAATAGAGAGCAGAATTCTATTTTTAAAAATGGAAAAGCCAAGCAGTAGAAAAACGTTTTAACAGCCTGCCAAAAATTAAACACTGGGACCTTCTGATATATATCACATGATGTTGAATTGTACTGTTAGTTTTACCCTACCCTGTGCCTGTTTGCATTCTCTTCCCCTCCTTATTGTTTTACTATGATTTTATTAGATTGTAAGCCTATGCGGCAGGGTCTTGCGATTTACTGTTTTACTCTGTACAGCACCATGTACATAGATGGTGCTATATAAATAAATAATAATAATAATAATAATTCCCAGATAAGGGAGGGTTAAAAATTGATTTGGGAACATGATCTGTGCACCAGGTTCACTGAAGGTGAATGGAAAAGCTTGTGGCAATCAGCAGCCTATAAAACAATATCAGCAAAAGTTAAAGAGCTCACTCTGAAAATCACTCACAGGTGGTATATCACCCCTGTTAGACTGCACCATATTAATGGTAATATATCCCCGCACTGTTGGCGTGGTTGCTCCGTTCCTGGTACTTATATTCATCTTTAGTGGGAATGTCAACAGGTCAAAACTTTTTGGTCAAGGGTTTTCCAAACCATTACAAACATTATTAATGTTGACGTAGAAACTGACCCAGCACTGGCTCTACTTTCTATTTTTTGGAATGCCAAGAGAAACATTATTCCCAAAGCCTTGGTCACCCATTTGCTGGTTGCAGCCAGGTGGGAAATTGCCCAATTCTGGAAAAGCAACAGAGCTTTTGACCATCAACGCTGGTTTGATAAGATTTGGAAACTAGCTTTAAATGATAAATTGACACAACATAGCAGGTTAGCAAAAGGGGAAACAACATCAGACACATTTGTGGAAAACGGGTTGGACTTTTTCACATTTATTAATATGAATCCTGGCGAACCTAGACCCCCAATGACTCAGGAATCCTTTTGGTCGGAGGTTCTAACTTAACCTGCATCTTTTTCTGTACCAAGTGCTTATTGAAGGAATGTTTTTTTATATAGTGGTGCTATGGGAACATCTATATTGTTGTTGAGTGTTTTCTTTTACTCTGTGTATTTATTGTATTTGTCCTTACTTGAAAATCAATAAAAATAGTATTTTTTTAAAAAAAGAAGAAAATTAAACACTGGAACTGCCAATCTAATCTCCCTAGGTAGGGAGTTCCTTTAAGTGCTGTAGACAAGAGGGGATTTTGGCACAAAGACAACCTATAATTCAGCTGTGGGAAAAGACGCCTCTGCTGAAATTCCCTTTTCCTTGCGACTGCTGAAGGCTCAGGAGTCCTGCCTCCCCATTTCGCGTCGTCATACAGGATTTTAGCCAGGAAGACTTTGGCCCCATTCATGACAACACGCTAAGCCATGCTGCTTAACCACAAAATAGTTCCGTTAACCATTTTGTGGTTAAGCAGCATGGTTTAGCGTGTTGTCGGAACGGGGCCATACTCAGTATTCCTTGCTCAGCCTTTATTTCTAGCTGCTTCCTTTGCACAATGTATGTGCAGCTAAGTTGTTTCTATAGAACTCCCTTTTGTGATCTGGCAGCTCAGCTCTTGCACAACATTTTGCAGTCATCTTGCTCAGGAGCTAGTCCTCCATCTTAATCAGAACAATCTAAGCATTGCACAAACACTAAAAAAGCATCACCGTTTCGCTCGGGTTCTTTGTAGATCTGTCCCCTCACAGCATCCGAGGGCTCTTCAAACTCCTCCTTCAGCGGGCCCTGAAACAGGCGGGATAATTCTACTCAGAGCTGAGGCACACAGCAGGAATTTATTTATTAAATTTATATACCACCCCACTCACCCCCACAGCCAAAGCTCTCTGGGCGGTTTACAAAGCTCACTGCTCTGGGCAAGAAACACTTTCTGCTCTTTTGGATAAATATGTTTTTTGAATATACTGTTGCTATAGGTAATAAAATAACAACAGCAACAACAACAGGAATAATGTTAAGATAGGTATTGTATGTGGCAATACACTACAAGGGTGGTACTTTCTGCAATTGCAAACAATGAAAAGGATCTTATTTAAATTGGCATTCAGTGTCTGAGTTAAGCTTGTCTTTAGCCAGGTTTTATCAATTCTACCCATATTTAACTGAGTAACTGCAAGTTATTCCAGCAACTTTATCCACAACGTATTTCCTCTCTGAGACTCTGGGAATAAGATATTGATTCCTAACCTGCAAGGTAGCTGTTTCAGCCTCTTTCTGGCTCGTGAGGAAGTCCTCGGCCAGGGCCACAGCCTGGGAGCAGGTGTCCGGCCCTCCTGCCCGGATCCAGCCCTGGAGGTCCGCTGGCAGGCTGGCCAGGAACTGCTCCAGGATCAGCAGCTCCAGGATCTGCTCCTTGCTGTGTCTCTCCGGCTTCAGCCACTGCCGGCAAAGCTCCTGGACTTGGCTGTGGATCCTTCGGGGGTCTCTGACCTCCTGGCAGCAGAATTGCCTGAAGTGCTGGCGCTGCGCCTCCATCCTCAGGGCTTCCCCTTGCAAGATGGCCGCCTTCACTTTCCCATAATCCTCCTGATCTCTGGCTTCCAGGCTTTGGAAGGCCTCTTCCGCTTCTCCACTCAGGGCTGGCAGGAGCCGGGCTGCCCACTCTCCTCTCGGCCATCGGCAGGCCTTGGCCACTTGCTCAAAGGAGGCCAGAAAGGCCTTGGCGTCTTCCCATGGGGCAGTTTCTGACATCACTGGGCTCCCCTCTCCTGTGTGACTGGGCTGCAGTGTCTTCAGGAACTCCTGCCATTGGACATCCCAGCGCTCTTGCATCCCCCTGGATGGTTCCCCTTTGCCCTCTTGCGATTTTTCCCATCCCGGTCTCTCTGTGGCATATTCCGGCTGAACTGCCCTGGAGGCTTTTCCTGCTCTGCTTTGTCCTTCTTCTATTTCTGGGCCTGCAGGTCTCTCCCCCTTCATCGCTTTTTCTCCTAGCTCTGCCCTCTCAAATCTAGAGTTAAGAGTATTTTCAAATTAGACATGTTGAGTGGAATATCTTAGACAGAACCAACATTTGAGAGTTTAAAAAACTAATTTTGAAATAAAAATTACTATTGTATTTAAAAATTAGAAAAAGTATGATATGGAGACAGAACAAGTGAAAGAGTTCATGATCAAATGAATAAAAATATACGTTAGAAGAATGCTATGGATATTTGGGAGAATGTTTGGAACCAAGCTCACACATTTGCTCTAAAAGTGATGCTGAGAGGAAACTGAATTAAGATCATGATATGATGATAGTGAAGCTATTCAGACGACAGGCTTAGCCAGGCTAATTAAGTATTTTGAGGTAAACATTATGGCTTAATGTGTCATGAGAACCATGATTTAGTGTGTTGTTTGAACCATTCCTAACCATGGGGGCTATATAACCACGGTTTAAACATGGTCACTAACCATTTCCTGCAAAAATGTTAGCGGCCTAACCATGGCTTAGCGTGTTGTCTGAACAGGCCCATTAATTCTAGCAGTAATAAATGAGATTTTTCAAAGTTATCCATCTACCTGTCAGAAGTGCAATATATAGATATAGATGATACGGAGATATGAAATTATTTTCACCTATCGGTGGAATGTTCAGTGAGTAAAAGGTACTGGATAAAAATCAAATTTGTAATAGAAAAGAGTTTATTTATTACATTTTTATACCACCCAATAGCCAAAGTTCTCTGGGTGGTTCACAAAAATTAAAACCATGAAGAGCATAATAAAACAACCAACAATCTGAAAACACAAATACAAAATACATTGTAAAAAACCAGGATAAAACCACACAGCAGAAATTGATGTAGGTTAAAATACAGAATTAAAACAGCAAAGTTTAAATTTAAGTTAAATTAAGTGTTTACAATACGAGTTTATCTTATACCAAGTTTTCTTGGTATATATTGAGAGATCAGTTTACTAAGCACACAAAGGGCTGGCAGTCTACTGTGGTAAGGTTATTTAATCCCAGACACCCACATCCTTCTCATCTAGATTTAGGCCCAAAAGACGGAGAATTGTGGGCGCATGGAGCATAAGTTGTAAGCAAGCACAATTTGTGGCTTCACTAGCATTTCTCTCGAGGCATCAGCCATAGCTGATATTTTTAGAATGTTTTTTTCTGTTTTAACAATATATATTATGTTTTAATTTGATCAAAATGGAGAGGCAGGTAAGAAATAAATTTCTCATTTATTTATTATTATTATTCCAATTTTCCAGACTTGTGGAGCTTCAACCAACATGAGATAGCTTTAAATCTGGACTTAAAGCAGTGGTTTATTTATCATTCCATTTATATGGTGTTCAGAGGACATCGGATCAAATACGTTCTCTCAATAATCTTTTCAAAACTCTGCCAGATAGAATGATATTTAAAGATTCATGAATCCCATCTAATCATCAATGCGCTTCCTGCCAACTATCTATGCTGCTGGGCATGATGGAAAATGTGGTCAAAATTAGTTTAAAGAACTAATTGATATTTCTATATTATTTGGCTTACTATCAGTATAACCCTTCTTTAAAAAAAATGTGTATGTATTTGCGTTTGTAATATCCCCCTAAGATTTTTATTCATCTTTCATGTTTTGTACTAAATCTTCATATGTTGTTTTAATTACTATGGGGGGTTTTTCTTTCCCCCTTTTTTGTTATTCTTTTATCTTCTCATTTTTCTTTGTTTATTCTATATGACAGATTTGTTAGCTATTTTAATTGAGGTATATTGTTAGAATTTTTTTTTTAAAACCATGGTAAGAAAGGCTGAACTAGATGGACGAATGTAAGCCTATGCGGCAGGGTCTTGCTATTTACTGTTTTACTCTGTACAGCACCATGTACATTGATGGTGCTATATAAATAAATAATAATAAATAATAATAATAATAATAATAGGGTGACCATATGAAAAGGACGACAGGGTTCTTGTATCTTTAACAGTTGCATAGAAAAGGGAATTTCAGCAGGTGCCATTTGTATATATGGAGAACCTGGTGAAATTTCCTCCATCACCACAGTTAAAGCTGCAGGAGCCATACTAGAGTGGCCATTTTAAAAGAGGGCAGGGCACCTGCAGCTTTAACTGTAGTGATGAAGAGTGAATTTCACCAGGTTCTCCATATATACAAATGACACCTGCAGAAATTCCCTTTTCAATACAACTATTAAAGATACAGGAGCCCTGTCCTCCTTTTCATACGGTCACCCTAACCAATATTTGCAGTTGATGTGAGGCAGCTTCCTGTTCCTGTGTTACGGGTGTCCTCCCCCTCCTTTTTATCTTAAATTCGATAAACTACTATGTCTTCACAGCTACCCTGCAAGGTAGGACAGGCTGCAAGCCACATTTTGTCTCTGCTTCCCAAAAGTAGTGCTTCAAACACCCTTATGTCTTTCCAATATCCCTTCATATACCCACTTTAGGTCAGGCTCGTGGTTATTATTATTATTATTTATTTATATAGCACCATCAATGTACATGCTGCTGTACAGATTACACAGTAAATAGCAAGACCCTGCCGCATAGGCTTACAATCTAATAAAGTTGTAGTAAACAGTAAGGAGGGAAAGAGAATGCAAACAGGGAAGTGTAAACAGGCACCGGGTAGGGTGAGGCTAACAGTATTATATAGAGGGAGGAGGAACGGATCCCTTTATAGAACTTTCTTTAATCTCTTTAGCAACCTAGTGAGCAGGTTTACCAAGCAGCCCAGCGCATGGAGAGGCGGGAATCCAGGCGAGACCAAAGAACCAAATCTACCCCAACATATTTCTTAAACAACCAAGCAGAGAGAAGTTGCTCAAAATATAAAAATGAAGCATCAAACTACCTTTCCATAACTTGCTTACTAGAGCCTGAAGAGCTACTCTCCCACGTGGCTTACACCGGGGTGTCCCCTTGGGCCTCCAGGGCTTTGCAGAGTTTGGGTCTGGACTCTTTGCTCACCAGCAGAAACGCAAAAGTCCTTATAGGGGATCGGGCGGCTCCCAGGGAGGGCAATCCAAACTCACCAATCAATGTCCTCCAGTCGATCCCCACTTCAACCCTTTTTGCATGAGGGAGGGGAATCTGGCGAGTCAGCCTGGAAGCCGTAGAGATCTAAATTGGGTGCTTAGGCTGACCTTTGTTCAAACATGTTTCTACAAAGATGGGGAGGGAGGGGAGCGTCGGAGTAGGCTGTCCTGAGTTTGATTTTATCAGAAAGAGACTGGGTATAATAAATATCCTAACACGTGTCTTCTAATTGAAGACATCAATTAGATGAAGCAGGCAAGCTTCTGCCACAATCCTGAAATCCTACCTGCGTTTCCTTGGAGGGAAGTCCCATTGAACTGAATGACACTTGTTCATTAGACAGACATTTGAGAGACAGTGTGGTGTAGTGGTTAGAGTGTTGGACTGGGAGTAGTAGAGAGAGCTGGATTCTAGTTCCCACTCCTTCATGGGCCCTCACTGGGCAACTTTGGGCCAGTCGCAGACTCTCTGGCCAAACTATTTATTTATTTCATTTATATTCCACCATTTTTCTTCCAAGGAAGGTGGCATATATAGGCAGAGTTAGGACAACACGCTAAACAACGGTTGTTTCCCATTCTGTTCCGATTACGCACACACACACACACCCCCATTGATTAGTGTGTCGACCGAACTCAGCCATGATTTATATTTATTTATTTCATTTATATACTGCCCCATAGCCGAAGCTCTCTGGTCGGTTTACAAAAGCTAATCTCCCTCCTCTCCATTTTATCCTCACAACCACCACCCTGTGAGGTAGATTGTACCACCTACCTCACAGCATTGCTGTGAGAATAAAATGGAGAGGAGGATTATGTACGCTGCCTTGGGCAGGGTGACCATATGGAAAGGAGGACAAGGCTCCTGTATCTTTAACAGTTGTATTGAAAGGGGGATTTCAGCGGGTGTCATTTGTATGCATGCAGCACCTGGGGAAATTCCCTCTTCATCACAACAGTGAAAACTGCAGGAGACCTGCCCTCTTTTCTATCTGGTCACTCTAGTACAGCTCCTGCCACTTTAACTGTTGTGATGAAGAGGGAATTTCACCAGGTGTTTCATGCGTACAAATGACACCTGCTGAAATTTCCTTTTCTCTACAACTGTTAAAGATACAGGAGCCCTGTCCTCCTTTTCATATGGTCACCCTAGCCTTGGGTTTCTTGGAGGAATGAAGGCGGGATATAAATGTAATAAATAAATTGTTGGGCTGCAACCGCAGGCACATATACTTAGGAGCAAGCCCTGTTGAAGACAATGGGACCTATTTGTAAAACAGGATTGCACTGTTAAGTCGTTCAAACAGGAGATTTGAGCTGCGGTGTCACCAATATACAGATAGCAAACAGACCCACCTCTGTTTTCCACCAACTGATCTCAGGGAAACTGCAGAATTCTTGAATGGCTGCTTGGAGGCAGTTTCTGGATAGATGACAGCAAACAAGCAGAAGCTTAATCCCAATAAGATGTCTGTATTTTCGGGTGGGGGAAATCTGCTGATCCGGATAGAGGGATTTCAGCTGGTATTGAATGGGGTTGCACTCCCCTGAAAGACCACATCTGTAGATTGGGGGTTCTTTTGAAGGCGTTGCTGACTCCAGGAGTACCTTTTACCAGCATCGGGTGGTACATCAGCTGCCACCCCATCTAAGGAAAGCAGACCTAGCCGTATGCATGCCGTGGTTCCACCCAGATTGGCCCTTTGTAATGTGCTTTATGTGAGACTGCTTTTGGAAATGACTTTGAAACTGCACCTGGTACAGAATGCTCCTATCCTTTGCAGACACATGATAGAGGTCTACAAAATTATGCACAGTCTGGAGAATGTGGATTGCGAGAATCAAGCTGATTGGTTGGAGATTCAGGTCAAATAAAAGGAAGGACTTCTTCACACAGCGCATGGTCAAATTATGGAACTAACTACCACAAAACGTAGTGAAGGCCACCCATTTGGATGGCTTTAAAAGGGGGTTGAATAAATTCCTGGAGGCGAAGGCTATCAAGGTGAAAAGGTTGTCACACAGAGAAGGGCCAGGATCTCTTCTCGATCCTTCCAGAGTGCAGGACACGGAATAACAGGCTCAAGTTAAAGGAAGCCAGATTCCAGCTGGACATCAGGAAAAACTTCCTGACTGTTAGAGCAGTACGACAATGGAATCAGTTACCTAGGGAGGTTGTGGGCTCTCCCACACTAGAGGCCTTCAAGAGGCAGCTGGACAACCATCTGTCAGGGATGCTTTAGGGTGGATTCCTGCACTGAGCAGGGGGTTGGACTCGATGGCCTTGTAGGCCCCTTTCAACTCTGCTATTCTATGATTCTATGATTCAATGGCTACTAGGACTGATAGTTGTGTACTATCCTCAGTATTGGAGGCAGTAAGCCTGTGTGCACCAGTTGCTGGGGAACATGGGTGGGAGGGTGCTATTGCACCGTGTCCTGCTTTGTTGGTCCCTGGTCAACAGACTGTCAGAAAATGTTACACCAACAGCACCGGTTGAATTTTATTTCAACAGGCTTATTTTTAAACAGTTATAATTCCTAGAAGTTTTGTAATATAGATTGAATTTTATTGTTTTATATTGTAAACCCACATTGGCATGACTACAGTCTTGAAAGGCAGCTAAGAAATAACTGTAATAAATAAGAAAGGCATTGAGAAACATTCCTAGTCTTTGAGGAGGCTGGCTTGTGGTACTTTTTCTCTGCTCAGTTATTTAGGCAGCCTCATGAGGCTCTGTCTGGGGAGGGTTAAGGTGTCCCTATGGAAAGGAGGACATGGCTCCTGTATCCTTAATAGTTGCATAGAAAGGGGAATTTCAGCAGGTGTCATTTGTATATATGGAGAACCTGGTGAAATTCCCTCTTCATCACAGCAGTTAAAGCTGCAGGAACTATACTAGCGTGACCAGATTTAAAAGAGGGCAGGGCACCTGCAGTTTTACCCATTGTGATGAAGAGGGAATCTCACCAGGTGCTGCATGCATACAAATGACACCTGCTGAAATTCTCTTTTCTATGCAAATATTAAAGATACAGGAGCCCTGTCCTCCTTTCTATAGGGAAACCCTAGGGTGGGGGAGGATCAAGTAGAATCCCTGGATGCCCTCCGGACACGCTCTTAGTTAGACTTGATGGCTGGCTGGAAAGGAGCCAGCAGGCTGCAGCCACACTCTAAAAAGGCACACAACATCTTTCTCTCAGCTTCCTGCTCCTTTTCTTCATTTGTAATTTAACAGGTGAGGCGCCATATAATTGCTCCTTACTGGAGGACTCATTGGCTGCATTCAGACAACGCTTTAGTCAATGGTGGGTTAATAGACAACTCAGTTGGTTATTTTGCGGGTACTCCCCACACATGCTCCTACACAACTATGGATTGCTTGGGGCTTGCATTGAGTGGACTAATAGTCAATCCGGCGTTTGATTGACACAGCCCCTGCCCTCCCTCCTCCCTCCTCCCTCAGTCCTCCCGGTGCAATCCCAGCAGCCATTGCGAGTTTTGCTGGCTGGACTGGGTCGCTCTTGCCCAGGAACTCTGTAGCCAGCCGAAATAGCCCACTCAACCCTGCAAAATAGTCCACTGAGCCCGGCAGACAACACGCTAACCAATGGTTGTACAGATAGTCAACTCTGCAGAGCACTGTTGGTTATTTGGGGGAAATAGTCAACTGTGGGGTGGTTTTTGCCTGACAGACAACACAATAACCAACCATTGACCACTCAACTGACATTAACCACCGTAGGTTATCGTGTTGTCTGAACTCAGCCAATAATTGCAGCTGACCCGACCATCATAACTAAAACAGATGCAAACACATCCTTTATGCCCACTTACAGATTGGTTGTGGCAGAAGAGCTTTCGTCAAATGCACCTGATGAAGCTAATGCCGCAATAAGTATGTTAAGTCTATATGGTCCCAGAAGTCCTATAGGATAAAGGGATGCTCACATGCCAAAGTCCTGTGCAGATTTATTTAGGAGTAAGTTTCCTTTCAATTCCTCTGAGAAAACAGTGATAGAATCTTGGGTTGCACAGCTAAAAATGTACATGCTTATATATCATCATCATCGTATCATCATCAGCTTTTAGTTTTCCTAAAATATCTTATTTTATTTTTGTGTGGTTCAAACTTTATTTTTCCCCTCTCAATTTCCACTCACATTAGTCTTCTTCAACGTTTAATCAGAGCTCACATGAGAATGCCTTCTTTGTTTCACAAAGAAGAATATTATTTGAATATTTATTATGAACAAGCTGGAGCGTGTTCAGAGGAGGGCAACCAGGATGATCAGGGGTCTGGAAACAAAGCCCTATGAAGAGAGACTGAAAGAACTGGGCATGTTTAGCCTGGAGAAGAGAAGATTGAGGGGAGACATGAGAGCACTCTTCAAATACTTAAAAGGTTGTCACACAGAGGAGGGCCAGGCTCTCTTCTTGATCCTCCCAGAGTGCAGGACACGGAATAATGGGCTCAAGTTAAAGGAAGCCAGATTCCAGCTGGACTTCAGGAAAAACTTCCTGACTGTTAGAGCAGTACGACAATGGAATCAGTTGCCTGGTGAGCTTGTGGCTTCTCCCACACTAGAGGCCTTCAAGAGGCAGCTGGACAACCATCTGTCAGGGATGCTTTAGGATGGGTTCCTGCATTGAGCAGGGGGTTGGACTCGATGGCCTTGTAGGCTCCTTCCAACTCTGCTATTCTATGATTCTATGATTTCACAAATAATATTCCCTTAAAAAAACAAATAGTTGAAGCTACTATATGATTGGGAATGTAGTGAGCTTTAAACTGTTTGGACTGCTGAAAGTTCTAGTTCACCATTAATTCCTCTCATGATTATGATATATGAGAGCAGAAGGGAGACAACCATAAAGGATTTTTTTCTAGAGTTGTTCCTTTACTGAATTCAGAAAATAGGCTTTGAATGGCAGAGAAAGAATAAGCAATTGAAAATACTTTGAATCATGATTTGCCAAGTGCCATAGAGTGATTTGATAGAATCACATCTATTAATACAACATATTCTGGCAGGAAAAAAATATGGTACATGGATTTGTATATACCTTTAGCAATGAATACATAACAAAGGGCTATATATAAAAATACAACTTTCTAGTAATTATACATAGCTAGATACATCCACCAAATCTCTTTCATTGCTATTTCTCCCCTTTACCTGTCCTTAGCCTTGCTCTTTCTCTCACCATCACCCCTATATTGTGCGGTTTTTCTCAACACTTAGCCTCTAGCTTCGCTATTTACAAAATAACATCAGAAGGGCCCTGCTGGATCAGACCAAGGGTCCATCTAGTCCAGCACTCTGCTCACACAGTGGCCAACCAGCCATTGGCCAGGGATGAATAAGCAGGACATGGTGCAACAGCACCCTCCCACCCATGTTCCCCAGCAACTGGTGCACACAGGCTTACTGCCTCGGATACTGGAGATAACACACAACCATCAGCCATGGATAGCCTTTGCCTCCAGGAATTTATCCAACCCCCTTTTAAAGCCATCCAGATTGGTGGCCATCACTACATCTTGTGGTAGTGAGTTCCATAATTTAACTATGCGCTGTGTGAAGAAGTCCTTTTTTTTATTTGTCCTGAATCTCCCACCAGTCAGTTTCATGGGATGACCCTGGCTTCTAGTATTTTGAGAGAGGGAGAAAAATGTCTCCCTATCACATTCTCCACACCATGCATAATTTTGTACACTTCTATCATGTCCCCCCCGCCCTCAGCCTCCTTTTTCCAACCTAAACAATCCCAGTTGATGTAACCTTCCCTCATAGGGGAGACGCTCCAGCCCCTTAATCATTTTAGTTGCCCTTTTCTGCCCTTCTTCCAGCTCTATAATATCCTTTTTTAGGTGTGGTGACCAGAACTGTACACAGTATTCCAAGTATGGTCGCACCATAGATTTGTATAAGGCCACTACGATACTAGCGATTTTACTCTCAATTCCTTTTCTTATCATGCCTAACATGGAGTTTGCCTTCTTTACAGCAGCCGCACACTGGGTGGACATTTTCATCAAGCTGTCCACCACAATCCCAAGATTTCTTTCTTGTTTAGTCACCACCAGCTCAGATCCCATTAGGTTATACTTGGAGTTGGTTTTTTTTGTCCCAACGTGCATCACCTCACACTAGCTTACACTGAGCCGCATCTTCCATTTGGACGCCCACTCTCCCAGCTTGGAGAGATCCCTTTCTCTCCCCCACTTCTTTACCTTGCAGTTTATCCCCCCTCCTAGCTTCTAGCCTTTCTCTTTCTCACCCCACCTCTTTTGACCAGCCAGGCCCACTTGACAGCCATTATGTGACTAGCCACATCCTCTGTGGGTGCCATTTTGTAGTAACACATATTGGGCCTGCTCAGACAACACGCTAAGCCACGGTTAGACCGCTAACCCTTTTGCAGCAAATGGTTAGTGAGAATGTTTAAAACATGGTTATGTAGCCACCATGGTTGGGAATGGTTCATCCGACACACTAAATCATGGTTCACATGACATCTTCAGTCATAATGTGTAGATGAAAATGCTTAACTGCCGTGGCTTAATGTGTATTTTGATCAGGGTCCTTTTCTCTCACTGTAGATGGGGAGAGCTTGAAACAGAGAATGTTACCTATGATGACGTTCTCACACAGTCAATTCTCTTACATAGTCCTTCCTTCTTTGAGTACTTGATAGCCTATTCTTTTACCCTATTCCACTCCTAGCTGCATTTTCTTACCTGCAATTAGGAATGTTTTTTGTTGAAATCTACAAACTTGACATACAATGATCCCCATAATTTAGATAGGAAGGGATGTGAGGCAACGATAATCTCAACTACACAGTTAGACTACTCTGACATCCCATCAAATAATCTCTTTGTTAGAAGCCTCTCCTACTCCCATTTTGTTTCAATCTGCATTTTCCTATATAAAGTTATGTTTTTAGTGAAAACTCCCCTCTCTTCCCTCTGTAGGATATTCATTGGGATTCTCTCTTGATCTTAAATCATTGCATCCTCCAGAACAAAATGTTTCCCACATTCAGGGCATGCATAAGGTCTCTGTTCCCTGCAAATTCCCTAATCTCTCATAAAACTATATGTCCAAAAGAAGTTTCTTCCACACATTTGAATGTTTCTCTCCTGCATGTACGATCCTTCAAGTACACGCTCTGTCTGAAGATTTTCTCACGCCAAGGACTTGCATAAGATCTGTATGAATTCTCTGATGTCTCTTCATATTTTGTATCCCATTAAAGCATTTCCCACATTGAGAACATTTGTATGGTTTCTCCCCAGTATGAATTCTCTGATGACACATCAAGTTTCCACTGTGCCTGAAGCTTTTCTCACACTGAGAACATTTGTATGGCTTCTCTCCAGTATGAATTGTCTGATGTCTCTTCATATTTTGTTTCCCGTTGAAGCATTTCCCACACTGAGCACATTTGTATGGTTTCTCTCCAGTATGAGTTCTCCGATGGTTCTTCAATAGTCTTCCCTGCTTGAAGGATTTCCCACACTGAGAACATTTGTATGGTTTTTCTCCGGTATGAATTCTCTGATGACACATCAAGTTCCCTCCCTGACTGAAGCATTTCCCCCACTGAGAACATCTGTATGGTTTCTCTCCGGTATGAACTCTCTGATGGATTTTCAAATCGCCTCCCTGACTGAAGCACTTCCCACACTGAGAACATTTGTATGGTTTCTCTCCAGTATGAGTTCTCTGATGGTTTTTCAAATTTTCACTATGACTAAAGCGTTTTTCACAGTTAGGGCATTTGTATGGTTTCTCTCCAGTATGAATTCTCTGATGGATCGTCCAATGCTCCCTGTTGCTGAAGCATTTCTCACACTGGGAACATTTATATGGTTTATCTCCAGTGTGAGTTCTCTGATGTTTCTTCAAGTGTTCATTCCGACTGAAACTTTTCCCACACTGGGAACATTTGTACCGTTTCTCTCCAGTATGAATTGTCTGATGTCTCTTTATCTTATCTCTCCCACTAAAGCTTTTCCCACACTGGGAACATTTGTACGGTTTCTCTCCAGTATGACTTCTCTGGTGACACACCAAGCTTCTTCCATAATTAAAGCATTTCCCACATTGAGAACATTTGTGTGGCTTCCCTCCTGTATGAACTCTCTGATGGAATTTCAAAACCTCTCCCTGATTGAAGCATTTCCCACACTGAGAACATTTGTACGGTTTCTCTCCAGTATGAATTCTCTGGTGTCCCACTAATCCTTACCTAAAAGTGAAGATTTTTCCAGACCTTCCAGTATGAAGTTGCTGATGATTCATCAAATGTTCTTTCTGACTGAAGTATTTGCTACAATGCAAACATTCAAATGGCCTTCCTTCACTTTGAATATTTTCATTCCTCTTTAGTGACTTCACATAACTAGAGCTGTTCCCACATTCAGGAGAGTTTTGAGGTTTCTCTTCTGCGTGATTACTCTGATCTCTGTTCAAACTACCAGATAATTTAGATTTACTCTCTCTTGTTATCTTTGTCTGATATTGATCAAAGCATGAATTTTGGAGGTTTTGCTCCGATGTGGGACATTCATCGTAGTCCTCCATGGTATCTGTCATATCAAGTTCTACTCTGTAGCGATACCTGACTGTTAGAGCAGTGCGACAGTGGAATCAGCTACCTAGGGAGGTTGTGGGCTCTCCCACACTAGAGGCATTCAAGAGGCAGCTGGACAACCATCTGTCAGGGATGCTTTAGGGTGGATTCCTGCATCGAGCAGGGGGTTGGACTCGATGGCCTTGTAGGCCCCTTCCAACTCTGCTATTCTATGATTCTATGATTCTATGACCTTCTACCATATTTTGAGTACATGGGCATTTTATCCCTTCTGTGTATTTTGGAAGGCTGGAGAAATGCAGCTGGAAGACCTTCCGTGAGTTCATTACACTCCTTCTCTCTTTCCACTGGCTGCTTCCAATGTTCCTCACTAGATGGACATCCTTCCTTGTGGTCATCAGCTGTCTCCAGGATATTGACTTGGCTTACTTGTGGGGCTGTCCTGGGCATGTCTTCTGGCACATTTCCTCCACATTGAGAATTCTCCATTATGATATGTCTTCTCTTCCTGTCACCTGCCAAGACAGAAAGAGGAATGTTGTCTATGCTCTGAGGACATCTTTTCAAAATGCCTGTAGCCTCTCTTTGCCTGGCTTTTCCTTGAAAGGCATTTCTCTCTCTGCTACATCCATGTTTCTTTCTACCTTTAATTTGTTTTTCGCTGCTGCTCCCAGTTTGTGGAATGGCTTGCTGGGAGAGATTCGTCAACTTAACAGTCTTCCGGAATTTAAGGAAGCCATAAAGACTGATCTCTTCCGGCAGGCCTACCCAGTTGAATTTTAAGATGCCTTTTAATAATGTGCTGCTTTTAACAATGTATTAGTTTTAAATGTTTTAATTAGTTATATTATTTTATTGTATTTGTATTTGTGCTGTGCCCCGCCTCGATCCAGAGGGAGAGGCAGGTAACAAATTATGATGATGATGATGATGATGTATGATTTTATCTGTACACCGCCCTGAGATCTTAATGATATAGGGCAGGATACAAATGTTTTAAATAAACAAATAAATACCTTTATGATCATGTCCACCCTTTTCTTTTTATCAAGGGTGGTAGTTTTAAAATTATGTAACTCCAAGCACAGCATCAGGTACATTTTAGAATAATTAATTTTAAATATTATTTGTGAATAAGAGCCAGAAACTTCATTTTTTTTAAAATGGAGGAACCCACTGCTGCCTTTTGCAAATTAGAAAATTCCTCCACAGAATTAAAAGTTATACAAAGGGTCAGTTTTATCCCCTGTGCTGTTCAACACCTGCATGAAACCGCTCAGTGCATTCGTCAGGGGTTTTGGAATGCATTGCCGTTCACTATGCGAATGACACACGGCTCTATTTCACTTTTATCTTGATTTGGTGAAGCTGTGGGTGTGCCTGGCTGCAACAATGGACTGGATGAGGGCTGATAAACTGAAACTCGAATCCAGACAAGACCTAGATGCTGTTAGTGGGTGATTCTTCTGACCAGATGGAGGTTGCTCAAACTATTCTGGATGGGGCTGCACTCCCCTGAAAGAGCAGGTGGTAGCTTGGGGGTTGTCCTTGAGCCATTTTTGTCAATAGATGCTCAAGTGGCCTGCGTAGAACTGAGTGCCTTTTACCAATTTCGGTTGATGGCCCAGCTATGCCCCTCTCTGGACTGGGATAACTTAGCTTCAACTGTCTATGCTCTGGTAACCTCTATTACTGCAATGTGCTGTACATGGGGATGCCATTGATGACGGTTCAGAAGTGCAGATCATGTAAAATGAGGCAGCCAGAGACAAGATGGTCTGAACACTGTTTCTGGCCCACTCTCACTGGCTGCCTGTATGTTTCCAAGCCCAATTCAAGGGGCTGGTTTTAACCTTTATATGGCTCAGGACTGCAATACCTGACAGAGTACCTCTCCTGGCATGAATCTACCCATATACTACGTTCATAATCTAAGGCCCTCCTCCAGGTGCCTCCTCTGAGGGAAGCTTGGAAGACGGCAACAAGGGAGAGGCCTTCTCAATGGTGGCCCCTCAATTATGGAATAATTTCTCTGGTGAGGCCTGCCTGGTGCCAACATTGTTATCTTTTCAGCACCACAAGACCTTCCTCTTCTCTTAGGCATTCAGCAACATATGATGAAGTTTTAATCAGATTCTGGGTTTTTCTTATTGTTGATTGTTTAAAATTGTGTGTGTGTGTGTGTGTGTGTGTATATATATATATATATATATATATAAATAATTGCATTTATATTCCGCCTTTTTCCCTGCAAGGAACCCAAGGCAGCGTACATAATCCTCCTCCTCTCCACTTTATCCTCACAACAACAACCCTGTGAGGTAGGTTGGGCTGAGAGTCTGTGACTGGCCCAAAGTCACCCAGTGGGTTTCCATGGCCGAGTGGGGACTAGAACTCGGATCTCCCGACTCCCAGTCCGACACTCTAGCCACTACACCACACTGGCTTCACAAAATATATATGTGTATGTGCGGTTTGTCTGTAAATGTTTTTTACACTATGCATAAATGTTTTTCTAATGACTTTTAATCTTTGTAAACTGCCCAGAGAGCTTCGGCTATTGGGCGGTACAGAAATAATATGAATGAAATGAATGAACACGAGAAAATCATGAAAAAATAGGTTATATCTGATAGAGGCCATTTCTACACCAGCCCCAAAATGCGGGCTGGTCATGGCCAAGCCCCTGTGCGTCCAAATGACGCACAGAGACTCCCAGCAGGAAGGAGGGATGAGAACAAGTTTTCCCAGGGATAAGTACTCCCTGGGAAAATGCGATTCTTCCCGCGGTCTCGGGATGTTCTTCCTGGTCTGTTGTGCCCGCATGTGGACTAAGGAGGGGAATCTTGTGATCAGGATATCTTGAGATCCTCCCCCCTCTCTCCCTCTACACCAGGCTGGTGTAGAAATGGCCAGTCTTTTTGCCAGTGGAATGGTTGCCACTGTCAGATTGCGTTCCCCTTGCAGCAATCTGTGTGTCCCCAAATCCAGATTGGGAGTCCTGCCCAAAGCAGATTTCAAGGAATGTGGGGATGGCTGGAGGAAGGACAGGAAGGCACTCCATTGCATGATGGACATCTGTCTGCGTAACATTGGATGTAGCCCACTAGTAATAAATCCTAATAAACCTTGGGGTATATCAACTTTTTATACGCTAAAATATACTCAGCAACAACCCACATCACCACTTGACCATAAGTATTCCCACCATTTGGTCTGTATTTCAGTCAAAATCACTGAGACTGTAATACAATCCATTTATGCCATGTGTCTTTTCCAATATGTGTAAGTTCTGCAATTGGAAACGGAACAGCTAAACTTTACACTGGATTTACAGGACGTGAGCAGAAGAACGCCTTACCCAAAGAATCTTCATTCCCTCCATCTTCCTGCAAGATTTCCCAAACTACGGTTCGTTGACCTGGCTGTGTCAAACTCTGTTTGATTATCTGTGAAGTCAGGCTAGTTTCCATGAGACCCAGAGGTTCCTGCCAACAAGACAGCCAACAACTTCCTATCAGATTTTGTTGAGGGAGAAAGAGAGTTAAGTAGGGTGACCCTATGAAAAGGAGGACAGGGCTCCTGCATCTTTAACAGTTGTGTCGAAAGGGGAATTTCCGCAGGCGTCCTTTGTAGGCATGCAGCCCTTGGTGAAATTCCCTCTTCATCACAACAGTTAAAGCTGCACTAGTTATACAAGAGTGACCAGATACAAAAGAGGGCAGGGCTTCTGCAGCTTTAACTGTTGTAAGGAAGAGGGAATTTCATCAGGTGCTGCATGCATACAAAGGACACCTGCTGAAATTCCCTTGTCAATGCAACTTTTAAAAATACAGGGGCCCTGTCCTCCTTTTCATAGGGTCACCCTAGCATTAAGACAAAACATCACACACATTGCCCCACCATCCCAACATTTACAAATAGTGTTTTTCAGTCCCCCGTATTTGAAAATGCAGGTCCTTGCTTAAAACATCCAGTTTGGTCCTCTGGCTGCAATCCTGTGTATACTTGGGGCCCTTTATACCTTCTCTCATCTGCTTTAAGATGAGCAGCTGCACAGAGCCTTTTTGTTGTTTATTCGTTCAGTCGTTTCCAACTCTTTGTGACTTCATGGACCAGCCCACGCCAGAGTTTTCTGTCGGCCGTCGCCACCCCTAGCTCCCCCAAGGTCAAGTCTGTCACCTCCAGAATATCATCCATCCATCTTGCCCTTGGTCGGCCCTCTTCCTTTTGCCTTCCACTTTCCCTAGCATCAGCCTCTTCTCCAGGGTATCCTGTCTTCTCATTATGTGGCCAAAGTCCTTCAGTTTTGCCTTTGATACCATTCCCTCAAGTGAGCAGTCTGGCTTTATTTCCTGGAGTATGGACTGGTTTGATCTTCTTGCAGTCCAAGGCACTCTCAGAATTTTCCTCCAACACCACAGTTCAAAAGCATCTATCTTCCTTCGCTCAGCTTTCCTTATGGTCCAGCTCTTGCAGCCATAGGTTACTACGGGGAACACCATTGCTTTAACTATGCGGACCTTTGTTGTCAGTGTGGTGTCTCTGCTCTTAACTATTTTATCAAGATTTGTGCACAGAGCTTATTCTACATTTAAAGGAACTAACCATGCGGGCAGGCCATTTGAGCTTTTCGGTGGATTCCTGTGTTGAGCAGGGCGCTGGATTCGATGGCCTTATAGGCCCCTTCCAACTCTACGATTCTATGATTCTATATCTGTTAACCTGACTCCTATATGTTCTTCGACCTGGACTCGTCATCACAAGAGAGAATTTTTTGGCACAATGCAGAACGCCTAGAAGAAATAAAAGCTTAAGATTTTCTAATATACAAAAACAGGTTGTTTTACAGGAGCCTGTGTCTAGTGTCAGCTCCTGAAGAAGGATTTTGTTTTAATTCGAAACGTCGAGCCCTTGATACAAAAAGAACTATTAAAGATTTTATATTTTTCAATAGCACTGGAGCCTGTCTCTTATCTATCGCCTGTTCAGTGGTGTTTTCCCCCCTCTACCACAAGTCCTCCTATATGCTCCCAAACGTACACATAACAGATTGACTCACCAGACCCTCACATACCTCTTTCACACCAGTTTGGACCATTTCCTGTCCTTCCGGAGGAAGTGACGAACTGGTGTGACTTGGGCATTTGATTCCACCGCCTGCGAAGTACAGAAGGAGGATTTTAGAAGAGGAAGCAGCTCATCTCATGCTTGGGCTGACCATATTTGTTGTTTTATTTGTAACATTACCTATGAATCGTCCTTAAAAACAGAGAGCGGAATTACATTTAAAATAACTGAAGCACTAAACCAGTGGTTCCCAAAGTGGGTGGTCCTGCCCCCTTGGGGGCGGTGGGATTGCATAGGGGGGCGTTAAGAGGCAAGGGGGCGGCATTTTTATGAGAGAAAGTAGTTTGGTCCCAAGCCATACAGGCGAAGAATCCACACATGTATTAATACCGTTTAAGAAGAGTCCTTTTAACGGTGAATTGAAATGTTTCAAAAGCACCAAAACGCTAATGAGCTCCGGCTATTGGGCGGTATAGAAATGTAATAAATAAATAAATAATAAATAAATAATGAAGAGACATACCCTGCTTGGTGTGCCCCGCCACGCCGGCTGCAAAACAGAGGCGTTTGCTCTCTTTTCCCTCCCTCCCTCGGCAAGCCCGCGGTGGGTGCTTTGGATTTTGAATAAATATTCAATTAATTGTTACTGTTTTGAATTTTATTGTTATTATCTTCCTTAGTGGGTCGTTGAAAACCGCTATTAGCTGAATAATGATTTCTATAGTGTAGGGTAGGAGGCACTGGGCATGAGTTTGTGGAACCAAGGGGACGGTGACCTGAAAAAGTTTGGGAACCACCGCACTAAACAGAAGAAAAATGGTTTTAAGGGGCTGCCTAAAATTAAACAAAGAACAAGGCAATCTAACCTCCCTAGGGAAGCAGCTCCTTTAAGCAGACAAGAGGGTATTTGGCAAAGGGAACCTGGGATTGCGTGGTGGGAAAAGTCGCCTCTGCTGAAATTCTCTTTTCCTTATAATGATTAAAGTCAAAGGAGTCCTGACTCCCATTATGCCGCCTCCTCATACAGAAAGGTAGCCAGTAACTCTCTCTCAGTAGTTCTTGCTCAGCCTTGTCCAGAGCTGGTTCCTTTGCACAATGCATGCACAGCTTAGTTGTTCTAGGGAGTTCTGTTTTGAACTAGCAGCTCAGCTCTTGCACAGCCTCTACAGGATGGGGGGGGGGGGAGGCGGGAGAATTACTTTTCCTCCTGCTGACACTTGAAAAGGGAATTCGATAAATCCCTGGAGGAGAAGGCTATAGCAACTAGCCCCTGATGGTTGTGTGGCGTCTCCAGTATTCGAGGCAATAAGCCCGTGTGCACCAGTTGCTGGGGAACATGGGTGGGAGAAGCTGTTGCACCATGTCCTGCTTGTTCATCCCTGGCCGATGGCTGGTTGGCCACTGTGTGAACAGAGTGCTGGACTAGATTTATTTATTTATTTATTACATTTTTATACCGCCCAATAGCCGAAGCTCTCTAGGCGGTACGCAAAAATTAAAACCACGAAGAGCATAAAAACAACCAACAATCTAAAAACACAAATACAAAATACAATATAAAATAGGGTGACCCTATGGAAAGGAGGACAGGGTTCCTGTATCTTTAACAGTTGCCTAGAAAAGGGAATTTCAGCAGGTGTCATTTGCATATATGGGGAACCTGGTGAAATTCCCTCTTCATCGCAACAGTGAAAGCTGCAGGAGCTATACTCGAGTGACCAGATTTGAAAGAGGACAGGGCACCTGCAGCTTTAACTGTTGTGATGAAGAGGGAATTTCACCAGGTTCTCCATATATACAAATGACACTGGCTGAAATTCCCTTTTCTAGGCAACTGTTAAAGGTACAGGAGCCCTGTCCTCCTTTTCATAGGGTCACCCTAATATAAAAAGCCCAACCAGGATGGACCCTTGGTCTGATCCAACAGGGCTCTTCTTAAGTTCTTATGACACACCCTTATTTGTCCAGCTGTTTGAGGAGTTTCTGACCCTTATTGCCAAATTACCCTCCCTTCAGCCCAAGCATAAGGGGGGGTGGGGTGGAGAAAAAGAAAGACTTTCCTTCTTAAAGTCAAGAACAGAGAACTTAACCAAACCCTTTAAAAAATCCTAAAACACAACTGGTAGCTTTGTAACCATGCAATTGTTCACATAGGGAAGAGATCAGTAAGAAAACCCTTATAATACAATATCTCCCAAGGTCTGAGCAAATAAGACCAATTCTGGCCCACTTCCATTGGCTGCAAAAAGAGGTCAAGCATCCTCTGCCTACAACTCAGCAGGTGGCAACTACCCAGATTCCCTGGACGTCAAGCTGCATTTGCCAAAATCTCCTCTGCCGCAAGAGCGATACAGGTAAAAGAGCATCAGCCTTACTTTTTAATGTGATCAGACTGAGCGTCCCACAAACACTCAGTAAGCAAAACACTTAATAACTTAGTGAATCCTCACCCAGCGCATAGATCTCCGAATCACCATTTTGCTTGGCTTCTTTGTAGATCTGTCCCTTCCCAGGATCCAAGGGCTCTTCCTCTGCATCTGGAGAATCTTCACACATCTCCTTCAAAAGCCCCTGAAAAATGGAGGCTGATTCCACTCAGGACAGAGGGATGAGAGTAGGAAAGTAACTGCTACAGGCAAGGAACACTTTCCAGAATCAGTTACCTAGGCAGGTTGTGGGCTCTCCCACACTAGAGACCTTCAAGAGGCAGCTGGACAAGCATCTCTCAGGGATGCTTTAAGGTGGATTCCTGCATTGAGCAGGGGGTTGGACTCGATGGCCTTGTAGGCCCCTTCTTACTCTATTCTATGATTCTGCTCTTTTGGCTAAGTATGGATTATGTGAGTTTAAGCATTATCTATTTTATCCATCTTTAAGTGAACAAGTGAAGATGGTTGTAATAGCCTAATCCACATTCTTTGTCCTCTTAGAGACTCTGGGAAGGAAATATTAAAGCCTCACCTGCCACTGTCCTGTCTCGGTCCCTTGCTGGCTCATGAGGAAGTCCTCGGCCAGGGCCAGGGCCTGGGAGCAGGTGTCCAGCCCTCCTGCCTGGATCCAGCCCTGGAGGTCCACTGGCAGGCTGGCCAGGAACTGCTCCAGGATCAGCAGCTCCAGGATCTGCTCCTTGCTGTGTCTCTCCGGCTTCAGCCACTGCCGGCAAAGCTCCTGGACTTGGCTGTGAATCCTTCGGGGGTCTCTGACCTCCTGGCACCAGAATTGCCTGAAGTGCTGGCGCTGCGCCTCCATCCTCAGGGCTTCCCCTCGCAAGATGGCCGCCTTCACCTTCCCATAGTCCTCCTGATCTCTCCTGATCCAGGCTCCGAAAGGCCTCTTCTGCTTCCTCGCTCAGTGCTGGCAGGAGCCGGGCCGCCCACTCTCCTCTCGGCCACCGGTATGCCTTGGCCACTTGCTCAAAGGAGGCCAGGAAGGCCTTGGTGTCGTCCCAAGGGGCAGCCTCTGACGTCATTGGTTTCCCCCCTTCTGCGTGAGCGGGCTGCAGTGTCTTCAGGAAGTCCTGCCACTGGGCATCCCAGCGCTCTTGCATCCGTATGGATGGTTCCCCTTTGTCACCATCCTAGTTGTTCTGTCATATATGTAGGCTGAATTAAACCCTTGGCTTTTCCTGTTCCTTCTGGTCCCTCTTCGAATTCTGGCCCTGCAGATTTTTCCTCCTTCATCACTTTCACTCCTGACTCTTCTCTCTCAAATCTAGAATTAGAATATTTTCAAGTTATATCACTCTCCCTCCATAATAGCCAACATTTTAGACATTATTATGGTGGGAATTTCCCATGGCTCAATGGAGAACATCAAAGTTTTAATACAAAAGATCGTAACATACAAGATTCCATTAGACCTGGTTTCCATTTTAAATTACACTAAGAGATCAGTGTAATTTAAAATGGAAACCAGGTCTAATGGAATCTCGTATGTTACAATCTTTTGTATTGAGAGTAGGGACTGAGAGACCACCTTCCCCATCCGGATTTTGTTCTGAAACACTACAGAAAAGTCTGGGTGCATGGAGGGTAAGCTCTAAGCAAGCACATAATGGTCTGGTTCAGAAGACACTTTAAACCACGGCTTTAACCATGGTTAAAGCCATTTAACCACGGTTGAAGCCACCATGGTTAAATGGCTTTAACCATGGTTTAAGCCGTGGTTTAAAGTGTCTTCTGAACCAGGCCATTGGGAGCGTTTGGATGACACTTTAGTCCATGGAGTGTGAACAGTTAACTCCACGGATTACTATTTGCATGCTGCACTTGGGCGACACAGAAGTAGCGCTCCGTGGAGTGGAGCAGTCCCACTCATTGAGTAGTCACCTTTCCCCCCTCCCCACCAAACAGTGGTGCTGGTTCCTGCTTACCTCATTGGGGCACTGCCATTCCGTGGGGAGGGGCATAGTGGCTAGAGTGTCGGACTGGGAGATCTGGGTTCTACTCCCCACTTGGCCATAGAAACCCACTGGGTGACTTTGGGCCAGTCACAGACTCTCAGCCCAACCCACCTCACAGGGTTGTTGTTGTGAGGATAAAAAGGGAGAGGAGGAGGATCATGGATGCCACCTTGGGTTCCTTAAAGAGGAAAAAAGGCAGAATATAAAAGTAATTAAGTAAGAAATAATTATAGGGTGACCATATCAACAGGAGGACAGGGCTCCTGTATCTTTAACAGTTGTATAGAACAAGGAGTTTCAGCAGGTGTCATTTGTATATATGGGGAACCTGGTGAAATTCCCTCTTCATCACCACAGTTAAAGCTGCAGGAGCTATACTAGAGTGACCAGATTGAAAAGAGGGCAGGGCTCCTGCAGCTTTAACTGTGATGATGGAGAGGAAATTTCACCAGGTTCTCCATATATACAAATGACACCTGCTGAAATTCCTTGTTCTATACAACTGTTAAAGATACAGGAGCCCTGTCCTCCTTTTCATAGGGTCACCCTAAATAATAAATAAATATTACAAAGTAAAGATCCAATAGCAAGATTGTAACGTAGGCCAATATTAACAGCCAAATACTGCTGAAACAGAACGCGGGCTGAGGCTGCTTGGGGCAACCTTGCAAGCCCAGCTCAGTCCCATATTGCAGGTGGGAAGACTAAGGCAGAGTTACTTGCAAACCCACCTCCGTCTACTCAAAATTACGTCTTACTTGCCAAGTAAGTGCGTGGGGTGGATCCGCAGCCTTAAGACAGCCCCGCTCCCCCAGCCACGTGGTGTTGATGTTTTTGCCCCACGAACAACAGTGATGGATAGAGCTCCCAAACAATCATACCAGACTCGACGAGGCAGCCGGTGTGATGCTTGCTGCGCGTCCTTGCGCGCTCTCTGTCGTCTGCTCAGCTGCGTTTGGATGGCTGCGTGGGAATCAGTCGGGGAAGGAGGTCCAGCTGGAATCCTTGGATGCCCTCTGGACACCCTCCTGGTGACCTGGGATACCGGCTGGAGGCTGTAGCTACTCTGTGCAACAACAGACACCCCGCCTCTGGGCTTCCTCCTCTTCCTCCCTGTCCTTCATCCGGGTTTAGAGGCGGAGTTGCAGAGTCAGACAGAGATCCTCAGGACAGCCCCCTACTGGCCAAAGCAGTCCTTACAGCTCCGCCCCCCCCCCCAACACCAGGCTGGTGGCTCTGATGTCAGTGGGGTGATGAATCCGCTCCTGGTTTCAGTCAGAACTCTAAAGGAGCTATCCAAGGTGCGAGGCTGCAATGGTACACCAACTGGGTGTCAACCGAATTGACCGATTGGTAGGACTGAAATTTAGGGTGGATTCCTGCATTGAGCAGGGGGTTGGACTCGATGGCCTTGTAGGCCCCTTCCAACTCTGCTATTCTATGATTCTATGTTTAGCCTGGAGAAGAGAAGATTGAGGGGAGACATGATAGCACTCATCAAATACTTGAAAGGTTGTCCCACAGAGGAGGGCCAGGGTCTCTTCTCGATCCTCCCAGAGTGCAGGACACGGAATAACGGGCTCAAGTTAAAGGAAGCCAGATTCCAGCTGGACATCAGGAAAAACTTCCTGACTGTTAGAGCAGTACGACAATGGAACCAGTTACCGAGGGAGGTTGTGGGCTCTCCCACACTAGAGGCCTTCAAGAGGCAGCTGGACAACCATCTGTCAGAGATGCTTTAGGGTGGATTCCTGCATTGAGCAGGGGGTTGGACTCGATGGCCTTGTAGGCCCCTTCCAACTCTGCTATTCTATGATTCTATGATTCTAGGACAGTCTACATAGAATTGCACTGTTGTTATTGTGGCATAAGATATTATGGGCAGGAGAGTGCCCTTGCAATCCTGTCCTGCTTGTGGGTTTCCAGTGGACAGCTGGTTGGCCACTGTGTGAACATAATGCTGGACTAGATGGTGGACTCTTGATCTGATGAGCAGGGGGTTGGACTAGATGGCCTTGTAGGCCCCTTCCAACTCTACTATTCTATGGCCTGGTTCAGACAACACGCTAAACCATGCTTCAAATACTTAATACTTTAAAGTATTTGAACCACTCTTCAAATACTTAAAAGGTTGTCACACAGAGGAGGGCCAGGATCTCTTCTCCATCCTCCCAGAGTGCAGGACACGGAATAACGGGCTCAAGTTAAAGGAAGCCAGATTCCAGCTGGACATCAGGAAAAACTTCCTGACTGTTAGAGCAGTACGACAATGGAATCAGTTGCCTGGTGAGGTTGTGGGCTCTCCCACACTAGAGGCCTTCAAGAGGCAGCTGGACAAGCATCTTTCAGGGATGCTTTAGGGTGGATTCCTGCATTGAGCAGGGGGTTGGACTCGATGGCCTTGTAGGCCCCTTCCAACTCTGCTATTCTGTGATTCTATGATTCTATGCTGCTTAACCACAAAATGGTTAAGGGAATGCATGCATTCCCTTAACCATTTTGTGGTTAAGCAGCATGGTTTAGCCTGTTGTCTGAACCAGGCCTATGATTCTATCCAGCAAGGCTCTTCCCGTGGTTTGTTTGTTTTTTAAGATTTTTTTTAGTTTTTCCAAACAAAATTAAACAAACCAACAGGAAGAAAGATAAATAAATAGAAACGAATTACATTTAAATATATTTATGGACAGAGAGTAGTACATTTAACTGCTTTTAAATTTTATATTGTTTTGGTCCGTGGATTAATTTGTTTTTAACTGTGCATATTTATTGTTTTGAACTGTACATTTTTATCTGTACGCTGCCCTGAGATCTTAATGCTATAGGGCGGGATACAAATGTTTTAAACAAATAAAATAAACAGAATATTTTCCCTTTATCTTACAAACCAAGATGTAGGTGGATTCCATACACTGCTTGGAATATATTCTTCAGTCTAACAGAGGAAATTTGACAAATTCTGCTGGGTATCGCTCTCATGTCCATCAGAGGGATCTGATATGACGAAGACTCTTCTGCTAGAAAGACGTGCTGTCTGGGGGATGCTGGGAGTTGTAGGAGTTTCTTTTCTTTTCTTTTTTTGTAGGACTTGCGCCCTGTGTGTACATAAAGTGTGTGTAGGGAAGGAGTTGTAACGATTGAGTCCTTCAGTAGGGGGAGTCATGAGAAGCCTCGTCTGCTTCTTCAGCTCGGCCCCAAAACCAGAGAGGAAGAAAAGGAGGAGGAGGAAGCCGAGAGAAAGGCGGGGATCTGCCATTAAGCAAAAGGTAGTAGCCGCAGCCTCCCATGCAGCCAAGCATTTAACTGGGAGGAATCCCGGTGGGGGCATGATCCAGGGTTGAGATCCCAGGTCGATTCCTTCACCGCCGGACTGATTTGCGCGCCTCCTCCCCAAGTGATCTGAGCAGCAGCGGCAAAGCCAGCCGAGCGGAGGGTCACACCGGCCTCCTCGTCGCTTCCGGTACGATTTGGGAGCTCTGTCGAGCTCTGTTATTGTTGATGTGGTGGCGGCGGCCAGAGCCCCATCCGGCTGGAGCAGGGCTCTCTTCTAAGGCTTGCAATCCCAGCCCCCTGGACCTGGGAAGAAGCCCCCACTGGACACAATAGAGCCGATTCCTGGAGCAGACAACGCAGGCTTTGTCTTGTTAGCACCTCCGCCTCAGTCTCCACCTGCAATACGGGGACAATGAAATTTGGCCCGGGGTATAGGGTTGTCCCAAGCAAGCTCACGGCTTCGTTCAGCCCTGCCCTCTGCAATTCGGAGCTATTGAGAGCCATCTACATGGCAGGCTTGTCAAAAGCCACTCCTAGTTTCAGATTTCCTGCCCTCCCTATTCAATGCATAATAATAATAATAATGATGATGATGATGATGATGATGATGATGCCACCCAACTGGCGCCACCGCTAACTCTATTCCAGCACCAAGTAAAAACATGGCTTTTCAATAAAGCCTTTAATGGTTAAATTCACCTGGCTTTGCACATTGTTTTAACTGTTTTAATTGTTTTGACTGCTTTTAAATTATCATAGAATCATAGAATAGTAGAGTTGGAAGGGGCCTCTAAGGCCATCGAGTCCAACCCCCTGCTCAATGCAGGAATCCACCCTAAAGCATCCCTGACGGATGGCTGTCCAGCTGCCTCTTAAAGGCCTCTAGTGTGGGAGAGCCCACAACCTCCCTAGGACATTGGTTCCATTGTCGTACCGCTCTAACAATCAGGAAGATTTTCCTGACGTCCAGCTGGAATCTGGCTTCCTTCACTTGAACCCGTTATTCCGTGTCCTGCATTCTGGGATGATCAAGAAGAGATATATTGGTTTTAACTTGACCAATGGTTTAATTTGTTTTTAGCTGTGTATAATTATTGTTTTATATTGCATGATTTGATCTGCACGCCACCCCGAGATCCTAGTGATGTAGGGCGGGATACAAATGTTTTAAAGAAATAATAAATAAATAAACACTATATTACAGAGTTTTCATAAGACTCTTTTAGGCCTTAGCTAGACCTAAGGATTATCCCAGGCAAATAGAGGGGTCATCCCTGCCTGCTCCCGGGATCCCCTTTGTGTCATTTGGATGCACAGCAATGATCCAGGGATGATCCCGGGATATAGGCCTGGTCTAGCCATGGCCTTAGTCTCCTTTCCTCCTCATCTGCAATATATTATTATTATTATTATTTATTTATTTATTTATTTATATAGCACCATCAATGTACATGGTGCTGTACAGAGTAAAACAATAAAATAGCAAAACCCTGCCGCATAGGCTTACATTCTAAAAAAATCATAATAAAACAATAAGAAGGGGAAGAGAATGCACCAAACAGGCACAGGGTAGAGTAAAACTAACAGTATAAAAGTCAGAACAAAATCAAGTTTTAAAAGCTTTAGAAAAAAGAAAAGTTTTTAGCTGAGCTTTAAAAGCTGTGATTGAACTGGGGCAGTCTGATTTCTGTCCACCTTCCCCCTCATAGCGAAAGAAACATATCCAGGGTGATTATTTTTTTCATTTTGTTGAGCTCAAATTAATTTTATATCGTTCAAGATGTGATTCAGAAAAAAAATATGCTTGTTTTTGCTTTTCGTGTCGAGTGGGCAGATGCAAAACCCAGGCCTTAGCTAGACCTAAGGTTTATCCCAGGATTGTCCCGGGGTCATCCCTGTTCATGTAAATGACACACAGGATATCCCGGGAGCAGGCAGGGACGACCTCGGGATAAACCTTAGGTCTAGCTAAGGCCCCAGAGAGAAAGAGAGCTCTAGAAGTTTACTCCAGCAAATGCAAGAGAAAGTCTTGTGGACTGAATGGAACTTACTTCTGACATGCATAGGACTATAGTGTTACCCTGCTGTAACCCGGGTGCACCAACATAGGAGTAAACTGCATGAAATATAGTAAGGGCACAATCCTATGCATGTTTAGACAGAAAAAAATCCTACAATTTCCAGCGTGCCCCAACCAGCGTAAGACTTACTTTGAAGTATAAGGACTGTGTACTTCATGGAGTTTACTCCTAGGTAGGTGTGCCTGGGTGCAGTCCTATGCATATCAGATCCTAATGATATAGAGCGGGATAGAATCATAGAATAGCAGAGTTGGAAGGGGCCTACAAGGCCATCAAGTCCAACCCCTTTTATTTAAAACATACAAATGTTTTAAATAAATAAATAAATAAATAAATATCAGAAGTAAGTTCCATTCAGATCAGTGGGTAAGCGTGTGTAGGATTGCAGCCTATATTGTGGCAAAATCTTTTGTGCACGAGAGCAGGGGTGGGCAATGTGTGGCTGTCCAGATGTTTTGGCCTATAACCCCCATCAGCCCTAGCTAGGGGTCATGGAAGTTGGGTCCCCAAACATCTGGAAGGCCCCAGCACTGCCAACCCCTGTCCTAGCACCTGCTTCATCAGATGCATGAAGTGTTATTCTTAGTTAGAAGGTATTTGTTTGGGTATTGATATGATAGAATCAAACTCAACGTGGCTTACGATAAAAATTAAAAATGAGTCATAACAGGAGCAGGACGTTGTTTTATAATGGCCCCGTTCAGAAGACACCGTAAGCCATGGCTTTAACCATGGTGGTTAAGACAGAAAGCTGGGCTGTGTTCAGAAGACACGGCTTTAACCATGGTGAATAAAGCAAAAAGCCTTATTCACTGTGGTTAAAGCCATGGTTTAAGGTGTCTTCTGAACACAGCCTGGCTTTCTGGCTTAACCACCATGGTTAAAGCCATGGATTAAGGTGTCTTCTGAATGGGACCACCGAGTCCAACCATTGGTCCATCTTGCTTAATTTTGGCCCTGTTCTGAAGACATCTTAAACCCCGGCAAAAAAGCCTTAACTGCTATGGTTTTAAGGTGTCTTCTGAACAGGGCCTTTGTCTACTACATTGACCAGTAGTGTTTCTCCAGGCGGGTATTCCGCAGCCCAACCTGTACGCATTCAAAGCATGTGCTCTGTCCATTAGCTACAGTCCTTCCCTTCAAGCTCCAAACCCCAAATCTGAATTATCACCCCTGGTTGCCCATTTCTACTCTGGCAGGGCTCCAGTGCACGGCAGACAACATTTCGGCAGGCACAGCGTTTCCCAACCTGCGAATTTACCAATGAGGACAAAATCCTGTTAAATTTCTGCCGATGATAAAGCTCAGGGTTTATTCTGTCTATTTTGAAGTGGCAAAAGTGATTAAAGTAGGGGTGGGGCAAGGCCGGCTCTACCATTAGGCAGAATAAGGCGGTTGCCTCAGGCAGCAGATGCTGAGGGGCGGCAGCAAAGTGTTAGAGGAGAGAGCTGAGTGCCAAGCGGTTTGCCCTGTGCCCCCTAAGCCTTCAGGTCCAGGGGTATAAACTAAGTGGGGGGGCTCAAGCAGCCCGCATTGATGTGCTTTCCTATATATATGCACACATTTCTCACAACCCATTCGCACCCTCTCTCCGAAAACATAGATACAGTGAGCAGAAATGTCCCTCTCTTTTCTCATTTGGGAGCTGCTCTCCCTTCTCTGTGGGGAAGGAGCCTCACTGGAGACCTTCATGGGCCAACTGGTGAGGCCTTGCTGGCTGAACCCAGCCCAATGACAGAGGTTCCCTATATGTATATTGGAGGGTAAAAAGAAGCTACAATAGTTCAAATGATATTTATCTAGTGACTAAGAAACAAAGAGAAGACCCAGGAAGCCCTGTGTTCAAATTTCACCTCAGACATTTATATACTGACTATGTTACGGTGACCATATGGAAAGGAGGGCAGGGCTCCTGTATCTTTAACAGTTGCATAGGAAAAAGGAATTTAAGCAGGTGTCATTTGTATGCATGCAACACCTGGTGAAATTCCCTCTTCATCACAGTAGTTAAAACTACAGGAGTATAGCTATAGTGACCAAAAGAGGGCAGGGCTCCTGCAGCTTTAAGTGTTGCGATGAAGAGGGAATTCCACCAGGTGCGGCATGCCTACAAATGACACCTGCTGAAATTCCCTTTTCTATGCAACTGTTAAAGATACAAGAGCCCTGTCATCCTTTCCAGATGGTCACCCTACTATGTGGCCTTCAGCAATCTCTCAGCTTCAGTCAAATTTCACCTCAGCCAAAATGGTTATATTAATACCATCCTACATGGCAGGGTTCTTGTGATTATTGAGATAACTTATTTGATATACTGTGAAAACTGGTGACCTGGGTAGGGTGACCTAGGAAGCCCTTTTTTGTGTGAGGGGTGGGGTAGTTAGGGTGACCCTATGAAAACAAAGACAGGGCTCCTGTATCTTTAACAGTTGTATTGAAAAGGGAATTCCAGCAGGTGTCATTTGTATATATGGAGAACCTGGTGAAATTTCCTCTTCATCACCACAGTTAAAGCTGCAGGAGCTATACTAGAGTGACCAGATTTAAAAGAGGGCAGGGCACCTGCAGCTTTAACTGTGGTGATGAAGAGGAAATTTCACCAGGTTCTCCATGTATACAAATGACACCTGCTGAAATTCCCATTTCAATGCAACTGTTAAAGATACAGGAGCCCTGTCCTCCTTTACATAGGGTCACCCTAGACCTGTGTGTTATGAGGGAATGGTTGGTTGTTAGGGGGTGAAATGGGAGTGAGTATGACTGGTTACCAGGGAAATGGGAGAGAGGGAGAGAAATGATGAGAGCTTTGGGGGAAATTGGGACCTATAGTGTTGATTTAACTTTTAGCATATGAGTTATTTATGCTGATGCTGCTACTATTGTTATACTGAGCTTTTTTATATCCTTTGTTCACTCAAAATATATTCTGAGCCTATTAACTGTAATATAAACGAACTCCTGTTTTTGAGACGAGTCCAGTAGTGTTTGGGTGACCATATGAAAAGGAGGACAGGGCTCCTGTATCTTTAACAGTTGCATAGAAAAGGGAATTTCAGCAGGGGTCATTTGTCTATATGGAGAACCTGGTGAAATTTCCTCTTCATCACAACAGTTAAAGCTGCAGGAGCTATACTACAGTGACCAGATTTAAAAGAGGGCAGGGCACCTGCAGCTTTAACTTGTGTGCTGAAGAAAAAAATTCACCAGGTTCTCCATATATACAAATGACACCAGCTGAAATTCCCTTTTCTATGCAACTGTTAAAGATACAGGAGCCCTGTCCTCCTTTTCATATGGTCACCCTAAGTAGTGTGCTGTCTTGCAGACTGAAATCACATGGATAGGGTGTGAACAACCCACATCACCACCAGGAAATCATTTATTTTATGATATATAAATGAGATTTCTTCTTATTATTACATTTACAACCTGCCTTTGTCCTCTTGCAAGGAACCAAAGGCAGTTTAGATAGTCCTCATCTTCTCCATTTTATCCTCAGAATAACCCTGAAAGGTATGTTAGGCTGAGAGTTTGGGACTGGCTCAAAGTCACCCAGTGAGCTTCATGGCTGAGCGGGGACTGGAACCCTGGACCTCCCAAGTCCCAGCCTAACACTCTAACCATTACACTACACTGTATCTGAATGATGGTCTTAAGCATGTATATATGCCCTCTCAGAATCCTATCTCAACATGCCAACCCTTTATTTATTACATTAATAAAAGGAAGTACTTCTTCACACACCATGTACATTGATGGTGCTATAATAATAATAATAATAATAATAATAATAATAATAATAATAATAATAATAATACACAGCACAGAGTTAAATTATGGAACTCACTACCACAAGATGTAGCGATGGCCACCAATCTGGATGGCTTCAAAAGGGGGTTGGATAAATTCCTGGAGGCAAAGGCTATCAATGGCTACTAGCCCTGATGGTTGTGTGCCATCTCCAGTATTTGAGGTAATAAGCCTGTGTGCATCAGTTGCTGGGGAACATGGGTGGGAGGGTGATCTTGCATTCATGCCCTGCCTGCGGGCCCCTGGCTGACGGCTGGTTGGCCACTGTGTGAACAGAGTGCTGGACTAGATGGACCCTTGGTCTGATCCAGCAGGGCGCTTCTGATGTTCTTACATTTATATCCTGCCCTTTTCCTCCTTAAGAAACCCAAGGCAATGCACATAATCCCTATACTCCCTATTTTATCCTCACAGCAACAACCCTGTGAGGTAGTTTTAGCTGAGAGTCTGGCCCAAAGCTTCCATGGCTGATTGGGAACTAGAACCCAGATCTCCCAACTTCCAGTCCAACGCTCTAGCCACTATGACACACTGGCTCTCACTTTGCTTCACTTTGCTTCCTTCCTTTTCCATATATGTCACACCACAGACATTTAAATACCCTAATTCTTCTCTGCTTTCTCCACATATCAAGCCCACCCTGTATAAAGTATCTGAGGCAAAAGAAAGAGAATTAATTAAAAATGGCTGCCCTTGGGAGTAGTTGTTAAGAGACAGACCCCGAGGGAGATGGCTTTCCGTAACGTGGCCATCTGCAAGAAGAGGATGATGTAATGGAACATGCTCCGCTTACTAGTGTACAGTTTCCATTTTCCCCTCATCCTGTTGGAAGCACAGAGCAGCTTTTGCTAAAGCTTCCTGTTTATTTAATTTATATATTATAATTATTTATATCCCACCTTAAAGGATACAAAATGTGCTAAGACAGCATATTAGTCGCATCAATAATTATTCATAAGATCACAATGAACAATTTTAAAATAAAAAATGATTTAAAAAATTAAATGATAAAAGAATGATTTTTTTTGTGTGGGGGTTAATTTGCGCTTGAGGGGAGATTTGAATCAGGAACATTGAGGTTCATGGGTCTCTCTCTCTTCTTGAATGCATGTAGGGAGGGGCTATATCTTACAGGTAGAGCATCTGCTTTGCTCGAACCCAGGATCATGCCATGAAGCTGATTGGTGGAAGGTTCAGGACAGGTAAAAGGAAGGACTGCTTCACACATTGCATTTAGAGCCAGTGTGGCATAGTGGCTAAAGTTGGGAGATCCGGGTTCTAGTCCGCACTCGGCTATGGAAACCCACTGGGTGACTTTGGGCCAGTCACAGACTCTCAGCCCAACCCACCTCACAGGGTTGTTGTTGTGAGGATAAAATGGAGAGGAGGAGGATTATGTACTTCACCTTGGGTTCCTTGGAGGAAAAAAGGCGGGATATAAATGCAATAATACATACATACATAATTAAGGTGTGGAATTAGTTAGCACGTGGCGTAGTGATGGTCACCAATTTGGATAGCTTTAAAAAGGGGTCGGATAAATTCCTGGAGGAGAAGGCAATCAATGGCTACTAGTCCTAACTACCTCCAGTTTCAGAGGCAATATAGCTATGCAAAGATTACTGCAGACGCTGACTGCAGCCAGGAAATCAGAAGACGTTTACGTCTTGGGAGGAGAGCAATGACAAATCTTGATAACATAGTTAAGAGCAGAGACACCACACTGACAACAAAGGTCCGCATAGTTAAAGCAATGGTATTCCCCGTAGTAACCTATGGCTGCGAGAGCTGGACCATAAGGAAAGCTGAGCGAAGGAAGATAGCTGCTTTTGAACTGTGGTGTTGGAGGAAAATGCTGAGAGTGCCTTGGACTGCAAAGAAGATCAAACCAATCCATACTCCAGGAAATAAAGCCAGATTGCTCACTTGAGGGAATGGTATTAAAGGCAAAACTGAAGTACTTTGGCCACATAATGAGAAGACAGGATACCCTGGAGAAGAGGCTGATGCTAGGGAAAGTGGAAGGCAAAAGGAAGAGGGGCCGACCAAGGGCAAGATGGATGGATGATATTCTGGAGGTGACAGACTTGACCTTGGGGGAGCTAGGGGTGGCAACGGCCGACAGAAAGCTCTGGCGTGGGCTGGTCCATGAAGTCACGAAGAGTCGGAAACGACTGAACGAATAAACAACAACAATACCAGTTGCTGTGGAATATGGGTGGGAGGGTGCTTTTGCACTCATGTCCTTCTTGTGGCTTTCCCATGTAGCTGGTTGGCCACTGTGTGAACAAAATCTTGGACTAGATGGACCCTTGGTCTGATCCAGCAGGGCTCTTCTTATGTTCTTATGATCTCCAGCATTTCTAGGTACAGTTGGAAGCATTCCTTCTTGAAACCCTGAGGAGAGGCACAATGCTGGCACAGTGCTGGCCTAGTTGGACCAATGGTCAGACTCTGCATAAGGGCCTTTCTTATTTTCCTATTGGTGTACACATATAGTAGGGTGACCATATGAAAAGGAGGACAGGGCTCCTGTGTCTTTAACAGTTGTGTAGAAAAGGGAATTTCAGCAGGTGTCATTTGTATATATGGAGAACCTGGTGAAATTCCCTCTTCATCACAGCAGTTAAAGCTGCAGGAGCTATGCTAGAGTGACCAGGTTTAAAAGAGGGCAGGGCACCTGCACCTTTAACTGTTGTGATGGAGAGGAAATTTCAGCAGGTTCTCCATATATACAAATGACACCTGCTGAAATTCCCTTCTCTATGCAATTGTTAAAGATACAGGAGCCTTGTCCTCCTTTTCATATGGTCACCCTAACATACAGGCTTTTCATATGGGAATTTATGAGACCATATTTTTGAGGAACTCTGTTTATACTGCAAGTTCATCTCTGTCTTTTAATCATTCCATTATGTATGTCTCCCTTTTACCTCAGGAATACCCCCAGGCAATGACCCTGGGCTGCTGGCGACCTCTGACAATTGGAGTGCTTTTGTCCACAAGCGAATCTCGTCAGTCCTGAGTCATAAACTTTGTGCACTCAGAAACCAAACAAGACGGCAGAATTTCAATATTTCCCTCGTCTGTGCTTCCGGAGCGATTTCAGAGGATTGAAAGCAAATATTTTTAGCCTGGACCCAACATTCCAGAAGGGTTACCGCTTGCTCTCTACTTCTAGAATTCAGGAGTAGAGACAGGAGAGGAAAGTGATGAAAGAGGAAATGTCTCGGGGCCCAGAACTAGAAGGAAGTCAAGAACGATCAGGAAAATCCATCAATGCAGTTCATCTTGGATATATGACAGAGCAACCAGGATGGGGAGCATCACCAGAGGGCCAGGGGGAGCCATCCAGGCGGATGCAACAGCACTGGGAAGCCCAATGGCAGGACTTCCTGAGGACGCTGCAGCCCCTTCACACAGGATGGGGAAGCCCAGTGATGCCAGAGACTGCCCCGTGGGTAGATGCCAAGGCCTTTCTGGCCTCCTTTGAGCAAGTGGCCAAGGCCTGCCAGTGGCCGAGAGGAGAGTGGGCGGCCCGGCTCCTGCCAGCCCTGAGTGGGGAAGCAGAAGAGGCCTTTCGCAGCCTGGATGTCAGAGATCAGGAGGACTATGGGAAAGTGAAGACGGCCATCTTGCGAGGAGAAGCCCTGAGGATGGAGGTGCAGCGCCAGCACTTCAGGCAATTCTGCTGCCAGGAGGTCAGAGACCCCCGAAAGGTTCACAGCCAACTACAAGAGCTTTGCTGCCAGTGGCTGAAGCCGGAGAGACACAGCAAGGAGCAGATCCTGGAGCTGCTGATCCTGGAGCAGTTCCTGGCCAGCCTGCCAGTGGACCTCCAGGGCTGGATCCGGGCAGGAGGGCCGGACACCTGCTCCCAGGCCGTGGCCCTGGCCGAGGACTTCCTCATGAGCCAGCAGGTGGCTGAGACAGCAGCCAAGACAAGGAAATGGCAGGTAAGATTTTGATACTGAATTTCTAGAGTCTGTAACAGGACACAGAATGTGAATTAGATGGTTGGAACCATTTGCAGCTGTTTGGTTAAAAAATGATAGGACTGATAACACATAGCAAAGGTTGAAACCTTCTGGATCAGCCTAATGTCTTCTGTTGAATCCCATTCCAAATAAGGGCTTTTTTAATGTTTCCAAAGGTTGCTCCATGTGAATGAAGTTCCACCCTTTTACATATCTTTACATTCTTATTATTGTCATTCTCAATATGATTGTCATTATTATGTAATATAGTTATACCACAAGATGTTAAAAGCCAGCAGTTCCATATTTATTACATTTATTTACTGCCCAAGTGGTTTATAATCATAAAACTATAAAGAAACAACCAAAACAATTAATTGCAAAATGGAAAGCTTATATAAGAATATGTTAAACTAAATACTATGCTTAAATGATTAAAATTCATATAATATATACTATTTGACATATTATACATATTTAGAAATGTATGACAAGAAATAGTTACATGAACATGCAGCTGCTACAGTTGTTTGCAGAAATCAATCACAATGATTAACTGTTGTTGAGAAATGATAGCCATTTATAACCATTTCTTAATCATGGAGCCATAATAATCTTTGATACTTTTCTTCCCCCTCTGAGGTTCTTCTAGAAATTTTCAGTTTGTCAAAAACTTTAAGGGTGCAGACCAATTCATGGCTGGTTGGGGAATACTGGGATTTAAATTATTAAAATTCATATAATATATACTATTAGACATAGAATCATGGAATAGCAGAGTAATCATAGAATAGCTTCCTGTAACTTCAGCCCATTATTCCGTGTCCTGCACACTGGGATGATCGAGAAGAGATCCTGGCCCTCCTCTGTGTGACAACCTTTTAAGTATTTGAAGAGTGCTATCAAGTCTCCCCTCAGTCTTCTCTTCTCCAGGCTAAACATGCCCAGTTCTTTCAGCCTCTCTCCATAGGGCTTTGTTTCCAGACCCCTGATCATCCTGGTTGCCCTCCTCTGAACACGCTCCAGCTTGTCTGCGTCCTTCTTGAATTGTGGTGCCCAGAACTGGCCGCAATACTCTAGATGAGGCCTAACCAGGGCCGAATAGAGAGGAACCAGTACCTATTATACATATTTAGAAATGTATGACATCCCAGAGTGCAGGACATAGAATAACGGGCTCAAGTTACAAGAAGCCAGATTCCAGCTGGACATCAGGAAAAACATCCTGACTGTTAGAGCACTACAACAATGGAACCAGTTACCTAGGAAGGTTGAGGGCTCTCCCACGCTAGAGGCCTTCAAGAGGCAGCTGGACAACCATCTGTCAGGGATGCTTTAAGGTGGATTCCTGCACTGAGCAGGGGGTTGGACTCAATGGCCTTAGAGGCCCTTTCCAACTCTACTATTCTATGATTCTGTGATTATCAGACTTTTTTCTGTCTAAACATGCATAGGACATGCTGTGAAGAACTTATCTCTCTTACTTTCACAACAGCCCTACAACGTAGGTTAAGGTGGGCACATTTGTTTCAGCTCTGGCAATTTTGCCTTTTAGAGAACCATGATGGGATAAAAAAAAACCCACAAGTGTAGCTACAATAGATGCTACGATTGTGAGAACGTGCACCTCTTGGAATTCTTGGCCTGTGTTTCTATTACATAGCTTAATTGACCTCAGAGCAGTGTCATGAAAACCAATAATCTGATGAGAGTTTGCCCACTGCATTTTCTCTCTCAGCCATATCCTGACTGGGATCATCATCATCATCAATTTTATTTCTTACCCGCCTCTCCATTTTGATCGAGGCAGGGAACAGTATGTATTTTATGTATTATATGTATTATAAAATGCATAAAACTGAATTAAAACATAATATATATTGTTAAAACATCCTAAAAAACATTCTAAAAACATCAGCTATGGCTGATGCCTCGAGAGACATCTCTAGTGATGAGTGAAGCCACAAATTGTGCTTGCTTACAACTTATGCTCCATGCGCCCACACTTCTCCGTCTTTCGGGCCTTAATCTAGATGAGAAGGATGCGGGTGTCTGGGATTAAATAACCTTACCACAGTAGACTGCCAGCCCTTTGTGTGCTTAGTAAACTGATCTCTCAATATATACCAAGAAAACTTGGTATAAGATAAACACTCATTGTAAACTCTTTTCTATTACAAATTTGATTTTTATCCAGTACCTTTTACTCACAGGACATTCCTACCATAGGTGAAAATAATTTCATATCTCTGTATCATCTATATCTATATATTGGACTTCTGACAGGTAGATGGATAACTTTGAAAAATCTCATTTATTTCTGCTAGAATTAATGGTCCTGTTCAGACAACACGCTAAGCCATGGTTAGGCCGCTAACTCTTTTGCATTCTAAAAACATCTTAAAATTCTACTGGATAGGCCTGCCGGAAGAGATCAGTCTTTATAGCTTCCCTGAATGCTAGTAGACTGTTAAGTTGACGAGTCTCCTCCGGCAGGCCATTCCACAGTCTGGGAGCAGCAGAAGAGAAGGTCCTCTGGGTAACAGTTGTTAATCTAGTTTTTGCTAGCTGAAGTAGATTTTTCTCAGAAGTCCTGAGTGTGCGGGGCAGATTGTATGGGAGAAGGTGATCCCGCAGGTAACCTGGGCCGAAACCATGTAGGGCTTTAAAGGTGATAACCAACCAACACTTTATACTTCACCCGGAAAATAATTGGCAGCCAGTGAAGAGATTTTAAAACTGGTGCAATGTGGTCACCAGTGGATCATCCTCCCTGTTTCAGGGGCCAGTGAAAGAAGAGTGTGTGGAATCCCTGAATGTGGAAGAAGAGCCCCTGGAAGCTACAAAGGGACAGATCTACGAAGAAGAAAAGCCAAGCAGTGATGTGGAGATCAACGTTCTGGGTAAGAATTCATGGAGTGATTAAGTAGTCTGCCGCTTTAACGTTCGTGGGGTTCTTAGGCTGAATGAGGGAAGTGCAGATTTTGTTAAATTGGTTCCGGCTGTGTGTTGTGGATTGGCAGGGAATCTTTCTGCTCTGTAGTCCGCTCCTTAACAGAACCAGATTTTGTTTCTTAATAGAATTTCATTGTACTTGCTCTAATTTGCATTGGCGCTAATGTGCATCATCTAATTTGCATTGGTGCAAGTGAGTATTACAGCGGATACAAATTAGCACATATTCCCCTCACCCCACCCCCACAAAGTCAATAAATGGTCCACGGAATCTGCGTGACTTGGAAAAAGCTGTTCCTCTGTGGAAATCCTCTGGTCAGATTCATAGAAATCCGAATTCATCCTAGGCTGAATTGACTAAAAGTACAACCAGTGCTTCTGTATTTATATCGATCTTATGGGAGAGATAGGGAGACATTTTTCTCCCTCTCTCAAAATACTAGAACCCCAAGGGAAGCTGGTTGGTGGGAGATCCAGGACAAATAAAAGGAAGGACTTCTTCACACAGCGCAGAGTTAAATTATGGAACTCAAGATGTAGTGATGGCCACCAATCTGGATGGCTTTAAAAGGGGGTTGGATAAATTCCTGGAGGAGAAGGCTATCAATGGCTACTAGCCCTGAGGGTTGTGTGCTACCTCCAGTATCAGAGACAGTAAACTTATATATACTTGTTGCTGGGGAACATGGGTAGGAGGATGCTGTTGCACCACGTCCTGCTTGTGGGTCCCTGGTCGACAGCTAGTTGGCCACTGGACCTGGGTGCTGGACCAGATGGACCCTTGGTCTGATCCAGCATGGCGCATCTTACGTTCTTACTACATTTCTATATTGCTGAATAGCCAAAGCTCTCTGGCCAGTTTACAACAATTCATAAGATAATAAAATACAGCATAAAATATAGCATAAAAATATAAACATACAAAATTTAAAATAATTTAGACATCTAAAAACAACTTCAGTAGAATACTAGACCTGTTTTGAACATAGGCATAGCAGCCCCTTCATATGCCATTAGGTTTCTGGGAACAGAGGACAGTTTTAATCTAGCGCCGAAAAGATGGTAGTGTTGGTGGTAGGTGGGCCTGAGTGGGGACCTCATTGCATAGCTGGGGGGCCACCACTGAAAAGACCCTCTTCCTTGTCACCACCCTCCGAGCCTCTCGCGGAGTTGGTGCTTGGAGGGGGGCGGGCGGGCAGATGTTGATCTGTTCACCCTAAGGATGTAAGGTTGTTCTGGTTCCCCTTCTGAAATGTCCTTTCCATTCTTTGTAGACGGTGGAATCAAACACCCAAGACATTCTAGTTCGTCATTTCCAGCTGAAGGACAAGAAAGGGGCCAGACCAGTTTCAGAGAGGTATGTGACATTCTGGGGAGATGGTTAATTATGTGCAAGGTGGTCAGTATATTGAACCAAAGCTAACACACATGCTCTCAACTACCCACTTAGTTGTTTATTTATATATCACGTTCCTACTCACCGGAACAGTCAAAGTGATGTGTAATAAAATCCAATAAAAGCACAGCATAAAAGCAAAAGCAGAACATTATTTAAAAATGGGGCAAATGCCATTTTGAAAGCCAAAGATCTGGCAAAACAATACATTTTTGACTGCTTATTTAAAGCTCAATAGGAATTGAACCGGCCTGACCATCTTTGAGATGGAGTTCCACAGTTGAGGTGCTGCTACAGGAAAATCCTTTCTCCAGTACCCACCAACCTAACCTTACTTGGTGGTGGGACATATAACAGGGCTGATGAAGATCTCAAAGGTAAGGCTATCCCACACTAGAGGCGTTCAAGAGGCAGCTGGACAACCATCTGTCAGGGATGCTTTGAGGTGGATTCCTGCATTGAGCAGGGGGTTGGACTCGATGGCCTCATGGGCCCCTTCCAACTCTACTGTTCTATGATTCTATGATCCTGGCACCTTGGGTTGAACTCAGAAACAAATTACAAGCCAGGGCAGTTGATTCAAGACCATTAATACGGTCTATAAAGCACAAGCCAGACAATAGTCTGGTCGCCACACGTCGTTTCTGAAAACTTTTCAAGGGCAGCCCCAGGTAGAGCACATTACAGTAGTCTAAACGAGGCATGGGTAGCCAAATCCATCCTCCGTAGGGCAAAACCTTCATCAGGATGGACAATTTAACGGTTCTGGGTTTTGGAGTGATTGTGTGATGTTTTGCCTTGACTCTTCCTTCCAAAGCAAAATCTGATGGAGGAGCTTGGCTTTCTTTTCCCCCGGTTTGCAGGGACCAATGAACGTCAAGGAGACTGGCGTGTATTTGCAGATAGTCAAGCAAAGTCTGACCCAGCCGGGCCAACAGACCATGGTCTGGCAAGTCCTGCAGGAAGATAATGGGAACATGGATTCTTTGGGTAAGGAGCTGTTGAGCTTGTGTCGAGTAAATCCAATTTGCTATTTGTAAAATGAAAGAGTTGGTAAAGAGAAGGGCGGCGGCTGCGTGTGTGTGTATGTGGTCTTTCAAATTCTAAATAGATGTATCTGAAAACAAACACAATTTAATTGGGGCTGTATTCATTTCCACAAAGGTCACCAGGTCCAGACTTTTCCTAGGACTGCCCCACAGCACCTGGGCTGCGTTCAGACAACACAGTAGTCAACGGTGGGGTAATAATCAACTCGACAGTTGTTTACCTAAGAGATACTCCTCACACAACATGATAATAATCAACCGTGGTGTGGATTAGGATCAATGTTGAGTTGACTATGAAGTCCACCCTGAGTTGACTCACTCATCCCCCACCCTTTCTCTCCCCTCAGTCCTCCCACTAGTATCCCACCAGCCATTGCTGCCGAAAATCTATCCTGCTGGCTGGACTAGAGCGGGAGCCACCGCTTTGACCGCTCTTGCCTTGTGACTCTGTGGTTGATGAAATAACCAACGGTGCTCTCCACACAACACGATAACGAATGGTGGCTCAAATAGCCAACTCTGCGCTGCGTTGGTTATTTGTGTTGGTTATTTCGGCCAAATCACCAACCGTTAATTAGAAAGCTCCCTCCACACAACAAGGTAACCCACAGTGGGTTAAATAACTAACCCTATTTAAACCACCATCGGTTGTTGTGTTGTCTGAACCCAGTTCTGTTGCCGACACCTACTGATTCATAGACAGCAGTAAGACTCTGTTATTTAGATACATAGTGTGATGAGATATGCCGATCTTCATCCACCCAGACCAGAACATTAGGTATTTATTTATTTATTTATTTTATTTATTTAAGGATTTTTATGCCGCCATTCAGCCAAAAAAGGCTCTCACAGCGGCTTACAAAAGTATTTCTTGACAGTCCTTGCCCACAGGCTTACAATCTAAAAGACATGACACAAAAGGAAAGGGGATTGGGAGGGAGGAGGAGGAGGAGGGGGGAAAGGAAAGCAAATTCAGGCACTACAATCTTAGTTGGAAAGTTCAGCAGTTACAGGTGACAGCAGGAGGGAGGGGTGCTCTCAGCTGGAGCTGGACCCAGGCATGATGGAGAGGTGCCTGGCTGCTACTTCCTCCCTCACTGGTGGCCTCTGCAGAGACAGTTGGTAGCAGGAGGGAGGGGGCTCTCAGCTGGAGCTGGACCCAGGCACGGTGGAGAGGCGCCTGGCTGCTGCTTCCTCCCTCACTGGAGGCCTCTGCAGAGACAATTGGCAGCAGGAGGGAGGGGGCTCTCAGCTGGAGCTGGACCCAGGCACGGTGGAGAGGCGCCTGGCTGCTGCTTCCTCCCTCACTGGTGGCCTCTGCAGTATCAGTTGGTAGCAGGAGGGAGGGGGCTCTCAGCTGGAGCTGGACCCAGGCATGGTGGAGAGGTGCCTGGCTGCTGCTTCCTCCCTCACTGGTGGCCTCTGCAGTGTCAGTTGGTAGCAGGAGGGAGGGGGCTCTCAGCTGGAGCTGGACCCAGGCATGGTGGAGAGGTGCCTGGCTGCTGCTTCCTCCCTCACTGGTGGCCTCTGCAGTGTCAGTTGGTAGCAGGAGGGAGGGGGCTCTCAGCTGGAGCTGGACCCAGGCACGGTGGAGAGGTGCCTGGCTGCTGCTTCCTCCCTCACTGGTGGCCTCTGCAGAGACAAGAATTACAAGAATAAACATTTTTATATTTATATTTAAACAGGTCGACATCCAGATTAAACAATAACTGATAAATAGTAATAATGATTTGTTCTAAAAACAATAACAATGCTTTCACCGAATTTTTACTTTATTTACTTAAAATATTTCTGGGACGTGTAGGACATTTTTATGTCTATAATAATAATAATAAAATTTATTTCTTAGCCGCCTCTCCATTTTGATTGAGGCGGGGAACAACAGTAAATATAAAATACATAAAACTGAATTAAGAACATAATCTACATAGTTAAAACATCCCAAAAACATTCTAAAACATCCTGAACATGCCTATGGTTGCACTGTTAGCTAGTCCCAGCATTCCATTTTGACCTCGACCGTCACTCATAAGAACATCAGAAGAGCCCTGCTGGATCAGACCAAGGGTCCATCTAGTCCAGCACTCTGTTCACACAGTGGCCAAGCAGCCATCGGCCAGGGATGAACAAGCAGGACATGGTGCAACAGCACCCTCCCACCCATGTTCCCCAGCAACTGGTGCACACAGGCTTACTGCCTCAAATACTGGAGATAGCACCCAACCCTCAAGGCTAGTAGCCATTGATAGCCTTCGCCTCCAGGAATTTATCCAACCCCCTTTTAAAGCCATCTAAATTGGTAGCATCACTACATCTTGTGGTAGTGAGTTTCATAATTTAACCGTGTGCTGTGTGAAGAAGTCCTTCCTTTGATTTCTCCTGAATCTCCCACCGCTCAGCTTCATGGGATGACCCCATTGGGTTCTAGTATTTTGAGAGAGGGAGAAAAATGCCTTCCTCTCCACATTCTCCACACCAGGCATACTTTTGTACACTTCAGTCAGCCTCCTCTTCTCCAAGCTAAACAATCCCAGCAGATAAAACCTTCCCTTTCTGAAACCGTTCCTCTTCCTGTCTCCGCAGGTGGCCAGAAGGGAAGCCAGGTCAAGACGGAGAATTCTCAGTGTGGAAGTAATGAGCTAGAGGACACGCCCAGGACAGACCCACAAATAAGCCAGGCGAATGTGTTGGAGAGGGCTGAGATGCAAGAGGAAGGATGTGTATCTGAAGATGGACAGGGGAAGCAGCCAGTGGAGAGAGGGAACGAATGTAATGAGCTCACAGAAGATCTTTCAGCTGCAATTATCCAGCATTCCGAAGTATACAGAACAGATAAAATGTCCTTGTTCTCCAAGTATGGTAGAAAGTATTGCTACAGATCAGAACTTGACATGATGCAGACCATGGAGGGCCATGATGAATGTCCCATGTCAGAAGAACATTTCCAGCAACATTCATACTTTGATCAACATCAGAGAACCATAAAGGGTGATAGTGAATTCTCCAAGTATGGAGAAGGAGCTATCATCAGTCAACAGAGTAACCATGCAGAAGAGAAGCCTAATAATTCTCCTGAGGGTGGAAAGAGCTTTAAAAAGACATTAAAGAGAAATCAAGGAATTCAAAGTGAACGGAAACCATATGAATGTTCCCAGTGTGGGAAATGCTTCAGTCAGAAAGAACGTTTGAAGAATCATCAGCATCTTCATACTGGAGAGAAACGGCATGAATGTCCTGAGTGCGGGAAAAGGTTCAGTTCTAAAGAAGTATTAACAAGACATCAGACGGTCCATACTGGAGAGAAACCACACAAATGTTCTCAGTGTGGGAAATGCTTCAGTCAGAGAGGGGGTCTTCAGAGACATCAGAGAATTCACACTGCAGAGAAGCCATTCAAATGTCCTCAGTGTGGGAAATGCTTCAGTCGGAAAGAGCCTATGCAGAAACATCAACGAATTCATACTGGAGAGAAACCATATGAATGTCCTCATTGTAGGAAATGCTTTGGCCGGAAAGAACATTTAATGAACCATCAGCAAGTCCACACTGGAGGGAGGCTGCATGAATGTTCTCAGTGTGGGAAAAGGTTCACTTTTAGAGAAGTATTAACAAGACATCAGAGAATCCATACTGGAGAGAAGCCATACAAATGCTCTTACTGTGGGAAGTGCTTCAATCAGTGCGGTGATATGAAGAGACATAGAAGAATTCATACGGGAGAGAAACCTTATGAATGCCCTGAGTGTGGGAAAAGCTTCAGTCGGAGAGAACATTTGAAGGACCATCAGAGAATCCATACAGGAGAGAAACCGTTCAAATGCCTAGAGTGCGGGAAAGACTTTTCCCGGAGAGATATACTGATCAGACATCAGAGAATTCATTGGACAGAGACTTTATGAACTTTCCTGTAGGGGTATTCTGAGAAATGAGACAGGGGTCTTCTACTTGAAGCTAACACCTCTCCATCTAAACTGGCCTGCCATCAGGCTCTGTTGCTATAGATTCACCTTTTCCCAGACCTTTTTAGTCTCTGGATTAGCAACTAGACAGCCAGACATCATCCCTCAGGGACTTGCTGACCCCTATCATCCCCAAGTGGGTCAATTTCTACACAAAATGTTTTTAAATAGTTTACGTCAATTTTTTAGTATTCCATGAGTTGGTTTGGGCTACGATCCTAAGTATGCTGATTGCAACCTAAAGCCTGTTTAGGCTTAATAACGCTAATATTTATGAGTAAATCTGTTGGACAGGGGTGTTGCTAGGTTTTTAAAGATCCAAGGCACAGGCCCATAACAGAAATTTGCATGTATATATAGGTGTGCACTAACTCCCCAATTTGACTCTGACCCTGATTCAGCACTTTGGAAAACATCTGCTGGGACCAATTTGAAATCAATCCACTTTGATGCTGTACTAAATCCGTGTCCAGGTTCGGAAAATCAAGTCTTTGGGTTTCTTGACTATCATGGGAATTTTTTTTTTAAAAAAAAAACACTATAACTTTTTGCTCTTGGTCAGATTTGAATAATAGTTGCAGGCATGGTAGTCCCTTATGACAACCAGGAACACCTGCTCCTCACACCTTGATTTCAATCTTTCCTCCTGTGAGCAAGATCATCGCTTACTACCCTAAGGAGAGACATGGCCCAGGCTTCCAAACCCACAAAGAAATCCAGTCTGCAGACACAAGGACTGCACTTTTATTGCTTTAAGTCTCTGGTTCCTATTCAAGAGCCACCATTTGGGTGGCAAGATCATAACCAGAGGTGGGACAACTGCACTGTGCATCTCTATTGGGCAAGTTCTATTTGCCTGCTACGGACATCTTCAATTTGAAACAGGACGTGCCAATCTGCATTGACAGTTGGACATTTTGGGGACGGCACTTGTTGGAGGTCTGAAATGGCCTCCAGGCTACAATTACTGCGGCTGACGCCTATTAGTCAAGGAGGGCCAATAAAAGAAAGAGCTGCATTCCTCATTGGTACCCTTCATTTAAGGATGAAAGATGCATTTTGTGCAGGCCCATCTCCTGTTTTGGAAAGAAGATATTTTGGTGCTTTTTGAATGCATTTTATCAATAAAACTTGTACATTCTGCAGAAATTGTGGTGGGTTGAAACAAACGCTAACATTTGCCCACTCACTTCTCATCAATAATGCTCCTCTCGGGATTATTCTGAGCTGTTATAATTTCATCCCATCCTTCCTCCAAGGTACTTAGGGTGGTGTCCAGGGTTCAACAAATCACTGCTACTAGCCGTACGGTGACAATATGAAAACGAAGACAGGGCTCCTGTATCTTTAACAGTTGCATAGAAAAGGGAATTTCAGCAGGTGTCGTTTGTATGCATGTAGCACCTGGTGAAAGTCCCTGTTCATCACAACAGGTAAAGCTGCAGGAGCTATACTGGAGTGACCAGATTTAAAAGGGCAGGGCACCTGCAGCTTTAACTTGTGATGAAGAGGGAATTTCACCAGGTTCTCCATATATACAAATGACACCTCCTTTTCAATACAACTGTTAAAGATACAGGAGCCCTGTCTTTGTTTTCATAGGGTCACCCTAACTACCCCACCCCTCACACAAAAAAGGGCTTCCTAGCTCCTGTCTTGTAGAGTTACCAGTTTTTCAATTAGCATCTGCTTCTGTGTCAGACTGAGGTGCAAGAATCGGCTAATGAAGCTTTTCACGGCACAGAAACATGAATAGTGACATCTGTTGTAGCTCAAACGGCTGTTAAACGCATAAAAGGTTAGTTGAAAGATTGGCAAACATTGCCTATGTCATAGAATCATAGAATAGCAGAGTTGGAAGGGGCCTACAAGGCCATCAAGTCCAACCCCCTGCTCAATGCAGGAATCCACCCTAAAGGATCCCTGACAGATGGTTGTCCAGCTGCCTCTTGAAGGCCTCTAGTGTGGGAGAGCCCACAACCTCCCTAGGTAACTGGTTCCATTGTCGTACTGCTCTAACAGTCAGGAAGTTTTTCCTGATGTCCAGCCGGAATCTGGCTTCCTTTAACTTGAGCCCGTTATTCCGTGTCCTGCACTCTGGGAAGATCGAGAAGAGATCCTGGCCCTCCTCTGTGTGACAACCTTTTAAGTATTTGAAGAGTGCTCTCATGTCTCCCCTCAATCTTCTCTTCTCCAGGCTAAACAGGCCCAGTTCTTTCAGTCTCTTTTCATAGGGCTTTGTTTCCAGACCCCTGATCATCCTGGTTGCCCTCTTCCAAAATACTAGAACCCGGGGTCATTCCATGAAGCTTATTGGTGGGAGATCCAGGACAGATAAAAGGAAGGACTTCTTCACACAGCACATAGTTAAATTATGGAACTCACTGCCACAAGATATAGTGATGGCCACCAATTTGGATGGCTTTAAAAGGGGGTTAGTTAAATTCCTGGAAGAGAAGGCTATCAATGGCTACTAGCCCTGATGGTTATGTGCTATCTCCAGTATTCAAGGCAGTAAGCCTGTGTGCACCAGTTGCTGGGGAACATGGGTAGGAGGGTGCTGTTGCACCATGTCCTGCTTTGTTGGTCCCTGGTTGGCCACTGTGTGAACAGAGTGCTGGACTAGATGGACCCTTGGTCTGATCCAGCATGGCACTTATGTTCGTAGGTGAGTAACTTGTGGTCCTCCAGATGTTTTGGCCTACATTTCCCATCATGCCTCACCATTGGCTAGGGCTGGTAGGATTTGTAGGCCAGAACTACTGGAGGCCCACATGTTGCTCCCTCTGGCCTACATATAAGCCTGTGTGTAGCCTGTGTGTACATATAAGCTGGCTGGGGCATTCTGGGAGTTGTAGTCCAACACATCTGGAGCGCCCCAGGTTGAGGAAGGCTGAGCTAGAGTGACCAGATACAAAAGAGGACAGGGCTCCTGCAGCTTTTACTGTTGTGATGAAGACGGAATTTCACCAGGTGCTACATATGCATACAAACGACGCCTGCTGTAATTACCTTTTCTATACAACTGCAAAAGATACAGGAGCCCGGTCCTCCTTTACATAGGGTCACCCTATTAACAATACACATTACAGAGTAATTTATTTATTTATTTTATTTATTTATTTAAGTATTTTTATGCCGCCATTCAGCCAAAAAAGGCTCTCATGGCGGCTTACAAAAGTATTTCTTGACAGTCCCTGCCCACAGGCTTACAATCTAAAAGACATGACACAAAAGGAAAGGGGATTGGGAGGGAGGAGGAGGAGGGGGGAAAGGAAAGCAAACTCAGGCACTACAATCTTAGTTGGAAAGTTCAGCAGTTGCAGTTGACAGCAGGAGGGAGGGGGGCTCTCAGCTGGAGCTGGACCCAGGCACGGTGGAGAGATGCCTGGCTGCTGCTTCCTCCCTCACTGGTGGCCTCTGCAGTGACAGTTGGTAGCAGGAGGGAGGGGGCTCTCAGCTGGAGCTGGACCCAGGCACGGTGGAGAGATGCCTGGCTGCTGCTTCCTCCCTCACTGGTGGCCTCTGCAGTGACAGTTGGTAGCAGGAGGGAGGGGGCTCTCAGCTGGAGCTGGACCCAGGCACGGTGGAGAGATGCCTGGCTGCTGCTTCCTCCCTCACTGGTGGCCTCTGCAGAGACAGTTGGAAGCAGGAGGGAGGGGGCTCTCAGCTGGACCTGGACCCAGGCACGGTGGAGAGATGCCTGGCTGCTGCTTCCTCCCTCACTGGTGTAATAATATTGAAAGAGAAGAGGTGAATGGATATGTCGGGTATATACTTCTAGGTGGTTGCAGAAACTCAGGTGTTGTTGTTGTTTTGCAAAAGCAGCGTAATAATAGCAGAGCTGAGGCTGTGGTTTCGAGGAGATACGATAAGAATGTCACTGTTTGAGGTGTTATTCAGGAACTCTGACAGGATATATCTGGTACACAGATGTAAGTGATGGCACAAAACTAGCATCAACCTTCCACTGTTACTTCCCAACAATTAGTATTCAGTGGTATATTTCTCCAGCAAAAGATGGCTCTATCGAGTTAGCATGGTTAACAACCGTTGAGGATCTTGAACGCTGTATCTTGCTCAACTCTCCAGCCCAGGGAACTACACAAGAACACGGCAATTTATTTTATCTATTATTTATTTATTTACTACATTTCTATACCGCCCAATAGCCGGAGCTCTCGGGGCGGTTCACAAAAATTAAAAACATTCAAAGTATAAAACAACTGTATAAAACCATAATATAAAATACAATAGAAAAGCTCAACCAGATAAAAACAGCAGCAATGCAAAATTACAAATTTAAAACACCAAGTTAAAATTTATTGATAGACTGTTAAAATGCTGGGAGAATAAAAAGGTCTTCACCTGGCGTCTAAAAGCATATAATGTAGGTGCCAAGCGAACCTCCTTAGGGAGCTCATTCCACAGCCGGGGTGCCACAGCAGAGAAGGCCCTCCTCCTGGTAGCCACCTGCCTCACTTCCTTTGGCAAGGGCTCGCGGAGAAGGACCCCTGAGGATGACGTTAGGGTCCGGGCAGGTACATATGGG